>NW_006159716.1:6960967-6999192 GCF_000334495.1 Tupaia belangeri chinensis
CGGGGGGGTGTGATTTCTCACTTTCTGTCTCTCTGTCTCTGTCTGTCTGATGAGCATACGAGCCCTATAGCAAAAACCTCTCCAATAAAAAAAGAAAAAAAAATTATCACAAGTCCTAAGGGGATCTTCCTTCACAACAGTCTCTACAGACACCCTCTTCGATGAGCCAAGAGGCAGAGTTCTAGAAACCAAGGATATCATACATGACTAGTTTTTACGAATCAGAGATATCCCTTATACTTCTGGGGGTTTCCAGAGATTCTCTTCTAGTGAGAAATACTCAAGCCTGAAGAGCTTAAAAGGACTCTTTCAAAAACTTTGGGTTATATGTGACACAACATCTTTGTGGGAAGATGAATCCCAGGAATACAAACTCTTTTCCCTGACTAAACTTCTAAGACAGAAAAACCTACAATCAGCTCAAGGATGCCTGCCATGCCCAGTGTCATTCTTTCTGCATTAAGTACAAACGAGCTTACTTCCATGTCTATCACAAATTAGACAAGAGTCAGTACCTGAAGCACGGCTAGACCTAATGGAGGTGGCCAAAGGACAGCGTATACAGAGTGCTGCTTAGACTGGCACTATCAAAAACGGTAGTCATTGGCCGCATGTGGCTATTAAGCACTTGAAATTTGACTAGTCTGACTTGAAAGTATAAAGCACAAACCAAATTAAAAGACTTTTATGAAGAACATAAAAAACCTCAATAATGTTATATATGGAACTAATATTTCCAGATATGTTGAGCTAAAATTATTATATCAAAGGTAATGCCAACTTTTGTTTTGCTTACTTTTTTTGTTTGTTCAGTTTTTACAATCGGGCATGTGTGCTTACCAGGGAGAGGAAAACTGAGAAACAACCACTGAGAGGGGGATGGCCACAGCACAATCCCTTCTCTTCCTCCTTAGACTCATCTCCTACTATTTTCAAGCTGCAGGGTCTGGGATTTGAACCTTGGTTGGTCATGTGGTAATCCAGTGCCTTAACCACCACACCACCTGTTGGTCCTGTTCTGCTTTCTTTTTAAAGTGGTTGCTAGAAATTTCAAGAATGTATGTTGCATATATTTTTATTCGACAACACTGGGTTGACCACTCAGAACAAAAAGAGAGCCAAATAAAGGCAGTAGCAGGCCAGCAGGCAACGCAAAGGCTAAGGTGGCTGAATCCACATGGCTGACTGCTTGGGCTGAGTCTCAGACCCAGTGGCTTGAAAATACACTGGGGCACATGTGCACGCATGCCCAAGATTCCAAGAGTAAATGGAGGAGAAAGGACGGTATCGTGGCCATCCCCCTGGGGAGGGATTTCTCACTTTTCCTCTCTCACTCCAGCAAGTGCACATGCCCTGCAGCAATCCAGCAATCCATCCATCCATCAATAAATTAAAAAATGCAGAAGCAATTATATTAAGGGCTCTCACAAGTTTTTAGGTGTGTCCTAACAATTTCAAATGTAGTATAGTCATGTGCCATGTAACGACGTTTCTCAATGATGGGCCACATATATTATGGTGATCCTCTAAGATTATAGTGATCTAAAAAGTTCCTGTGGCCTAAGTGACACACTAGCACAGCACATTATTCATGTTGTGGTGATACCGCTGTAAACCAACTTACTGTAATGCTGGTCATGTAACAATACAGTACATACAATTACAAACAGTACCTAATACTTGATCATAAAATACCATGTTACTGCTTTATATATTTCTTGTACTATATTTTTATTTTTAAAACATACTCCTTCCACATATATGTAAAAAAAAAAGTTTACTATAAAATACTATGTCATGTTTCACTGGCAGAGGGCTCGGACATCTGTTTACTGTATCTCTTGCATGCATCATTTTCTCCTGTGCTTGATTTAATCTTGGGCTGTTCTGTTGATCATGGCTTCTCCAGTGGGACGACATGTAGAAGTGGAAGATCTTGACTAACGATCCTGACTCAGGGTAGGCCTAGGCTAATACTATGATCCTGACTTAGTGCAGGCCTAGGCTAATACTAGTGATCCTGACTCAGTGTAGGCTAGGTTAATATGTGTATTTGCATCTTGGTTTTCAACAACAACAAAAAATAATTTTAAGTTAAAAAAGAAGAAAAGCTTTTAAAAAGGATATCAAAAAAGAAAAAATGTATTTCAGCTGTACAATGTTTTCTAGTTTTAACCTAATGTTAATGTGAGTCAAAATGTTTTGTTTTAATTGTACTATTTTTATTTATTCTTTTTTTAATGGCTAGAGAGAGTGTGTGCTTGCCAGGAATAGAGACGGAAACAGAGAGAAGGAGAAGTACCCAGGTAAGGGGGTGGGGAGAGAGGGAATTCTATCCCTTCTCCATACTCCACTAGGGATTTTGGGCATGCATGCACACACACCTGACTTGTTTTCAACTGCACAGTTGGCCATGAGGGATCCAACTGCTTTAACCACCATGCTACCAGCTAGCCCAAGAGTCAAAAAGATTTTAAAAACTGAAAAATTTGCAAAGTAAAAAGCTATAGTTAATTTATTATTGAAGATTTTAAAAATAAATTTAATGTGTCCTCAATGTACTGTGTTTACAAAGCCTACAGTATTGTTCAGTAATGTCCTAGGCCTTCACATTCACGCATCTCTCACTCACTGACATCCAGAGCAAACTAAAGTCCTGCAAGCTCCATTCATATTAAGTTCCCTATACAGGTATATCATTTTATCTTTTACACTGTATTTTTACTGTATCTTTTCTATTTTTAGATATGTTTAGATACACAAATACATAGTTTTTCACTGACATTAGGATGAAATGCTAAGTAGAAAATAAACCCTGGCACTATAAAAGACTAATAAATTCAATAATATAAATTTTTAAAAAAATCCTGACTTACACAACATCATAGGTAAGATTTCAAAAATACAAACTACTAGGGTCAGCATGATACGTGTAACAAATATTACAGAGGGCTAACCATTTCTTAATTTATAAAAAATCATTTATGGGGGCCAGGAGGCAGAGCGGTTAAGGTGATGGACTCCCACATGGCAGATTGCAGTTTGTGTCTTAGATCCAGCAGCTTAAAATCCTCACCAGGTGTGTGTGCGTGCATGCCAAAGTCCCAAGAGAAGAATGGAGGAGAGAGATTGCGGTGTGGCCAGGATATCCTGCTATCTGGGTGGTGAATTCTCACTTTCCCCTTCTCTGTCTCTCTCTAGCACCCTATGGCAAAAAAAAAAAGAAAAAAAAAGAAAGAAAGAAAAGAAAAAAGAAAGCTAAAAATATAAAAAGAAAAATAATTCCTACAAAAACCCACCCAAGAGAAAAAAAATGACTTCTCAGATTAATTAAAACAGGTCACATAAAATAATGCAAGAGCTCAATTTCACTCACAGCAAAAAATGAACATTTAAGTGAGTTTTTTTTTTTTTCTAGGCTGGCAAAAGTCAGAGTTGTATAACATGTCTAAAGGTAAATTTCCGCAACTCTTGCTCCATACCCTTCTGTGATTCAGTTTATAGTCATTCCATTCAGGATCTGCTCAAGTCAAAAATCTAGATATCCTATTGATGTGCTTTCCAGCTCTGTTTCTTTTTCTCCAACATCTGTTCTCCCAGGAAATCCTGGCAGCTCTCGCTTCAAAAAAGATCCAGAATTCACATACTTTCACCACCTTTACTGTTTTCACTCTGGCTCAAGCCACTGTGAATGAATCCCTCTCTCCTCTGGATTATTACAGTAGCCTCCTATCTGCCCTTGCCTTTGTCCCATAGTCACTTGTTAATGCAAAAGCAGCGATTCAATCGCTAAAATGTGAAATAGATATCACTATTCTGTTCAAAAGTTCTATGGGTCTCCATCTGAGGGAGCAAAGGCCGAAGTCTTACATGATACGGGCTACCTTACTCCTTGGCCTCACCTACTACTCCCTCCTCACTCACTCACTCCTCCGCTACAGTCACACTGGCTGGCCTCTGTGCTGTTTTCACACATCAAGGACACTTCCCCTCAGGGTATGTGCACTAGCTTTCTCTCTGCCTGGGAAGCTCACATCCTAGACATCTCACTCACATCCTTCAGATTTTGACTTAAAAGGCCTCCCTTGGTCATTCTAATAAAATTTTACTCTCTGGCCCCTGACACTCCATATATGTTTTGACAGCATCTCTTCAATGATTCATATAATCCAATGAACTATTGAAGTCTGGTTATCTGATTCTTGTTTTGTAATGAGAACCTGCTGTGAAATTTCTTTTGGCAACCATTTTCAAACATCTGTTTAGTTATGAAATTGTATTGGGTTGTATCTTATGTGAGATATTATCTCATTTACCTTGCTTACTTGGTGGTATTCCACTGACTTTCAATATTTCAAGTCCTTAATACTAGAAAATTAATTCTGTATTATTTTGATGCCACTCTCATTTTATTCTGCTTTCTCATTCAGGAACTGCTATTAGGCAAAGTTTGCCAGGGAAAATAATTTGAGTGTAGACTCTTACACTCAAATAGTATTCTCACCAAAGAGTAAAATACTGATATTTTCAAACATGGAGGCTCTCAAATTTGCCACTCAAAACTTCCTGAGAACATCCACAGGGATGTTTTCCATCAAAAATGTGAGCCTCAGCAATTGAGAACAAAAGAAAAACTGCAAGCAAAGAAAAAGTTAAAATTCAGTATTGTCTAAGTAATTGTTGCTACATGAGGAAAATATCCATACAGGAAATGATCCCTATCTAGGGGAATGCAAAGATCACTGAGTATTTTTATTTGTTAACCAATTAAGTAGTTAATGACAAAGAAACATGATTATCAAGGAGTCTACAACAACCTTACTCAATCTGGTAGCATCTCAAACTTAACATGGCTGACGTCCAGATCCTCATATTCTCGTCAATACTGTTTCTCTGACAGTCTTCTTCCTCTCAGTAAAAGACAATTCTATTCCCTGCTTAGGCCAAAAATCAGGGTCATATTTGATTCTTTTTATTTCTCATTCTATCAATCAACAAATCCTGTTGGGCTCACCACCAAAGTGTATCTAAAATTCTTCTCCCAATTCCATAGTCCTACTCCACACCTTCATAATTTCAAACTTGAATTACTTCCGTAATCTCCTAAATGGCCTTTCTATATCCTCCTTTGTCCCATATGGCAGCCAAGTAACCCTTTTAAAATTAAGGCTAATGACATCACTCCTTTGATGTGATCAAACAAACCTATACTGACTTCCCATGTCATTGAGTCATCCGGAGTACATGACCCAAGCCTCTTGTTACTTCTGACCCCATCTCTCAGCAACCTCTTACTCTGCACCAGTCAACACTGGCTTCGAAGTGCTCCCAGAACATCCTAAACGCTCTCCAGCGTCAGAGTCCGTACACTTGCTGCCACCTTCGCGTGACGCTGTTCCTCCAGATCTCCACGGGCTTGATCTTTAGTGACTGATATGGATCCAATGTTGTGTTCCCCGGATTCATATGTTGAGGCCCAAGTGTGGTGGCATTTGGAGGTGGGGCTTTTGGAGAGTACTTAGCTAATAAAGGTGAGGCTCTCATGAATGGAATTAATCCCTTACAAAAGTGACATGAGACAGATGATCTCATTCTCTCTCTGTTCCATGTCAGGATACAGCAAGAAGGGAGAGGGCCACACCAGGAACTGAACAGGGCAGCACTTTGACCTTGGACTTCCAACCTTTGATACTAAGAATATATGTACTGTTTGAGCCTCCCAGTCTATGGTAATTAGCCTGAATTAAGATACCTACTGACCTCCCTACATACAACAGAAAAACAACATATACATTCCTCTTCCCTATCACCCCTCTCACCTTTAAACTATGCTTTTTCTCCATAGCACTCATCACCATCTGATGTACTACATATTTTTATAATATATGTAGATATTTACTTATTTATCTGTACTCCCACAATAGTATAAAGACCCTGAAAGCAGACTTTGCCTTTTTTATTTGCTGCTATATTCTCAGTGCTAGGATACTACATCTGTTGTATATTAAGTGTTCAGCTAAATATTTGTGGAATGAATAAAAACTAGACACTTCAAAATCAAGGGAACAAGCACATGGCTCAGGAAACTGTTAGCTGTTCTAATATTGGAGCTGGGAAGAGTCCTTGACACAGAGCAGCTACTCAGCAGGGATGGAAGAAGAGAGGGAAGAAGAAACTAAGTTATGGCCCTATCCTTAAACAAGCAAGAGGAACAAGAGGAGTTAGATGAACTATGAAAACAAAGGAATACAAAATACGTGTTTAACTCAGAATGAGGGCGAATTTCAAAAGAGACATGGAGCTGAGAGAGGCATTTAGGAAGTAGTGTACTTTAATTTTGGAAAACAAAAACAGTAAGTTTATAGACAGAGACTGTAGTGACAGAAAATAAACAGCCCGAATTACATAGGGGTGGGGAATACAGGCCAGGAAGGGAGACGCAATAACAAAATAAATGTAATTCACAGCAGTGCCATTTCTGGTAGGGGTGGAGGGTGGGGAAGAGTTTGCAATAAATGTAGCAAGATCCAACAGCAAGGACACAGTTTGGCAGGAATAGGAAGCATAAAGGTCGAACTACAGATACATACTGAGCCACATATTTACACAGCGTACTAGGAAAGCAGCATTCGAGTTCCTGCCCAGTGATACAGAAAGAATCCTATGTGCTTCTACGGTTATCAGGAAAAAGCATTAATCACACAGTCCAGTGGGGTAATAATGCAGCTGTGTGAGGGCAAAGATAACGTTACTATGGGAACTTTGCTTCTAGTTTTCTCTTATTGGTAAAATTAGTATTTTCTTCTAACATAGCATTTAAAACTTAAAACAAAAACTTATGTAGTATTTTCTTCCGACACCAATAATTCTAACAACCAGCAGTTTTTGGGTTTTGTTCTGTTTTGATTTTTTAGATTCTTTTTTCCATGGAGCACATATGTTCCCTAGACAGAGACAGAGAGGAAAAGCAAAAAAAAATCACCTCCTGGGTTGATGGTCACGCTGCAATCCCTTCTTCATTCTCCTGGGATTTGAGGCATCCGACATATTTTTTTCAAGCAGCAGTCAGTCATCTGGGAATCTAGCTCCTTAACTGCCATGCCACCTGCTGGCCCCACAACCAGTAGTTTTTAAAATATGCTCTATATAAAGAATACACATGTAATAAAACAGCTGTAACTGTGTCTCTGAGAAACTCAGAAGTTCTTCCCAAATAAATCTATTTAAAAGATGTTAGAGCCAGCAGATTGTGTGGTGTTTAAGGTGCCAGGCTCTCACATGGTTGACCGTGGTTTGAGTCCCAGACCCCCGGACCTGTGACTGAAAATCATGTCAGCCCCATGTGAGTTAATGCTCAAAATCCTGAGAGGAGACTAGAGGAGAAGTGACTGCAGCATGGCTACCCTCCGTGTGTGTGTGTGTGTGTGTGTGTGTGTTCATTCTCTCTCCCACTGCAGTTCCCCAGAACAATCACACAGACCCTTTAACAATCTAAAAAACTAACAAGCACTGCAGTCCAAATCAAACACATCTTGCAGGTAGTGTCTATTTTTGTGGTTCCTGTTAAAGTAAAATGTTCTTGAGAGAACAGGAGATCAATTTCAATTTAGACATTATCGGGGCAGTGCTTTTAGCACAGTAGGTGCTCAATAAAGAATTATGAGACAAATGGATAGATCTGAGATTATAAAATAATTTAGCTGTTAAAAGAGACTAAAAAGTAGAAATCAAATTTCACATAACTGTACAAGTTGACATACATGTGCCTCTCCTGTACCATTTACCTCTACCTCTTTTTCTGTATCTTAATTTTCTTTTATCTGTTCTTTTTTTTTTCTTTCTTTCTCAATTACTTATTCTTTGTTGTCTTGGTGGCACTGAAGACCTTAAGTAGTAACACCAACCTAAATTTCATTGGTGATTTATTTTGAAATTACAGTATTAGAACAAGAATTTACAATAAAAGTTAAGATGTTTTCAGGCCAGGGTTGTTATATTCATGTACCTTCCAACTATCACTTTCCTATCCCTGTTCCTATACTAGGTTCTTAATATATAAATACTTGCTGGGGCCGAAGGTGTTATGATGGTTACGGTAGTGGACTCCCACACAGCTGACCACAGTTTGAGTCCTGGATCTGGTAGTGTGAAATTGTACTGGGCACATATGCATGCATGCCCGAAACCCCAAGACGAGAATGCAGAGAAATGGACTGTGGAGTGGTCATCCCCCCAGAGGGTGATTTCTCTTTCTCTCTACCCCTGTTGAGTGCACATGCTATATGGCAAATTTAATGTGTTAGAGGATACATGTGTTCACTAGAGACAGACAGAGAAGAGGAGGAGGAGGAGGAGGAGGAGGAGGAGAAAGCAACCCCATGCCCCTTGGGGAATGATCATGCCACAATCCGTTCTCTTCTAGTTCTCGCTCCTTCTGAGATTTTAGGCATGCATGCATACGTGCCCAGCATATCTTTCAAGGACTCAAACCAAGCAGTCAGTCACGTGTGATCCAGCTCCCTTAAACCACCAAGTCATAGGTTGGCTCCCTAAACAAGACATTTTTAAAGTTTTATTTTACAAAAGGATTCCCTTTAGTATTACATTCTTCTAATGCCTAACATATACATCTGATGCTTAATATTTACTAATTAATTTACAGATCTTTATTTACTAAGCTAGAAACTGAGGGAAATAAAATTAAAACATTAGAAGTCTTATACAACTAAATAATTAGAAATAAAACATCTCTTTCGAATTTTCCCAATTTTCATATTCAACTTTCTGAGACTATGTTAAAAATGTACATCTTAACTGCCACGGCAGGTCCACAACCACCTTACACAGTGACATCCTCTCTGGTAATTAACGTGTGGAGTCCCAAGCTGTGGCAGCAACTACCACTGGCTTGCTGGCTCGGACAGGCCCAGCTGGGAGCTGCCTTAAGCCCTGCGAGAGCAGCTCACTCCCAAACCAGAGGCGTGCTGGGCACCAGGTGCTAGGGTGTGGAAGCCCGTCAGCTTCAATAGAGTTTTAAACACATTTCCCTCTAATTAAAAAGTTCCAGCCAATTCACTTTCAGCATTGTTTCAGGGATGATATCGCTTATGCAAATGATACAATGAAATGTTAAAGACTGACAGAAACTGCAACTTCTATATCCTACCACCTACAAAGAGGAACCCAGAAGGGAGTGAGTCCTATTCAGATTTTCAGTTTTCTTTTCAGTACCACCCAGAGGAATGTGGAAGCTAGGACAGTACAACATCTGAGCCTCCATTCCAACACGTGGTTTTGCCACTGATAAGACACTCACTCCCCCAAGTACAAGGGGAGATCTAGACAGTTTTACCTTAAAGGTACTTAACCTTATTTCCTCGGACCCAACTTCAGTTCTGAGCTTCTTTTTCAGTCATTCTAATTAATTATAAAGATTAATATGTTATAACCTTTACTCTTCCTTAGAGCAATTTTTTTAAAATCCACGTTCCATCTTGCAATTACCGTACTGGTCCACTGGGCCCATCTGATAAATCTGAGACACACTAGGAAGCTTACTGATCATATTTTTCCTGGATCTTGAAACATGTTGCCATATCGCCATCAAGGGGGTTATTTTATCAGTATACATCAATTATACTCAACTATGCTTTTTAAAAGCTACAGTAATAGAAAAAGGGAAATGACAGCATCATCTACACTGAAAGACCACACTCGTGGTGATATGAATTACCAGCCTTCAGCTTTTCCATTGCATCATCCAAAGTACTACATTATCTTCAAAAACGGTAAAAAGAGGGCTGGAGACATCATCTTTGTAGTTTGCTATTAGCTCCCAATAAACAAATGAGAATTCAGAATTTTTCATTTTTTCTGTCCTTAATAGGAAAGAGAAAAAAGTTAACAGAGAAAGGTGGTTCCCAATTATTAGACAAATGAGACAAAGGCAATGAGACAGAAAGCAGCACTAGAGACTCTAAGACTGTATTTCTGGGGACTAAAAGAAAATATGGTATTCTCATCCAGTTAAGTCATTTTTCAGGAAGGACCTGTCATATAACATTCTGCAAGAAGAACAGAGGCCACCTCGTTCTGCTAAAGTACCTGTGACAGTATTCTCATCTTTTATGTTTGCGTGTCAAAATTTATTTGATACAAAAAGATTTGTTACATTTACATTTTAATGAAAATTCCTAGAAGTTTTTCACTGTCCTTTTATTTTTACTTCTGTGTATTACTCATAAAAATGACTTAAAATAGGAATAAAGAAGAAGATCCACTGGAGCCAGAAGGTAAATGGTTGTTTTTTCATCCTACCAGAAGATTCGACATCAATTTTTTTCCTCCTACCTCCTACATTCACTCTGTTAAAAGCTGCTACACTGTTTATGTAATTTACAAATACAAAAATATACAATTGGCTAAATTATTATACAACCCATGTTGGCTCTCTAATAAAGTTATTTCCCCACAAACTCACCACTCAGGGTCAAACACTACACATTTTGGCATTTCACATTAAAATATTTACATGTATCTGCTATATTTATATATACTTACTATACATTTATTTTATAAAACTGAAATGCTGTAATAATCTATTTGAGTCAAAGAAGTAAACTGGAAAATAGAAGTATTTTACAGCCAATCCTATAGTGCAGTGGCTAAATGTTGTGAATTGGGAGTTGGATCCCACATGGTCAACTGCAGTTCAAGTTTTGGCCCTAGCAACTTGAAAATCACTGTATACATGTGCATTTATGTCCAAATTCCCGCCAGGAATGAGAAATGGAGGAAAAAGGACCAAGTGTGTCGATACTCTAATGGGGGTGATTTCTCTCCCTCTTTCTCTTTTTCTAGCAAGCGTGCATGCCCTCTGACAATTTAAAACAAAAGGGAGGGGGCAGGGGAACTGTTAAGTATTTTAAAATAAGTTCAAAATTTATAATTAAACTCTGTGGGAATTTTATGGTTCCTCCTTCAGTAACAATTACTATTCTAGAGCACCTACCTTACCATGACCAGAAATCATGACAATCTAAGGTTTTATTTACAGAGATCACAGACATGAGCACATGTCAGCTCCCATACATGTGAAAATGATTAAAACAAAAACACTAGGGCTGGATGATAGTGCAACACTGTGTGAGGTTGAATCACATGGGAACTTCCAGGTCTGTATCCAAAGACCTCCCTGAGCATGCCAGTACTTGTGGATCTATGACCTGGAGCCGGCTAATAATACGGGTAGGATGTTGGGCGTGTCTTTGTCTTTATCTCTCTCCCATTCACTCTGTAGAAGAGACAAGTGAAGTTTTTTAAAAGTGGGAAGCTGTGTCTGTGGCATAGCCAGGGGCATACCAGACTGCAGAGGTGGAAGCCACGTGCCAATCACAATTTGGGTCAGCCTGAAAACACACTAGGCCTGCAGGCATACATCCAACATCTCGGGCAGGCTGGAAGACTAGAGGCAGGGGATCACAGTGTGCCTGTGCTGTGTGTAGAGTGCCCTTCCCTGCCACTAGTGCATGTACACGTGTGAGTTCTATCATGAATAAAAAAAATAATAACAGAAAGGCATTATTTATCCCTAATTTTGAAACAATCTTCTTATCCCATACCTGATTATGGTATTACCCTGATTTGTAAGTGTTGATTTCCTCAGGTTGTGGGTTTTATTTAAGCACCCCCAACTTCTCGGAAAACAAGAAGTATCCCTATGAACAAAATACTAGTGAGTAGAAATATTCCTCAGCTTATACAACTATCATCAATAACTTTTCTATCAGGCTAGAAGCATATGCTAGGTGTGGTTCCCTTATATTCAAACTGATTTCCTCATTTCCCTTTTTAGGAAAATCTTGTACTTTAAGTTTACGCTCTCCCTCTTGCTGTTAAGTTCTCCTGGTGCCCTTAGAAGTACATTTCAATTGCGCTTTTTTCTTGTGCACAAAAACAAGTAAAGAGAAGAATTAAATTCCGGTTACAATTTTTCCATGAAGACTCTACTTCACCAAGCAAGGTACTGCTTACTCTACAATTAATTTTAATATTGTAGCAGAGAAAATTTTTTCCTTTATGTTTTAATCTGGGGACAAGAACAAATCCAGTAATAGAACGTCAACATTAATTTGAAAGGAGATGAAAAATGACTTAATAACACTGCAGCAGGATTAATATTGTACGATAGATCATGAAGCCATAAAACTCTTGACAAATTCATTTTTGTATCACTGTATATTCTTGCTAATAGGGCAGGGCATATCTGAAAGGCCATTAATACCTTACTGCACAAATGCTGATCAAAATGCACTGCAAGGAGATATATTTTGCAGGAGGCCTCACCCATCTGCAGCCTGCATTTAAATGCAGCATGGAGAAAACTAAGGATAGAGTGATTTCAAGGAGGAAGCTAACATTTGCTTGAAACAAAGTGGTACAATTCAGAAGATGAGCCGACAGTTACCAGGAAATCTGCTTCCACATCAAGACTCCTAGCCAAAAAATTAAGATTGGAAAAACAGAACAACAAATAATACCAATGCGATTTTATCCCAAACAGCGCTACATAAGGTGCCAAGCTAATAAACCAAAAAGGGGAAGCTTAGACTAGTTTGATACAAAAGAAGGTAGCAAGTCCTTAAACAAAATGTACACAAAAAATATCTTCTGCTTGCAGGCAAAGGGACTAAGAAGGACTGGATTGATCCTCTAACCTGGAACACCCAAAAACAGCAAGACAAACTCAGGTGACACAACACATTTCAAGACACTGTACATCTGGTACACACATACACACATACACACAAACATACACACACACACACACACACACACACACACACAGAGTGATCCCTAAGATATGAGAAACAAAGAAACCAGCCCTATGACGAAGACGGTCTCTGCTCATTGCCTTGAAGTTTCCAGGTTACAGACAGGGAAGCGGGGTGTGAGGTCAAGTGCAGCAGCTGCCTTGGCTTCCTGAGCAATGTAACCTATGCAGATACAACTCAGGGGGTCCATGAGCTTGGTTTAATGCTCTGCTGTTGCCATCTCAAAATTCTAAATAGGGGCAGGTCCCATAGCTCAACAGTGAGAGAAGCCTGAGCCCACATGGCTGACTGCGGCTCAACTCCTGGTCCCAGTGACTTGCAAACATGTTAGGTACATGTGTGTGCATGCCCAAAATCCTGAAAGGAAACAAGAATGGAGAAAAAGAATTGTAGGATGACCACACCCAAACAGGGTATGCTGGCTCATTCTTCCTCTCTGGCAAGTGCACATACTCTCTGGCAATAAAAAATAAAAATTAGGGTCAGCAGGCAGCATGGTTAAGGTGGATGGTTCCCACATGGCTGACTTCGCAGTTCAAGTCCCAGACCCAGAAAAATCACACTGGGCACATTTTCATGCGTGCCCAAGATCCAAAGAGGAGAATGGAGAAAAAGGAACTGTAATGTGCCCATCCCCCAAGGGGTGATTTCTCATTTTCTCTGTCTCTTTCTGGTGAGTGCACACGCTATAGCAAAACTAAACTAAACTAAACTAAACAATAATGTTTTAAATTCTAGACAATTTTTAAATAAAGAGCCCACATTTTCATTTTACACTAAGCTCTACAAATTGTCTAACTGGCCCTGACCAGTAGTAGATACACCAAGAAGAAATGAGCTGAGTGACTGGAGAGAACCAAGCATCTAGAGTTTACAGGACAAGAATAACAAAGAAGCAAGAACTGTGTATCAACAGAGGGTCCCCCTTAGAGTATTCAGCAGTGTACAGTGTAGCACACACATTGGAAAAAACTATCCGAGGCCAGAGAACCAGAGAAAGAATCATCAGATCGGACTAGAAGCAACAGTGCCATTCATGTACACAGGCTGGGAAAGATGCCTATTCCCAAAGGTGGCAATGAAAACACTCCAATTCAAGAGCACTAGGCCTCTTTGTCACATTTACTGCCAGAATGAAGACCATTCTCAGCAGTCAGACCCTTGACATTCCAGAGAATGGAATGAAGGGACACAGGTTATTGTGAAGGGCCCAAGGAGAACCCTGCAGGGGGACTTCAATAACATCAGTGTAGAGCTCAGCCTCCTTGGAAAGAAAGGGGAGGGGGGGTTGACAAATGGTGGGGAAACAGAAAGGAGCTGGCTATAGTTCGTACTATTTGTAGATTCATATACAGAACGTGATCAAGGGTGTTACACTGGGCTTCCGCTACAAGATATAGTCTGTGTATGCTCATTTCAGGAGAATGAGTATCTTGTTGAAATCCAAAATTCCTTGGGTGAAAAATACATCCAAAGGGCTCAAATGCGAACAGGTGTTTCTTTGTTCAGTATCTCAAGCCCAGAAAGATGAGTTGATTCTTGAAGACAATGATATTGAACTTGTTTCAAATTCAGCTGCTTTGATACAGCAAGTCACATGACAGGTAAAAATAAGGATATAAGAAAATGCTTAGATGGTCTTTAGATCTCCAAAAAGTTCACCAGGTTGATGAGTAAGATCTAAGAATTCACCAGGTACAATAACAAGCTGGAAAATTTCTGAGGCCAATACATGATATTTTAAAGATAATAATAAAAGACAACAACTGATTTGAAACTTTTTCTTAAACTTATTATCCTTTTCCAACTACTTGGCAAGTAAACAGTTCAGGAGTAAACTAGTGTGCTAAGAACAATACAGAATTCCTAATAAGGAATTTTTCTGTCTAGTTTTTCTTCACAGGAACAAGTGCTTGAATCTGGTTTTTGAAAGAACAGCAAGGGTATTTCAGATAAGAGAAATACAGTACCAGGAAATGTGGCTGTTGATGACTGGATGTAGAAGTTGGGGAAGATCCTGAGGGTAATTTCGCCATGGCATGAATTTTTATTTGGTTCAGATGTGTCCTACAGTCACAAAGAGATACCTCAGAAGTGGAACAAAGGCCTTACTACAAGCTAGAAGATGTAGTTTGTGTCATGATAAACATAATTTTGCCATCTGATGTCTCAATAATCTGCAATGCTTCAGTCGTGTACCCTAGACCCTGTTTATTGTTAAAAAAAATCTTAATAATCCTTACATAATCTCTTAATTCCATGTGTCACAACTGAACTGTGGTATGATGCTGCTAAGGTGGAATATAATTTAACACGGTTTTCTCCAAAATCAACCAACCAACCAAACAAACAAAAAACACACTATGTAAAAGGTCTTGCCTCAGAAAACTAACACAATTAACCCTAAAATGAATACCACTCCAAATTCAGCTAAAATAAAATCATAAAGGCATGACTCAGAAAGATCAAACTGTGTCCAAGTAATTTAACCATACCCCAGAGTGATACTCAGATCTCAACTTCTCACACTCAGCAACTCTCACAATATCTAACATCCAAACAAAGATGATCAGCTAAGAATTATAGAAAACCCTGACCTGTAAGAAGAATAATCAACTAAACAATCACAACCAACCCAGAACTGAAATGAATGTTACAATTAGCAGAGAAGGATATTAAAGCAACAACACAGAAATATTTGTAAACAGTTGCTACAGCAGTACTAAGGTGGAAATTTATAGCTGTAAGCATTTTTGTTAGAAAGACAATCTCAAATCTATAAATCTAACTTTTGCCTTAAGAAACTAGAAAATGAAGGGACCAGCAGTTAGCATAATGGCTATGTCGCTGGACTCCCATGTAGTCGACCATGGTTCAAGTCCCAGACCCAGTGGCTTAAACTCACACCGGGCGCGTGCGCGTGCGTGCCCAAGATCCCAAGAGGAGAATGGAGGTGAAGGGATTGCGGCATGGCCACCCCCCTGGGGGGTGATTTCTTGCTTTCTGTCTCTCTATCTCTCTTTCTGGCAAGTACACATGCCCTATTACAAAAACCTCTCCAAAAAAAAAGAAAGAAAGAAACTAGAAAATGAAGAGCAAATTAAAATTGGAGTAAGCAGAAGAAAGGGAATAATAAAGACTAAGTGAAAATCCATGAAATAGGAGACAGAAAAACAAGAAAGAAGAGGAATGAAACCAAAAACTAGCTTTTTGAAATCAATAAAATGATAAACTTCTAACTGAACTGACTAGAAAATAGAGAAGACACAAATTATCAGTAGCAGAAATGAGTTGTATCTTCTCTACATAGTTTTATAAATATTAAAAGCACAATGAAATATTCTGAATAGCTTTATGCTGTAAGTACAAATTATACGAAATGAATGAATTCAATAAAAGAGATCACTTAAGAAATAGAGAATCTAAATGTACTGTACCTTTAATAAAGTTCATTGCATTTGTATTTAAAAACACTCCCACAAAGAAAACTTCAGATGTTAATAGATACATTGGTGCATCTTACCAAATATTAAAAATAAAATCATACCAATTCTAAACACATTCTTACAGAAAATGGAAGAGGAGGGATTTTCTACTCATTCTATGATGTCAGAACTTAAAACTAGACTAGATCACAAAAGTAGACAAAAACATTACAAGGTAAGAAAACTATAAACTGATATCCATGATGAACATAGATGCAAATATTCTTTTTAAAAAATCATCTAATTGTGGGACCAGCAGTTCTCGTAATGGCTATGTCGCTGGACTCCCACGTTGTCGATCATGGTTCGAGTCCTGGACCCGGTGGCTTAAACTCATGCCAGGCGTGTTTGCGTGCAGGCCCAAGATCATGAGAAGAGAATGGAGAAGGGATTGAGGCGTGGCCATCCCCCCCAGGGGGTGATTTCTCACTTTCTGTCTGTCTCTGTCTGTCTGGCGCGCATATGCCCTATAGCAAACCCCCCCCTCAAAAAAAAAGTCATCTAATTGTATGTAACAATATAGTAAAAGGCTAATGCATCACAACTAAATGGGATTTATCCCCAAAAAGATAGGACTAGTTTAGGGGCCAGCAGGTGGTGTAGTGGTTAAGGCGCTGGACCCCCAGATGGCTGACCACAGTTTGAGTCTCAAACCTGGAGGCTTGAAAAATCACAGGTGGAGGGAGGGGAGAAAGGAAGCATGGTAGTTTAAGGTGCTAGACTTCCACATAGCCGACCATAGTTCAAGACCTGGTGACTTGCTTTCTCTCTTTCTCTCTCTCTGTCTCTTCTGATCAAATTAAAAAATAATAATGGGGCCGGCAGGTGACATGGTGGTTAAGGATGCAGGACTCCACATGGCTGACTGTGGTTTGAGTCCCGGACCTGGTGGCTTGCTTTCTCACTGTCCTCCACCACTCTGTCCCTCTCTGGTCATATTAAAATATACACATACGTATATACATACAGAAATTTAAATAAAATAATTCTTCAGACTAATAAATAAATAAACAAACTTAAATCTAAAAAGAAACAAAAATCACACCAGGCATGTGTGTATGTGTACGTGCCCAAAATCCAGAGAAGAGAATGGAGAAGGGACTGTGGTATTGCCATTCCCCCGGGGGGTGATGTCTCATTTTCTCTTTCTCTCTCTCTCTGTCTCTCTCCAGTGAGAGCACACAGCCTGAAGCAAACTAAAAAGACTGACCATACCAAGTGCTAAAGAGAATACAGAGGAACCAGAACTCCCATATACTGGTGATAAACGTGTAAAATACAGTAACTATACTTTGGAAAACTCTGGCAGTTCTTAAAAATTTAAGCATACACCTATGATGCTAACCATTCCATTCCTAGGCAGCTATCCCTCCAAAAAGGAATATATGTCCATATAAAGGCTTGCATATCAGCACCAGCAGATGGTGTAATAGTTACACCACTGGACTCCCATGCAGTTGATCACAGTTCGAGTCCCAGACTTGGTGGCTTGAAACTCACGCTAGGCACGTGTACGTGTGTGCCCGAAATCTCAAGAGGAGACTGGAGGAGCAGGAATTGCAGTGTGACCATCCCCCTGGGGGGTGATTTCTCACTTTCTGTCCCTCTCTCTCTCTGTCTCCAGTAAGCACATACACCCAATAGCAAAAATCTCTCTTAAGGAAAAGAAAATAAAAAGACTCACAAATGAATATTCACAGTACTTTTATCAGTTTATTAGTGAAAATATGGAAACAATCCAAATGTCCACCAACAGAGAAATGGATAAACAATTGATAATATTATCTACACAATGGACTTCTACTTAGTAAAAACTATTGATACGGTCATATTATGAATACATTTCAAAATGATTATGCTGGGTAAAAGAGGCCAGACCAAAAATATTTTTTTAAAAAAAAAGTATGATTCCATTTATATACAAGTCTACAAAACATGAATTAATCGACAGCAACAGATAGCAGTGGTCGCCCAACTTGAGCGTAGCATGGAGCTGAGAGCGGGAAACTCCAATGAGGCAAGGGAGAACCTTTACAGACGATGAATACGTTCACCACCTTAATTGTGATGGTGGCAGAGGGATGTACATGTGTCAAATACACCTCAATAGAACTTGTACAACAAACGTATTTCAAATATGAACCACATAAGCTAACTCAGACCCACTATCCTGCCTCCATTAACAAAACTTTCTCTCTTTTTTTTTCCTTCAGCATTTACAACACTGCCAGTAAAAGCACTTCTCAAAGGAGAATAACGTCCTTCAAAATTTCCCTCGGGATTCTGCATTACTACTAGGAGTGCTTTTATGCTTAATGAAATGTTTTAGTGAGGCCCTCCACCAAGCCAATCTTCCTTCAGTCCTACTTATGAGCAGTAGATTCACCCGGGTTATGCATGCATAGACTAAGGCGACTGGAGGTGAGAACACAGGTATGAAACGATCACATCAGCCTTCACTCTACCACTTGCAGAGAACCACTACCCTAACTCACGGATGAACCTGAGTGAAACAGTTCTTTCTCTTAGTTACCTACAGTAAACATTGCAAAAACTGATTTTGTGTTGTAGCAGTAGAAACTGAGGCAGCTTATACTGAAGGCCATGCAAATATGAGGAGATAGCTCATCAATTCATGGCTGTTTAACTTCTTGGGTCAAGTATGCTTCACTTCACCCAGTCAAAATGATTTTGTTTTGGTGCATTACTCTATTTTCCTGTCAATTAACATATTTTCACTTCTGATTAATCTTCAATTGATAACATAAATAATGTAAGGTTAGTGACAAACTTTAGAAATACTAGTTAGAAGAACTTGAAAAGCAAGAGCACTGTTATAGTACAATCAATCACTCCCAAATGCACCTACATGATGAAATTTTCTAAAAACACAGAACACCTGAAGACAAAAAATTTTTCAGAGAAAACAAAGTTGTAAAGGTGATAGGTATGGAAAGTAGTCTAAGAAAAATTATTTGAAGTGAAAAGATAAAAGCTGCTATTTCTACTTCTAAGTCCAGCAATTTTGTGTAAAGCGAAAGTTGATTTATTTTCCTGCAAATAGTAGGCAATAAACTCTCAGGTCACTGTAACTGTCTCCCTGAGATGGAGAACTAATCCAACCTATTGCACAATATGCTAGTCCCTGAGCTACTCATCTAAGGGTCTGGGAAATTCTTTCTAAGTAGATGAGAAAGAACATTTCAGAATTTCCCCAGATGTAAAAACTAGAAAGAGTAAAAGACAGCGCTTACATTATTTCATGGAAAAATCAAGAAGAGTGATGAATGGCATCTGACTCCAAATAGTATTTAGGCCTTTAGCTTCAAGAAAACCACACAAAGGAATCACTTCCTTTCAGAACCTCTAGCTTAGGTACTTGGCATATGCTCTAGATACGTACTCTCTAATGCAGAAACCAATAACCACATGTCACTTTAAAATTCATTAAAATGAAATAAAGTGGAAAACTCAACTCCTTGGTCCCGTTATTTGAAGTACTCAACTGGCTACCATATTGGACAGCATAAAGAATATTTCCATCATCACAGAAATTTGTATTAGAACCGTTCCAGAATGGCCAAGTTTAGAGTAAGATGGTAGCTCTCTTTCAAAGATTCTTTAGTTCTTTAGATACTTTCATAAGCAGGATTGCTACAGTTTATAAACCCATGCTTTTTAAAGTTTAGATACTGAGGGTACTAATAAAATAAAATTAGCTTCCAATACCATCAATCTAGCATGAAGCACAGAAATCTTTTTAATCCTATAAATGTCCTTTATCTTAGATACATTTAATTAGTCACATTAGTTACTTAATGACAGGTCTAAGCTGTTAGAAATACATTGCAAGGTGATTACATAGTTGTGTGAACACCAAAGAATGTCCTTAACATAAATGTAGAGCCCACTATACACTTAGGCTAAATGGTAACATTTTATGGGTCCATCATCATACATGTAGTCCTGTTGACCAAAATGTTCGTGCACAGCCATTCCGTACAAGACTATACTTACAAACCGCCATCAATGATCTACGTTGCTCAAAGCTGTTCTGTCCTCTTTGGAACATCGTTTTGACAGAAAAGAAAATCTGACAGTTTTACTAAATCACCAACTCAGGGACTAAAAAGCAAACAATTAAAAAACATAAATACAGTGAAAGAGTTTGATGAATGAACTCAGAGGAAGGAACTGCCAACGAAACTCAGTAAGTGCAAAGTTTTTCCAAAATAAACTACCACTTTATTAATGGATATAAATGTTGGTAAATTGCATGAATAATTCAGATCCACTTTCGGTTAAGTGGAATCTTCACTGAAGCCATACATTACTGACTTCACAGCACTTGTCTTTGGTAGACTGCTAACAAAACTACTCTAATCCCAGGTTATAGCCAATAGTAGAGTGGAATATAATCACTCACCTCTTTTACTAAAGTACCTTATGCCAAAATAAAGTCTTGCCCAATGTCATATGAAACTTAATATACAAGGGAGGGTATAAAGTACAGCACCTGGTCCACCTATCAATCTGCTAATAACATCATTCCATTTATGTAAAATAGCAGCACTGGGACTCTAAGTGTTGTTCTTAGATGTTTCAAATCATACTCAGTAAATCCAAACTCTTTACAGATCCTTGAAATAAATATTCCCACAATTACATATATGTGCAAGGGTTCCCCCCCCACACACACACACACACACAAAAAAAAACTAGGCAGCCACATTTGTTAGCTTAATATCATAGTTAATATATCAGACATCTGGGGCTATATTCTCATGAACAGAACAATCATTGATTATTTCTGAAGCCTCACAAAGGCACGTATAGACTTTGAATTGGTGACAAAATAGAAAGACCGATTTGATTAACTGATGTTCTTAAAATAAGGTTTATTTGCTAAACCTAGCTTTATGTGAGTCCTCAGTGTGCATATGGAAAAAACACCTGACGTCTCATTCTTTTTTTTAATTATTTACTTAATTTTATCTATTAATTCTTTTTTTTTTTAATTTGGAGAGAAAAAGAGACAGAGAGAAAGTGAGAAAGCAAGCAAAAGGGCTGGAATTCGAACCATGGTCGGCCACATGGGAGTGTTCAGTGCCTCAACCACCAAACCACCTGCTCGTCTCTTTTTTTAAATAGTTTTCTTTTTTTTAATGTATTCATTCTTTTTAAGTTTGACCACAGAGAGACGAGAGAGAGAAAGAGGAGGAGGAGGGTGAAAAAGCAAGCCACCAGGACCGGAACTCAAACTGTGGTCGGCCATGTAAGAGTGTCCAGTACCTTAATCACCATGCCACCTGCTGGCCCCTCTGTCATTCTTAAAAAGGGGACAGTGGGACTCTGCTGAGTAAGATGTTAATAGCTGGAACTCATCAAGACTGGTAAATGGCTAAGAGGAAAAACACAGGAAAGGCAGGGCTGGCTCTACTGCCTGGTGGTTAGGGCAG
Source organism: Tupaia belangeri chinensis (assembly GCF_000334495.1). NCBI lineage: Eukaryota > Metazoa > Chordata > Mammalia > Scandentia > Tupaiidae > Tupaia > Tupaia belangeri. Next base: position 6,982,745 of record NW_006159716.1, read on the forward strand.
CTGGATCTCCCATGCAATGCACAGGGAGAAGTCCTGGACTGGGAGACTTGAGAAGCATACTGGATATGTGTATGCCTGCCCAAACCCTGAAAGGAGGAGAGATGGGGAAGGGATTCTGGCATGACGACTCCCCATAGGGTATGCTTTCTCCTCTTCCTCTCTGTCTCCCTCTGTTGAGCATACACACCCTCAAGTCAAAAAAAAGGGGGGGTATGTGGGGGGGTGGGGGGAGACACAGATGGGCAATGCTGAACCCCAAAGAAGGAAGAAAAGAGCACTACACACACAACTAATTTTGTTCTTCTATCTTATCTTAGCAAGCAGCCATTTAATGAAGATAGGATTTACCAGCTAGAAGAATTTGATACAAATATAATGTGAAACCATCTTTTCTGCTATTAAGTCAGAGGGAAAATAATTCAATTATGGAATGCAAGCATTGCTATAACAGAAAAAAAATCTTAAATCCTAGAAGTGTGAGACTTGCTGACTATAAAGAAATGAGTGTAGATTTAGTCATTTTCAAGGTTTTGACAATATGAGGACGTGTGCCCCAAAACTTTACCCAGCCATGAGCAACAAATTTATAATATGTTTATTATGCTAATCAGCCAACAGTCAATAGCTGCCCCAATCAAAATACCCTCAATTAGGGAAGAAATAGCCACTAATCTTTTTTTTTTTAAGTTTACTTATTTTTTTAGAGGTTTTTGCTATAGGGCGCGTGCACTTGCCAGACAGACAGAGAGAGACAGAGAGACAGAAAGCGAGAAATCACCCCCTGGGGGGTGGCCACGCTGCAATCCCTTCTCCTCCATTCTCCTCTCGGGATCTTGGGCACGCACGCACATGTGCCTGGCGTGAGTTTTAAGCCACCGAGTCCGGGATGCGAACCGCAGTTGACCACGTGGGAGTACAGCAACATAGCCATTACGCTAACTGCTGGTCCCAAGTTTACTTATTTTTTAAAGAATTATTTTACTTATCTTTATTTTTTATTTATTTTAATTTGACCAGGGAGGGACAGAGTGAGAGAAGGAAAGAGAGAAAGCAAATTGCTAGGACCAGGACTCGAACCATGGTTGGCCATGTGGGAGGCCAATGCCCTTAACCACCACACCACCTGCCGGCCCCAATTTTACTTCTGTTTGACATTAGTGAGAGAGATATATATAGAGAGAGACATAGATAGCTTAAACAGGGATCAATGCCATGAATGCACCTTAGCCACCGCCAGCCCCAGATTACGGGGGCACACATGCCCAGCGTACACCGAGAGGTCTCTGACCACACACAGGCAGCCTTCTCACCTGGGGCTGCCCTGGAAAGTGCCGTATTTTACTAGGTCTAATCCATCACCTTTTGAGCATTATTTCCTTGTTATTCTTCATAATTTTACCATCTATGTATTGACTTCTAAAATACCTTACTCTTTCAGGAAGTCCTACATTTGAACATTTGTTGTACATGCTCCTTTTTGTTTTGCTTCTGTCTCTCAACATGATGCTGGTGTGTGTGTTCCATGTCTACAGATACAGGTTATCAAGATCTGTGCCTAAGGGAACTTTTGAATTTACCTTTTATCTGCCTGTGGATCAATTCTCTCTCCATTAACTAACAAATTTAAATATAAATAACTTAAATTTTTAAATGAGAGATCAAAATCAATAATCAAGTTTTCCTATTTGTTATTTTACTTTCAAGAACTCTAGTCTGTAATGTGCTTTCTTCTAAATATTTCATATATATTTTATTCTTAACCTCAGAAAAGCTTAAACTAATTCAGCAAATTGTAGGTACTGGGTTACAGCATTTTAGTGAACAGAAAGCTATTTTATTCTTTACATATTGTTAAAATAAAAGTTATGTGTGTTTATTTAAAAAAAAAAAACTTCAGTGTTTCAGAAAGACATAAAGTGAGGTTAACTTTGTTTCATCAGCCCTGTATCCAGTGTTGAAATTTTTGACTGTTTCAAATTAATAATAATGTGTATCTTATATATCTAGATTCTTAGGATATTATACACTGTACATCTTTTGTACTTTTCTTTTTAACGTAATAATACACTTGAGGATTTCAAGGAGAGTTATCATTTTTAGGGGGAAGGAAACTGCCAGAAACATAAATTAGTAAAGGAACTAAACACAGAAAGTGCTTCCTATTCTTCTAGATTAACTTTCTACCCTGGTTTATCATAGAAGCAAGGATGACAGGACACACACACACATAAGATTTATTTATAGGACATGACACAAAATCTACCTGAAAAAGATAGTCAAATCAGAAAGAATCAAAACCAAAAATTTAGTTACAACCAGTGAGATATCAGAGAACTGAGGACTCGTTTGTTCACACAGATACACAGAACAGCATCTTTCATTTACAGAATGTGTTTGAGTGTATACAACGAAACAGTTATTCATCAATTATAGTAAGGGGTGGAACACTAGATGCCTCAGGAAGAAGTCACATATGGTTCCTACAGGTGGCATAGAGGTTAGGATGCTGGACTCCCAGATGGTCGACCATGGTTCGAGTCCCGGACCTAGTATCTTGAAACCAACATTGGGTGTATGTGCATGTGTGCCCAAAATCCCCAAAGAAAAACAGAGGAGGAGAAGGGATTGCATCATAGCCAGCCCCCTGGGGAGTGATTTCTCACTTTCTCTATCTTTCTGGGAGCACAGGAACCCTATAGCAAAAACACCTCTTTGAAAGAAAAGAAAGAAGTCACATAACTTAAGCTCTAGATTATAGATTCAACAATAAGAACTGCAAAGGTACTTGGTTAAATGTAAAAAGTACTTGATAGGGACCAGCAGATGGTGTAATGGTTATGTTGCTGGACTCCCACATAGTTAATTGGTTTGAGTCCTCGACCTTGCAACTTAAAACTCATGCTGGGCATGTGTGTATGCATGCTCAAAATCTTGAGAGAATAATGGAGGAGAAGGGATTGCAGCATGGCCGTTCCCCCTGGGAGGTGATTTCTTGCTTTCTGTCTCTCTGTCTCCCCAGGAAGCACATGCACCCTATAGCAAAAATCAAAAAAAAAAAAAAGGACTTGATAGAGCTGTGGAGACTAAAAATTATACTCAGATGAAGTTGGAAAGATATTCCTGATGCTATATTCCTGATGCTGAACAGCATCACTGAAATCTCTGAATGAACATATCTATACAGAAACGACAGATCCACATCATCAATCCAAATGGTCAATGCAAAATACAATAGAAAGAAAGAAGAATTAATGAGAATCCTAGACTATGGCATATTTAGTCTTTCATTAATCACTGGGAGCTTTCCTAAAATCCTATTCTAATCTTTCTATTTCCTATCCTGAAATCTGATTGAAAGCCTCTGACCTACTGGGTCCTGGTCCTTAGTGCTAGGGCAGTAATAAATTCTTATCACAGAACCAAAATTCTGTTAATACTCTGTCACTGGAATGGGTTCCTTTGGCCTTTCTATATACCAGAAGATATAAGCTAAAACCTTGGCATGCAAAATCTGTCAACCTTTTAATTTAACATAACTTCAAACTTCCAAAATTACAAGAATAATTCAAGGAACTGCTGTATACCAATTGCTCAGATTCAAAAACTATTCACATTTGTCATGGAGAATCTGATACATTTTTTACTTCTAACATAATTATTTTTCTTCTGGAAATGACTTTATATCCTAACAAGTATTCTAACTTCTCTGACTATAATAATGCATTTAATAACCACAAAAGACTTAACTGTTTCCTAAAGATAATGTGGAAAAAGAATTCACTAACTAGGGTTTCCATCAAAGAAGCAGTTTCTCACAGATATACAGAGACTTAAATAACTCCCAACAGACTGAATTCGGGTATGGGAAAGACAGGAAAACTATAAATTAATCAGAGCACAGTTTTTAAAAATATTTATTCATTCATTCATTCATTCATTCATTCATTTTAATTTGACCAGAGAGAGACAGAGAGAAAGAGAGAGAGAGAGAGTGTAAAGTGAGAAAAGGCCCCCAGGCCCAGGACTCGAGCCGTGGTCGGCCATGTGCGAGTGTACAGCACCTTAACCGCCACGCCACCTCCTTGTCCCAAGAGCACATTTCAGTAACTGTGGGACCAATTGCCCCTCTCTGATATCTTAAGTTCTTCTGATTAAGTTACTTATTACTCTATTACTATACATTTGATTCCCCAATACACCTTTCTCTTGCTTAAAAAAACTACAGAGCCAGCTCTGTAGTGCATCAGTAATGTGCTGCTCATGAGAGGCTGAATCCCAGATGGTGCCTGCAATTTTTTTTTTTTCCAAAGAGACATTTTTTGCTATAAGGAGCAGGCATTCACTAGAAAGACAGAGAGAGAGAAAGAGACAGAACGCAAGAAATCACTCCCTTGGGATGGCAGCACCGCAACCTTCTCCTCCTCTTGGGTTTTTGGACACACATGCACATGTGCCCAATAAGAGTTTTAAGCCACCAGGATCAGTACTTGAACCACAGTCAACCACGTGACCATGGTCAAATACAAGATCCAACAGGCTGGAAGACTACAGGAAGGGGATCGTTGTATAACAAGACTCTGTTGAAGGTGTTCTAATCTCTCTCACATGAGAGCACATGCTCTATCAATAAAGTAAAAATTTTAGGGAACCAGCAGTTGGCGTAATGGCTAAGTCGCTGAACTCCCATGTAGTTGACCATGGTTCGAGTCCCGGACCCGGTGACTTAAAACTCATGCCGGGTGCAGGACCAGCAGTTAGCGTAATGGCTATGTCGCCAGACTCCCACGTAGTTGACCGCAGTTCGAGTCCCAGACCCGGTGGCTTAAACTCACACCAGGCGCGTGTGCGTGCATGCCCAAGATCCCGAGAGGAGAATGGAGGAGAAGGGACTGCAGCTTGGCCATCTACCCTGGGGGTAATTTCTCGCTTTCTATCTCTCTATCTCTCTCTGTCTTTCTGGTGAACGCACACACCCTATAGCAAAAACCTCTCCAAAAAAAAAAATTAAATTAAATTTTAAAAAATAAAGTAAAAATTTTAAAACAAAATAGTGAACTGTAAATAGTTTGGGTTGCCCTCAACATATTTATTTTTAGGAATTTTAAGAGGAAGATTTCAGTGATATCCCCATATTACTAGAAACACTCTGAGGTATTTCAAAGACAAAGAGTTATAATAAATTTCCTGAATGGTTTGGTCTAATGAGAAAATACAGAGTCTTGGGAATGAGTGTACTCTATGGCAGTGTGCCATCTCACTCATTCGCTGCCCCTGTTCTCACTGTGAAGAGACTCAAAATATCCCTCTTAGTACCTGGTAGCCATCCGTCCTTTCTTCCTCTGGAGCAGCAGCTGCCAGCCTACCTCACAGTGACCTCCAGCTTCAGGCCTTGTGCTGATCATATTTTGTCAGATGATCTGCTTCTTCGCTCTAACGAGGATTCTCTACATCTAGTATACCTCCAACCAAATCTCTGTCCTGTTTTCTTCACCTTTAAGAACATTTTTCAGTTGTCAGAGGGTGTATGCATTTGCCGGAGAGGGAAACAAGGTGGGGAGGGACAAGAAAGTACACCCCAGTGAGGTGTAAAGACACGGCAATCCTTTCTCCTCCATTTCTCCATCCTGTCTGGATTTTGGGTATGCATACACAGCAGTTTCTCAAGCTACCATGGATAGGATTCAAACTACAGTAAGCCACGTGGAAGCCAGTTCTCTTAACCACTAGTCTGTGGGGCTGGCCCCACTAAATGCATAATATTCTACTAGTGGTTAAGCCTAGTCTATTTGGTCTTTTCACTGAAGATTACTTTTTCCATGCATTCTAAGCCTGCTTGTCTACCCAGAAACATGTCTTATTCCACAATCTTCTGCAGAAGAGTAAAACTTCTTTTTCTTTTAAATCTCTAGTGAGACTTCCACAGACAGCCCATTGAGTCCTAGTTTCTCGCCAAAGGAACAATTCTAGTTTTATGATCATTTGCAGAATATAAATTATTAATCCAGGCTGATCCTAGGAAATTATATTTTTCAGTTCTTTTTATTTCATTTTTATTATTATTTTAAAATTTGCTATAGGACATGTGCACTCACTAGAGACAGAGAGAGAGAGAGAGAGAGAGAGAGAGAGAGATAACAAGAGGGCAAGAAAGTGAGAAAGCAAGCCACCAGGTCCGGGACTTGAATCACAGTCAGCTATGTGGGAATCCAGCACCTTAACCAGCATGCCACCTGCTGGCTCCTAGGAAATTATATTTTTCAGTTCTAATGTTCAGTTAATACCACTTAGTTATTCTAGCTGGTGGTCTCTTATCAGCAGGACAATCATCTTAGAAAACTCTTAATGCTGCCATTTATAGCAGCAAAAACAACAAAATAACAGGACTGAGTTAGTATAATGCAATCATTTAAAAAAAACATCACTTGGGCATGAGTGCCCCAAATCCCTAGAGGATAGAGAGGTGGAAAGGAAGGGAAGGACTGGGAACCAGCAGTTAGTGTAATGGCTATGTCGCTGGACTCCCATGTAGTCGACCGCGGTTCGCGTCCCGGACCTGGTGGCTTAAAACTCACGCTGGGCGCGTGTGCGTGCGTGCCCAAGATCCTGAGAGGAGAATGGAGGAGAAGGGATTGTGGCGTGACCATCCCCCCTGGGGGGTGATTTCTCGCTTTCTGTCTCTATGTCTCTCTCTGTCTGGCGAGCGCACGCACCCTATAGTGAAAATCTCTCCAAAAAAAAAAAGAAGGGAAGGACTGAGGCATGCCCAATGCCCCTCAGGGTATGCTTTCTTCCCCCATCTCTGGCAAGTGTCAGTGCCCTCTGACAAAAGGAGATGGAGAGCAGAAGGGGGTTAGGGGAGGCAAGGAGAGGAGAAAGGTAGAGGGGAGAAGGGAGAGCAAGCAGAGGAAGGGGAAGAAGGGAAAGGAGAGGAAAGGACATTAGTTCTATGGGAATGGACTGGATTGGAATCGGAGATATTAATATGAATTCAGTTTCCCATCTATTTAATTAAACACAGAAAGAAGTACGTGAATGTAACCACTGAGTGGATGTGGGAGCTGAGGGCAGCAACACCCTAACTGCAATGAGCACACGAGTCAACCAGATCTTGGCTTCTATTAGGTCATCGGTGAAGTCACAGCACATTTTCCTATGTTTTTCTATGCAAAAATGAGTCATGACTTTTCTGATGACCCAGTAAATACTTATTTTCACTAAAAAGAACCAGGGCTTTTCAAAGGAGTGATTGGTTATCTAGGACTGGGACAGAAAAAGTATAAGATGGGCCTGGACCATCTCATGTAGGAAAGTAAGAAAGTACTCAAGAGCGGGGATATGTCAAAATAGACACAGAAATCAGCCTCAGTGAGCTCCTACTGGCCAAACTGAAACAATTCAAACATCAAAATAGATAATGATAACGGATTATAATCCAATGAATAAAATAGGAAGCCCTGAGTCTAAACTGACATAAATTAAAGAAAAAACAAATAAGTAGTATCATAGAGATGGAATATTTACACAGTTTGAAAGTACTTACCCACGAAAAAAGTGAATAATTACAAAAGCAAAGAGGGTAACTTCACAGTAATGAAATTCAAAAGGTAGTGCCTTAATAAAGCAGTCAAAGTAGTCATCATTAGTAATGCTACAAATTAAAATCGTACAGCACATGACAGGGTACAATAAGAAGACCATCATTTATGTGATATTCCTCCAAAGGTGCATAACCCGAATCACAAGAAAACCACTGATAAAGTCAAATAAAAGAAAATGCTACAAAATAATTGGCTTACAGTCACCAAAATTGCTAAATTCATGAAAGTCAAGAAAAGACTAAGTACTATTCCAGAAGGAAATAAGACATTAAAAGGTCAGAGTCTACCAAAGACATTATTAGGGCCAGCAGGGGGCATAAAGGTTAAGGCTACTGGACTTCACATGGCCAGCAGCATAGTCTGAATCCTATATTTGGCAGCTTAAAACCATGCTGGGCAGGTGTGTGTGTAGCATGCTCAAAACCCCAAGAAGAAAATCAGGAAGGGATTGTGGAGTGGCCATCCCCTCTGTGGGAATGCTTTCTCACTTTCCTCCTTTCTCTGGTGAGAGAATATCCCCTACTGTAAACTTACCAAATAAATAAATAAATAAATAAATAAATGGTCCAAGGATTGGATAGTAGGAATGTATCGACCTTAATTTCCTGATTTTGATCACTATATTTTAGTTGTATAGGAAAATATTCTTACAGAAAATGGACACTAAAGTATTTGAGAATGACAGCATCACCGATTGGTAACTTACCTTACACTCAAATGGTTCCAGGGAAAAAAGTTATTTCAAGTTGCGTGTGTGTGTGTGTGTAAGGTTAAAAAAGAAAATCCACTTAGTCTGGCAAACCTAGGTTCAAAATCGGAGTCAGTCACTTAAGAACTATAAATCCTTGGAGAAGCTGCGTAATCTCCTTAAGCCTCCTTTTGCTCAGTGAAGAATGAGGGTCAGTCTGTGCCGAAAGCAGGGCAGACAGTGGCACAGCAGTAACACAATGCTCTAACAAAGCTGACCTCATAGGAACGTTCCAGGTTTGTGTCCTGAAAGCTCCCTGAAGATGCCTGGCATGTACATAACCATGTTCTGGGCCTGGCTACAACTGTGGATGGAACATGATGTGGGGACCCTGGTCACATCTAGTATTTTTGCAGACTTTCAGTTGTCAACCATGCTTGCTTTAAGACTGTATTTCTCTCTCTTTCATGGAAAAATAAAATTATGTTTAAAAAAAAATCTATGATGAGAATTAAGTGAGATATGTTTATAAGACACTTAAGCAGAATGCCTAGTACTTAGTATGTACCTTTTTTTTTAATGACTGCTTTCTCACTCTTTTTTTTTTTTTTCTTTTCTTTTTGGAGAGGTTTTTGCTATAGGGCACGTGCACTCGCCAGACAGACAGAGAGGAAACGAGAAATCACCCCCGGGGGTGGGGGATGGTCACGCCGTAATCTCTTTTCCTCCATTCTCCTCTTGGGATCTTGGGCACACACGCACACACACGCGGCATGAGTTTTAAGCCACTGGGTCCGGGACGCAAACCACGGTCGAATACGTGGGAGTCCAGCGACATAGCCATTACGCTAACTGCTGGTTCCCAGTATGTACTTTTTAAAAATTACTTTAACTTTATTTATTATTATTATGTTTTCATTTGACCAGAGAAAGACAGAAAGAAAGTGAGAAAGCCAGTTGCCAGGGCCAAGACTTGAATAGCAGTCAGTCATGTGGGAGTGCAACATATTTAAACACCACGCCACCTGCTGGTCCCTAGTATTATACTTTTTAAACTGAAAAGTATAATTACTCTAAAGATAAAATTTGATAATGCTTAGTTTCCCCTAAAATATTTGTAAGAGAATTCCAAACCCTGGCCACATCTAGTATTTTTGCAGACTTTGAGTTGTCAACCACACTTGCTATTAGAACCAGCTGCTTGCAATTCTGTACCTGATTCATGGTCTGTCACTCCTTTTACTTAGAAGGAAGTGCAAATGTGAAGCACAGCTTTGAGATTGTGCGTTAGGGAGCCTTGACGTTACTCTGCTAGCTACACTGCCAGAGGTTGCTTCACCTCAGTCTAGGAGGCAGCAGGACTCAGCCTCCCAGTCTCATCTACTTAGCAAAGCTAATTTGTCCAAGACAATGCATGCTTATCTGAACTTTAGGGAGTAGTTTTCTTATTTCTAAACTGAAGAGCACCTAGGGGAAAACTGCACAACTCACAGAAAAAGAAAAGAAAAAACTGCATCACCTGGGAAGCAGTGGGAAATAATCATGTAAGTAAGAAAAGTAATCCAGAGGCCTCGGGTGTCCCTCGTTACAGTGTCCAGGTCAAGAAATGGGTCTGAACTGCTGGCTACTTACATAATATTACAGGGGTGATTCTGTTCTTCCTCAAACCACATGCTAGTGCACATACATTCTACTTTTTATGAGACTATCCATACACACTGACAGTACTACTCAGAGTATAGCTCACAGATGAGTGCCAGTCTGCAACTGTTAACTGCTCTATGAGGTAAGAAAAGTTAAGGATAAGAACTCAGAAAATTGTATAGCTTGACAGAATAACTTTGTTGAATATAATTAAAAAATTAGGACTTATATGTATTTATTGTTGGTGACTTCTTTAACCGAGTAATTCATTTTTATTACACTTTACAAAAGTATTACATTGCAATGGGTTGAGAAAAAAGTAGGCTTTTATCACAGACAGTATGAAATCAATACATTACGGTACATCATGATTGTCATATTCTATGTTTGTACACAGAACACTAACATTTACTGAGGACTTACTACATGTGAAAAGCTGCTTGCTTTACACACAATACCTTAATAAATCCTCATAAGCTAAGCCCTACTACCACCTGCATTTTTTAAGAAAACTAAGACTCAGAGAAATCATACAACTTGATCAAGTTCCAGAATACAATGATATGTCTTGTTTTTTAATTTAAGCCCTTAATCCTTAATCCATAGGGTTTTGAAAACCACATATGGTAGGAACAGAAAACTGTCAACTTTTTAAAAATGATATGGAGAAGGAATTCTTGAATGCATGATGAACCATTGGTGTTCACTGAACGTGGGTCTTATTTGGCTAGTTTCAGTGGTACGTGAAAGAGTAATCCACCTAAACTATGTCAAGTAAAGATGAAGTGGGTGGTCACATGAACATATGAATCTCACAGGAAGCCAATGGCAGAAGCTGAGTCACTGTCATAAGCCAATGGCTGGCTGTTTCTAAGGCTGTGTAGTTTCAAGAACTAGCAGTACCTTCTGCTTTGTTCTCTCTGCCAAGGTCTTCTCTTGCTTCAACCTGAACACAGCCAGGAAGGCCCAGCCCAAGTATACTTGCCCATCACCAGTTTAAATTTCACTCTGCCTCTCTTGGAAATTCACACCTCCCCACCTCTAAGCCACAGAGGACAGATGTAAAAGATTATAAATCAGGCATCCCTCTGGTCTTGTAGCATGGCACAGTGGCCAGCACACAAAATGTGGATGAATCCACCTATGATAGCAATAGGTCATGGGAGGACTTCAAAGTTAATTATTTCTTGTACTATATTACATTATTTGACCTCTGATAAATGGTTATAAGAAATGGTTGTTTGGACTAAAGAGTTTTACAGGAGAGAGGGAATAAAAGGATGGGGGGAATGAAAAAGAAGGAAAAATAGAATCACAACAAAACAAGTAAGATATGGAAAAGGATTTTAATATATGGAACACTTGCTTAAATCGAAAAGAGTTGGCAATTCTCCCAGAAAAGTAGGATCCAAAAGACAACAGACTTCATCTATGAGATTCAGGTAATAGGGAAGCATGTAGTTATATGTCTACTTTAAGTAACTCACACCATGGACTTACCCTGTTGCACAATGATAGAGTACTATATCCAATGAAGAGATGCTAGAAAGGGTGACACCCAGATGAACAGAACAATGTTATTAAATTCTAGGTTCAGAGGAAGAAAGAGCAGAAAGTTAAGAAAGAAGAAAGCAAAGAAAGAAAGAAGAAAGGAAGGAAGGAAGGAAGGAAGGAAGGAAGGAAGGAAGGAAGGAAGGAAGGAAGGAAGAAAGAGAGAGAGAGAGAGAGAGAGAGAGAGAGAGAGAGAGAAAGAAAGAAAGAAAGAAAGAAAGAAAGAAAGAAAGAAAGAAAGAAAGAAAGAAAGAAAAAGAGAGAGAGAGGAAGGAAGGAAGGAAGGAAGGAAGGAAGGAAGGAAGAAAGGAAGGAAGGAAGGAAGGAAGGAAGGAAGGAAGAAAGGTAGGTAAGTTGGTTTTAGAAGGGAAAGATGTTTTCACAATCAGAAAAAGACTAGGAATCATCACAGGAGAAGCTTTTACTATTGTTGGTGAGGTAGGAGAAAGCCTATGAACTGGAAACCATTTATGACCTTAATTTTTTAAGGGATGTATGGGAGATGAAAGAGAACTCCTAGGACAGATGACTGTTGTTTAACTTGGGAACAGAGAAAATTTTGATAAGCGAAGTTTCTGTACCTAGAGTGAATGACCAAGTAAGTGAATATGGTGGCCTTTTCTAAACTTCTAAATAAAGGGAACACTGCACAGGGGAAGGCTATGACGAGGTGCCGAGACGGCTGCTGGAATATCAGCAGAGCATGTGAAAGCTATGAGCACACAGTTCATGCAGAGAGAGCAATTCTGCACAAGGGAGCTGCCATGCTCGGGCAAACATCAGTGATGGCACCTCCACGGCCTTCCGTCCAGAGTAGGGGGTATGCGTGAATGAGGGCTGCAAAAGAGACTTAAAATGTTTGTCCCATTAAACACTTGGTATTTGAGGATTTCACATCTGGGATCTCAAGGTTCACTACTTGTAATAGATGATTTTGCTAAGTATAAATTTGAATTGCATATTGCAGAACAACTGTGCAGGCATGAGTTACTTGGCTGACTGGTGAGCCTAAGCAGATCAGCTCGATGTGGCTTTTACAGTTTTTAATTAACATAGGATCTCAATTAATTCTGAGAACTGTGAGATGTACAAATAGTGGTATACTCAAATTATAGCTAAGATTAGAAAAAGTGTTTAAATATATAACTAAATTGGTATCTTAATGGTTTCAGAACATATCTCCCACAAATCACAAGGGTGCAATGTATTTCTGTTTCAATGTTTATGAAAGGGATATTCAAAAAGTTCACAGAAAATGCATATTATGAAAAAGCTATGTATGAATTTCAAACTTTTTAACACCAAATAAATGTATACTTTAATTCCATTCCTCCATGAACTTTTTCAAGATCCCTTATATACCTAATCTTCTCAATTACACTAAAGGTCTTTAAGAGTAGGAACTATTTACTTCTCCTTATGATGTTTTTAAGGTAAGGCAATTAAACACAGTGATATTTGAGAAAATTATCTGTTGACTAAATGAAATTTATTTATAAATACCACTTTTCCTCAAGTTTCAGAGGCCCAGGTTGTAAACGTTCTCAGGAAGAAGACAATTTAGGTTTAAATTGAAAGCCTGAAGAACCTGATTTTTTTAAAAACTGTACTTAGTACCAGTTTACTTGAGGATTTGGAAGATAAAAGTTATCCAAATTTAATTGAAAGACTGGCCAAGTACAGATATAACCAGCTTCAGAAAAATGCTCATTTTTATGAAGTAGGATCACAAGTATAAGGTCTTTAATAAAGTTCAATAATGTCACATCAAATTCTTATGTATTCAACTCATATATATACATATATATACACACACATATATATGAGACAATTTATGTGAATCATTACCATTTTTACCTATAATAGCATCCATATTGTTCAAATTGACATTATTTGAATGGTAGAACAATACTGATTAAAATTCCATGACAATCCAATAGAAAATACATGGTTATATTAACTACTTTAAGTTCTAAATGTCTTTAAGTTAAAAAAAAAAAAAAACAATATTTGGTGGCGTGGTGGTTTAAGGGTGCTAAACTCCCACGTGGGCTGACTGCGGTTGGAGTCCCAGACCTGGCAGCTTGCCTTTCTCTTTCCCCCCCACCCCCTCTCTGTCCCTCTCTGGCCAAATTAAAATCAATGAATGAAGTTCAATAAAATAATTCTTTTTAAAAAGTCAGTTTTTTAATATTGTGCACACAAGAGAGGAACAGAATTTCTGGATTTGGAGCTATATGATTCTCATGCTAACGTTTCTATTTTAATGAAGTTACATTAAATTCAAGTGCAAGAAAAAATCACTATTGTAGAGAAACTGCATTTGATAATGTGGAAGCAATGTTTTATGTTGCTGTACATTACATTAATGTCACAGAACTAAGCTGCAACTTGATTTATGGACTCGATTGTGTTAAGCTATGCTGTATCACTGGTTAAAACTGCTATATCCTAAAAGCAAAACCCTGCATTTAAGAGAATTTTGGAAGTTAAATGGGCTGCCAAGAATACCACATCTCAGTACTCATTCCATTTCTACTCACCAGGAAAGCAGCTCTTTACTTCTCCACCAAGTAACATTTTCACTAAAGCCAATAAATGAGTGCTCGACCAGACGAAAGACACAGTGCTAGAACTACTGTGGCAGAACTTTGGTTCCTTTAGCCCTTTAACTTTTTTTTGTTACTTTAAGAGTAAGACTTCATTTTACAAATCCAATTAGGGGGGACAGGCACCTTAAAGCTTAGAAAACAGGTAAGGCAAGTTTTTTTTATGAGAAATTTTATGATAATTCATATCTTACTCTGTGAAAAATTCCCTTTGTAAAATACTAACAATAGAAACAAAAAGTACATTTGTATATACAAGGATCTTGAAAAGTCTGGCCAGGCTTCTTTGAAGTCCTAAGTGTCAGAGTCATCAGGGGGCAGGGTGGTCAGGGCTCAGGACTCCACAAGGCCAACCAAGGCTGCTTGCTTTCTCCCTGCCCCAGTCAAATTAAAATGATGATGATGATGATAGATAAGCAGATTCTTATTTTAAAAAAAGAAGTTATAAGTGTGGAAGAGAAGTTGGCAAATATTCACCCTGAACTTTGTAGTTAGAGTCATGTTGATTCAATTTTTTCCCTAAATAAAACTCAATTGAATTCAAACGTTTAAGCTTCTAAACGTTGTTGTTAGAGTGATGACAACAATACATACCATTATTTTAAAATCTCATTTAGACACAAAAGTTTATAGTATACCTAAGTAAGCAACTTTTCAAAAATCTCATTTTTATACTGAAAACTTACAGATCTACATAGACATCACTAAAAAGCTAAAAACAAGGGGCCCAGCTGTTGTGTTACTGCACAACAGTAACACAATGCTCTGCAATACTGAACCTACATGGAAGGTCCTGGGTGCATATCCCAAGGCCTCCTTGTACATGCTGTATACATGCCCACATGCTCGTGATCCAGGCTATGTCTGGGGCTGAATCATGGAATGAGGACCCTATTGGGGGTGTCTTTCCCTCTCTCTAATGGAAAAAAAAAAAAAAAAAAGATAAATTTTGTTAAAGAAAAAACAAAAAATTGTATGACTACTTTTCTGTCCACAGTCATATTATAAATTCTTTCCTTGCGGGTAGGATTAAAACTTAATTTTGTCTTCTGGCATTATTGATCTCGTCTAGTCTATTTGATTTGTGCATAAGACTTTTGTGAAAGGTCTTTTGTGAAAAGTTTCACCATAGTGAAACAAATTACAGATTATAATACCCTGAATGTCAAATGCATAGCATATTTGAGTTTTCTCCAAAGGCATATGCATAAATTACCTCACTAGGGATATTTACCAGGATTGTGCAGCCTTTCCTTGTCATTTCGGCCTAGGCCGCATGCAGCTGGCATACGAAAGCACTGACAAATTTCCTAGAGTAGTTCGCATCTCCTTGACGACAACTGAAGGTACAGTTCAACCACATTTCTTACGAGGAAAATAGCCGGCCAATCTATTTTCATTCTATTCAATTATTTTAAACCTGTGCAACAATTTTTCCACACCAGCTTCTAGTTTCAACATAACTAGAGCCAAATTTTCTGCTTGAGTGAAAAACAAAATTAGACCACAGTACTGCTTACCAATATGCTTTATACTACTGTGCTTAATAAGAAATAACTTACATGTGTGGGTTTATTTATAGTTTATTAAGTGTCTTAGATAATTATTTTATCCTTACAAACCCTCTGTAATGCATAGTATCACCATCTTCAGCGAGCAAAAAAGCAAATCAAGCCTCAGAAAAATTTAAGTCATTTATTCAAAGCAAAAGGAGAGTTAGAATTCAATGGAAAAAGCTGAGTCAAGAGATCAGTAGCATGGATATGTATATATCACCTGCGCTTGCTACCGAAAATATTTAGATTAATTAAGATCTTTAGTCAATCAATAAAATGTGGGGGGAAGGCATAGAAAGCAACCATGGATATCAGAGACAGTGTGGGAGGAGGGTAGGAGATGGGAGAGGGTGAGAGATAGACAGGGAGTCAAGGGTGGGGAAAAAAGCAAAATATACAGGAAATAAGAAATAGAAAATTATTTGTTGACGATAACAGGTATGTTGATGTGCTTGATTGAGCCAATATGCAGTGTATTCTGGATGGAAAATCTCATTTTGTATGCTGTAATGAGGTACAGTGAATGAATGTAAATAAATACATTTAAATTTTTAAAAAATAAGAGACCAGTAGGTGGCATGGTGGTTAAGGCACTGGATTCCCACATGGCCAACTATGGTTCAAGTCCTGACCTGGTGGCTTACTTTCTCACTCACTCTCTCCCTCTCTCTCTGGTGAGTTCATGTGCCTTATAGCAAATTTTAAAAATAATAATAAGTAAATTAATTCAAAAAAAGAAAAAAAAAAACTGAGTCAAGTCCAGAATGTTAGACCAAGGATACAATATACAGTGAAATGATCA
>NW_006159716.1:6999227-7025813 GCF_000334495.1 Tupaia belangeri chinensis
GGGGGGGCAATTCTAGGAAAACAAAAACTATGGTTTTTTTCTTACAGAAGAGAAACTTGCAAGGCAAAAACTATTACATGACAGAAAGACTATAACACTGAAACATCCCAGTCAACAATTCCGATCACATCAGAGCTCAATGGCAACAAAGGAACAAGTGGCCAGGAAGAGAAGTCAGGAAAGCCACATGTCATCTCATCTTTCTGAACTGTGTACACTTTTCCCATAGTATCCCTAAAAACTCAGGGAGAGATGCAGGCTGTCAGATGGAGAGTGAACAGGCTTATCTTTATTTCATATTAATCAATTAGTGCACTACCAACAATCTTTACAATCTTGAAAAACTGCTCAGACCTACAATTATTTACTTCTTCCTCATTCTTTCCCTCTTACAGTCTAGTTTCCACATTTAATATTGCTTAATGAAGGACGACTACCCTCAAGCACAGTTCTTGACTGAAATACATATGTCTCAGTGAAATGCATGAACTCCTCCCTTAAAATATGTGTGCAAAACGATTAGCTCATGTGCATTTTTCTGAAAGAATCCACAGCTTTCATCAAATTTGCAAAAGTTTGTTGCCCGAAAAAGGTAACAATGCTATCTAGGTTACAAATAGCAACATGACCATTAAATCTGACAGTCATTACTCAGGGCTTCATTTCCTCTAACTTACTTGATACAATTTATTATCCAAGCTTGCATCCTGAAACACCTCCTCTTCATAGAATCTATGTCACTGGTGTCATCTATCAACTGATGGTCACCATCTCTGTGACATCACTTATCTCCTTCTTCTTCCTCCCCCATGTATCTGAGCATTTCCCTAAGCCAGTGATTCTCCAAGTGTGGTCCCCAGACCATGGCAATACCTGGGAACTTGTTAAATATGCAAAAGGATCCAGCCCTGCCTCATACCTAAATCAGAAGCTCCAAGGGTGGTATTATTTTTTTCTTTCTTTCTTTGATTTTCCTTTTAGAGTGAAAGGAGGCTGGAGGAGGGAAAGAAGGAGAAAAGGAGATGGGTATTTTTGACATCCTCCTGCCCCAATTTCCCAGTTAGCCAGGATTACAGGCGCATGCAACTACACCCTGAATGTCCAAGTTGATACAGGAACCAAATCCACATCTCTCATGCAAGTGGTGCCACCTGTGCGCCAACATGGGCCCTAAATGTTCTAACAGGGCCTTCAGGTACATGCTCAAGTTTAGAACTACTTCCCTGAGCACAGTAAGTTTGAGCTCCACTGGTCTGTCTTTCAAACATTTAATGAGCTGTATGCAAGGACCTTATCTTAATGTGGTAACTTTTGAAAATTTATTTCAGAATGTTCACATAGTTGTTCCAACTTCTCAGATAAAAAAAAATTGAATAATCAAAACTGATCAAGAAGTGACACAGATCTTAGAATTGACAAACAAGAACATTAAAAGTAGAATAACTATATTCAGTATGTTAAAAAAGCTAGGAGACATTGGGACCAGCAGATAGCATAATGGCCATGTCGCTGGACTCCCATGTAGCTGACTGTGGTTCGAGTCCCAGACCAAGATCCCGAAAGGAGAATGGAGGAGAAGGGAATGCGGCATGGCCATCCCCCATGGGGGGGGGGGCCCCTCCACCCCCGGGGGGGAGGAGTGATTTCTTGCTTCCTGTCTATCTCTCCAGGGAGTGCACCACCCCTAAAACAAAAAAAATCTCTCAAAAAAAAAAAAAAAAAAAAAAACAAAGGCTAGGAGACATTTAAGATAATAAGAGACCTAAGCTGAACTTCTAGAAATGAAAACTGTAATGTCTCTGGTGAAAACTACCCTGGATAGGATTAACAGGATATTGGAAATTGCAGAGGACTGATGAGTATGAAGATATAACAACAGAAATTACCTGGTGAAACAAAGAGAAACAAGAGGAAAAATAAATAAGAGCAGAACAGCAGTTAGCTATAGGATAACTTAACTGACCATTTCCATTTACTTATCCTCATTTATTTCCATTTCTATAATTTCACCTTCTATTAATGTGTAAATGGAATCCTCAAAAAAGGTGGGAGGGTGTGAAAAAGTATTTAAAGAAATAATAGCCAAAAGGTTTTCAAATTTGATAAAATGTAATAAGCCTACAGGTCCAAGAATCCCAATGAATCTCAAGAAATAAGAGGAAAATTACACCACGGCACATGATAATAAAATTACTAAAAACCAGCCATAAAAAAAAAAAAAATCTTATTAGTAACCAGAGAGAAAAAGACATGTTAAATATGGAAACACAAAAAATGAAGACGACAGATTTCTCATCAACAACTCCAAGTAAGAAGATGATAGAAGAATTTTTCTTTACATTTTTGCCACAGGGAGTGTGCACTCACTGAAAAGAGAGAGAGAAATCACTCCCCAGAGTGGATAACCACAATGCAATCTCTTCTCCTCCATTTTACTCCTGGAATTCTGGGCACACATGCACATGTGCCAGCATGATTTTCAAGTTGCTAGGTCCAGGACTCAAACCACAATCAGACATGTGGGAGAGTCCAGTACCTTAACCACCATACCATGTGCTGGCCCCATCTTAACTGTTTGTTTGTTTTTAGTCCCCCCCCCATAGGGCACATGTGTTCACATGTGCAAAATCACCCTCCCCAGCCCGGGAGGGGTATCCCCCCCCGCGCGGGGGGGGTTTGTTGGTGTTGTGTGGGGGGGGGGGGGGAATGTGGCCATCTTGAGTTTGGGGCATGCATATGTATGTGCTTGGTGTGACTTTCAAGTCACAGGGTCCAGGACTCAAAACACAGCTGCATGGTGGGAGCACAGTGAGAGCCTAGCGCTTTAACCACCACGACACTGGCTGGCCCTCATCGTCACCACTCCTAAACGCACAGTTCCAACGCTGCCGCACACTCACTGCGCAACCATCACCACCATACATCTCCACAACTTTCATTTTCTCAAACCGAAATTCTGAATCCTTCCACCAAGTCCCCTTGTACCCTCCCCAGCCTCTGACAACCATCCTTCTACTTTCTGACTCCATGAATCTGACTAGTCGAAGTGCCTTCCGTAAGTAAAATCACACAGCACACTATTAGTCCTTTTATGACAGGCTTATCATCTTGCATACTGCCTTCATGGCTCATCCATGTTGTAGCAAACACTTTTGTTTAAAGAATTATTTTTATTTAATTTTATTACCATTATTATTAGTATTATTATTTAATTTGAAATACAGAGAGAGGGAAAGTGACAAAATAAGCCAGCAAGTTTGGGACTCAAACTGTAGTAGGCCAGGTGGGAATTCAGTGTCCTTAACCAGCAGGCCACCTACAGGGCCTGTAGCAAAACTTTTTAAAGCTAATTTCTAGAAAAGAATAAAAATCAATTCCTAAATTAAAGCACTGATGATTTTAAGAGATATCAGTCAAGAAAAAAATTCATGTTTTTCTTTGCCCTAACCATTATCAGGCACTAAAGAACAACAACAAAATAGATCACATTCCTTTTTCTTTTTTAAGAACTATTTCATTTCATTTATTATTATTATTTTTTTTTAAATTCAACCGCTACACCACTTGCCAGACCCAGGTCATGTTCTTAAAGTATCAAGAAGGGGTACCATGGTAACTTTCTAATGGCATGAAGGATTTAGGGGGTAAAAAGGAACTATTATTTTTTTATCCAAACAACTACTTCTCCAAGGCTGGTGCACTTTTGAGATATATGGCAAGGTCCTTAAGGAAGTGCTTCAATAGATGCAAACTGGGGCTTTGTGTTCTATTGTAAGGCTGAGGCCCCTAAAAGGCAAAAGTGCTAACAATGTCAGGTGTTCACAAAATCCTGAGTCATGGTAAATACCTTATAAATCAGAAGTAAAATGGCCTCCATTCAGTCACAAGAGCTCCAACAAAAAACACATGAAACCTGACCTTTACAAGATACTTTGAAAAGATTACCTTGGTTGCAGTTTTAAAAAATAAAAAATGAAAAGGCAACCTTGTGGTGTGGCTTAAGTTCCCATTCTCACTGGTATTCTCCACACTGAATACTCTGCAGTTATTTCCCACTAAAATTCACAAAGGGATCCCAAACTTTCCATAGAAGCATTAATCAAAGCACAGCATGGCCTGTAACATACCAAAAACATCACACTGAAGTGAAAAGGTGGGGCTAATTCCCCAAATTTTCATGTATGATACAGAGTCACCCAGAGATTTTGACGAGAACTGGTAACCAGCGGTGCCTCAAGTGTCCAGGGGTCTAACAAGCACTGGAACAAGAGCTGTACTTCTCATGGCCTCAGAAGTCACATCAAAAAGGAAAACCGTCTGCTTAAAACAGTCAGATGGTTTATATAGCAATTCTATAAAACAGTGTTTTAAACAAGACAATCTTTCTAAAATAAAGGTTAGACCATTTGCTGTGTCCAAAACTAAGTGATTAGCACCAATAACCAAAATAAAACTGCAGTCACGTGCTGCACAACGATGTTTCTGGTCCTGGAGGAAGAGCTGCAACCGTACCATATGGCCGCAGTGCACAGCCGGTTACACTACCTCATCCGTCCAAGTGCAGTCTACGATGTCCATAAGTGATGAGATCACTTAACACAGAAAAGAAAGCAAAGGAAAAAAGAGAAGATGGCAAATGTAAGCCCTGAAGAACACGTTTAACCCTTAATACTTTCGCTCAGAAAACAGGACAATTTAAAATACTACTAGGGCCAGGGGGTGGCATGGAGGTTAAAGTGTCTGGATCCCAAATGACTGATTACATGGTTTGAGTCCTAGCCCCAGTGGCTTAAAAAACACACCGGGGGGAAGGGGAAGCCACCACAGTGCTTTCTGGGCTGCAACATGGAGGCTACGAGAGGTCCTGAGGAGCCGGCTGCCGGGGAGCTGGTGGCTATGGCACGTGCTCTTTCTCTCGCAGCAGAATCAGGTGGCAGCGACCCTGACGCTGAGACGGCCAGGCCGTGAGGGCGATGCAGCATGCTGAAATCTATTACAAGCTGATGTCATCGGCTCACCCACGGTTCCTGAAACTCACCAAAGTGGATGACCAAATCCACTCTGAGTTCGGGGAATTTTCGAGAAACTCAAGACAGATGTACCAGATCCAGAACAACTCAAATCAGAGTCAGCTAAAGAGAAGTGGAGGCCGTTCTGCATGAACTTTGATGGGACTACAGAAGACTTCAGCTGTGGGACTTTGTTACAACTAGATTGTTCTCAGGGCTACACTGAGGAAAACATCTTTCCCCCCAGGGTTCAATTTTCTGCCACTGAAATTGCTGAAAACCAGGAAGGCTATAACAAAGCAGTTTATATCAGTGTTCAGGCCAGAGAAGGAGAGAAAGAAGCCAACAACAGAGGAGAGAAAGGAGCTGACAGAGAAGAAATGTCAAAAAATGAGAAGAGAAAGAAGCTGATAGAGAAAAAAAGAAGAAAACTGACAAAGGAGAAGAAAAAGAGAAAGAAGGCAACAAATAAATCAATGAAAATCATGAAACAGCTATGTGAGGCAGACAGGGAACAGCACTCTAGAAGCTGTGACTCCACTGAGTGTAAGTAATATGGTGGTGCTTGCGCAAACGCCTTTGTTTAAACGTAGGTCCCTGTGCAACGGAAGGACACTTGCAAGGACATCTTTCTAGCCTAATAATCAGAGCTGTCTGGTCATTCCCATGTATAAACTAGCTTAAAGACTTAGTGGGTCTTAGTTATTGTTTCTTTTTTTTCTTTTTTTTTCTATTTTTTAAAGAATTATTTAATTTTATTTATTCATTCATTTATTTTTTTAATTTGACCAGAGAAAGACATACAGAGAGAGAGAGAGGAAGCAAGCCATCACGTCCAGGATTTGAACTGCAGCTGGCCATTTGGGAGCCCAGTGCCCTTAACCACCATGCCACCTGTGGGCCCCCAGTTGTTGTTTCTTGATATATTGTTTCTTTGCTTTTGTAAATAAAACATTTTTTGGTGCTTATAAAAAACAACAAAACACACACACATGCACACACACACACATACACACACCCCCAAGCATGTGTGTATACGTGCCCAAAATCTTGAGGGAGAATAGAGAAGGTATTGTGGTGTGGCCATCTCCCCTCGGGGGTGACTTCTCTCTCTGTCCCTCTGTCTCTCTCTCTCCCCCCTCCCTCTCTCTGCTGACCACAAGTCCTATTTGTATATTAAAAAAAAAAAAAAAGACAATATGGGTATTAATCTTCAAAATTTAAGTTTGAGACATTTCATAATGTTGTTACAATGACTGTCTTTTTGGACCATTAGTTGTACTTGTAATGCTTTCACAGGACAATGTTAGAAATGTGTATGTTTAGTCTGATTTAGACCAATTAACTAGCCTCTTCTAATACAGACCCATTTTTCCATAAACATTTTTTCAACAGGGTACTCCCATGTAAAACTGTTTCAAAGAAATGCATTCCTCTTGTTTTTCTCTTGCTTGTATAGGTTATTAAATGACTAGAATATTGTTTAAACCCATTAACATAATCCTACTTTTTCTTCAAAGTAAATCCTATGGAAAATATAAAAACACATTCAGCTCCATCCTTTCCTTGTGCCAGTGCTGAATTCTAAAGTTTGAGATGCCAGCCAAAACCAGTATTCTACTATTTTAGAGTAGATGGAAATACAATACTAAATATCAACTTACAAGAGTCTCTCCATGAAATGACTTAGTAAACTACTGGGAAAAGTCATGAAACACATAGAAAAAAATACAGCATGACTTTTCTAGCAACCCAATACTGGCCCATTAAAGACTATTCAAAAAAATCTGTGCCTTAAATGTCTGATGAAAGTACAGCTAAAGGTCTAAATATTCTTGTCACTGATGACTCAAAATTCTATGATCATTTGAAAATAAAATAATATCATTTGAAAATAAAATATTAGCTTTGCATTCATCTTCACAGTTTTCAAGTATCTTTGGGGAAGAGAGTGCCTTCGTTACACTGAAAATCTGGCTTGACATATTAGAAAAACAAAAAGGCTAATATGGTTTTAAGTTGTATATACCTTCCCTTCCTGAATATAAATAGCTCAAAATTCAAAACCTATAGCAGCCATTGGTTAAAATACTCAGGAATTTAGAGAATTTTGCTAATATCTCAAATGAACAAATAAGAAAAGAAATGAACTTCAAATGAGAAACTTTTATGTGTATTTAGTCATGCGAAGAGATTTACAAACCCTTATTTGAGGAAGGCGAATCTTTACCTTTCCTTTCAGCAGAAAAATGTGTATCTTTAATAATGGCTTTCCTTCATGAGCCAAAGAGTTAAAATCACCTCTTTTATTCCCAAATGAGTGTCAATCCCACTCAGAGATGCCATGTTTTATTTAAAACATACTCTTTCTCAGCAACCACTTTGTTCTAATTGGCAAGGCAAAGCCAAGTCCCTAAAGCACATAGCTCGTTACATTCAGTTTGGATTACAAAAACACACGATGAAACAAACTGCATCGAAATGTACAAATTAACAGCTCAGGAGTATGGGACAGGATGGTGGAATTAGATTGTAATATGGAACAAAATCCACGGGGAGGCTGAGGAACAAATCACTACTGTCTCTATAAACTATACAAGGTTTCCAAATGAGCAAATACACAAGGCAAAGGCAGGCTTTTCCATAACTCAACCAAATCGCTAAATATGGAGACAACAAAACAAGAGTCTTTTCAACAGTATTATGCACACAAGTATGAGAGCATGGAGTATCAACAAGAAAGTTTAACAAGTGAAACCTGCAGGTTACACTGTCTAAATATGAAACTCATCTCTGCCTTCATGCTGACAATGTGCAAACAGCCCTGCAATTAAATCACACTTCCAAACATTTTTAAAAAATCTTCTGAGAAGCTAAACACATGAGACTAAATTAGAAATGGTGCTTCACTACGCAGTGCAGAGAGCAAGGTTAATGAGCTAAAATTTATATGAACAAGAACAAAAAAGATGTTAAAAAATGAAGATCTCACCACCAAAATAGAAAATGCGTTAGACAAAAACACTCCCCCAACCACAGATGCACACCTTTTCCCAAATTAGCTACCCTGTGAAGCTTCTAACACTATTTCTCTGATTTTTTCCTCTGGAAATCTAGAGACAAACTACAACTGAATTAAAGAAGAAAACAAAACAAAAAAAGGCACAGGAGAAGGATATATAGATTTTCCTCTAGTTAGAACAGAACTATACCCTGATAAAGCCACTGTAAGTTAAAAATATCATTAGGTTAAAAATGTAGCTAATGTGCCTAACTTACTGAAGCTTACATAGCCCATCTTACCTGTGCTCACAACACTGACATTAGGCTACTGTTGGGCAAACGCATCTAATAGTCTGTTTTATAATAAATTACTAAGTAAGTCATATAATTTATTGAATACTGTATTGAAAGTGAAAAACAGAGTGGCTATATGGGTATTCAAAAGACAGTTTCTACAGAATGCCTGTCACTTTCTCACCATCATAACATTGAACATTTTTAAATGGAACTATCACAAATCAGGGTCGGTTTATACCCCTAACCTACGTAAGTGCAAAACAATGTAACTGATACATCCTCAATGCCATCCCATACCAATCTACTTGGTCTGGACTGAACAGTATCATCCCATCTATATCTGCTATGTTCAATACTAATTTTGAATAGCAGCAAAGATTAGGACTGTAGTCTAAATACCTAAATTGAAATCTCAGTTCTTCACTTTAAATTTTACTTATTCTTGAAAATGTGCCTTAATCCATTTGAGCTACAGTCTCCTCATCTGTAAAACTTGGCAACAATGGAAGGGATCAACTTGGGCAATATTGTACAATAGGGTTTATAAAACAAAAGGGCTACAGCAAACTTAGTTATGACTGCAATTACCTCATTTCAGAATTTTATTACTTTAAAAACAGAAATACAATTGTCCATAGTCTTTCTTCATATCTTTCACAAACAGTAATTCTTTCTTTCTTTCTTTCTTTCTTTATTTTGGAGAGGTTTTTTCTATAGGGCGCGTGCACTCACCAGAGAGACAGAAAGCGAGAAATCACCCCCCAGGGGGGATGGCCCTGCTGCAATCCTTTCTCCTCCATTACTCCTCTCAGGATCTTAGGCACACACACACATGATGTGAGTTAAGCCACCGAGTCTGAGACTCAAACCGTGGTCGACTACATGGGAGTTCAGCAACATAGACATTATGCCAACTGCTGGTCCCAGTAATTCTTTTTTTAAAAGACTTATTTATTTCATTTCATTTGTTTTTATTATTTTTTTTTTAATTTGACCAGAGAGAAACAGAACAAGAGAGAAAGGAAAAGCAAGAAAGCAAGCAGGTCTGGGACTTGAACTACAGTCAACCATGTGGGAATCCAGAACCTTTAGCCTCTACACCATCTGCTGGTCCCTCAAAAACAGTAATTCTAATACCATCTGTTAGAATTACTCTTTGGGCACTCCCCGTTTAGAACTGTACACAGGTCTTCAGAAACTTGGACAAAAATGTGTATTATGAAAAAAATTATGCTATGGATTTCAAAATATTTTGCACAAAATAAATTCTTACTTTAGTTCCATTTTGAAGTACCTTGTATACCATTTAACTTTTCTCAAACCAAAAGTCTCACGTTAAGGTATTTTTTTTCTTTTTTATAGTCAATATTCAGTCTAAAAGAGTACACTAAAAATTTTAAAACAAATCTTTGATAATAGTTCAGACTATGAAGATATAGTTACAACTTTACACTGTAAGAACCAGCTAAGCACAGGGACTTTTAAATGACACAAAGTTTTGTAGTGTTAAAGATTATACTTTATAGTTATCTATCAATGGCCTCAAACAATTTTTATTTTTTTTATTTTTGCTATAGGGCAAGAGCACTTGCCAGGGGAAAGAGAGAGGGAAAAGTGAGAAATCATCCCCTGGAGGCGTAGCCATGCTACAATCCCTTCTTCTCAGGATTTTGGGCATTCACACACACACACCCAACATGTTTTTCAACCCTCTGGGTCCAGGACTCAAACTATAGAGTCGGCCATGTGGGATCAAGCCACCTTAACTTCCAAACCACCTGCTGGCCCCAATAATGTCCTAATTTTTTATTCACTATTCCTAATGTGGACTAAGAATTAAGTGCAAGGAGCTTATAAACAGAAAAGCGTCAAAACACAATTTCATTATAGCCTTTAATTCATGCATGAAGAAAACAGTCAGAACAAGAATTACTCTAAGAATCTGTAGTTTGGTAGAGCCAAAGTCACTGAAGCAGAAAAAAAGTCTCATAGTGTTAGAAATTCCTGAGTCTATCTGATATTTGTCTATTTCCCGCCAAACATAAAAGGGAGTCCATAAATAAGCCAGATCAGTATGACAGAGTTTGTATTAGTCTACTGATAATATGAAATATAGGGATTATTAACATTAATAATTATTAAATTATTACTAGTTTTCATGTCAGAGAGTTATCTAGTTTTATAAAAGAGCCCAAACATATTCAAACCAAGGATTTCTCAGAATCAGAGGTCTCTAAGCTTCTTTGATAGAGGTGCCCCATTGATATAAAATTTGAGCACTTTCTTCTTACATATCTGTTTTTAAAGTAGTTATAAACTACTGGAGTAAACAGAATGATGAACCTTGTCCCTGTGCTCTACCACCCAAATATAATCCACCTAGAACCTGTGAATGTCATCTTATTTGGAAACAGAATCTTTGCGGATGTAATTAAGGATTTCTAGATATGATAATCCTAACTAAGGGCAAGCCCTAAGTACAATATTATAATGCTTGTCCTTAGAGAGAAGAGCTGGGGGCCGACATGTGGCATGGTGGTTAAGGAAATGGGATTCCTACAAGGCCAACCACAGTTAGAGTCCTGGATCTGGCAGCTTGCTTTCTCACTTTCCTTCTCTCTCTTTCTGGTCAAATGAAAAACATAGTAATAAATTACATTAAATAAGTAATACTTTTTAAAAAAGACAGAGAGAGAGAGAATAGAGAGGAGAAAAATCAATGCACAGGGGCAAAGGCTATGTGAAAATGAAAGCAAAGACTGAAGTGATGTGTCTATAAGCTACAAACGCCAGGGACTTCCAGCAAACCAGAAGTAAGGACAAACACAGAACGAATTTTCCAGCTGATAACTTATTTCAGACTTCTGGCCTCCAGAACCATGATAGAATAAACTTCTGCTACTTTAAGACACCAAGTATTACGGTAATTTGTGATGGCAACCCTAGAAAACTACTGGGTCATCAGAAAAGTCATGATTTATTGGGGCCAGCAGGTGGCGTGTTGGTTAAAAGCGCTGGATTCCCACATGGCCGACCATGGTTCCAGTCCTGGACCTGGCAGTTTGCTTTCTCACCTTCCCTCTCTTTCTCTCTCTCACTCTGTTCCTCTGTGGTCAAATTAAAATAAAGTTAAATAAAATAATTCTTTAAAATAAAAAAAAAGAAAGAAAAAGAAAAGTCATGATTTATTTGTCTACGCTTTTCTATGCAAAAATGCGTCATGACTTTACCAACAACCCAAGGATATAGTTACCAATAAGATTACATACATTATAGAAATCAACAATATTTAAAGTCTGATAAAATAAATATAAGTAGAGTGGACAACAGGTGGCGTGGTGGCTAAGGACACTGGACTCCCACATAGCTGACCACAGTTCAAGTACCAGACCTGCTGGCTTACTTTCTCACTTTCCCTTTCTCCCTCGCTCCCTCTCACTCTTGCGCTGTTTCTCTCTGCTAAAATTAAAATAAATAAATAAATAAAGTTAAATGAAAGTGTAAATTCTAACACCATCTATGTCCCAATAGAGAATCCCGTGCACCAAAATGAAGACCACAGCTTTACACTAACATATGGGCAGAAATAAAGCCAGGTGACAGACTAAACTGCCGTCATGTTTCACTTAACAACAGAACACATTCTGAGAAATGCACTGCTGGGCGATTATGCAGTGGGAACATTACAGAATCTACTTAAGCCTAGACGGCACGGCTTACTACACACACGTAGGCTATATGGCATATAGCCTATGAAGGGACTGCCGATGTCTATGCAGTCCATCACTGACTAAAATGTCATTATGCAGCACGTGACTGTATCTTAAAACACCAACAACTACATTTTTTCCCCTATAGCACTATGACAACTGACTGCAATTTTTCTACTTAAAGTCTAGAAAAAGGTACCTTTCTGCTACTTACAACACTGAGCATTTTGTTTCCTAGTAAAGTTGCAGCAATTATTTTTGGCATAATTTCCATAGCATTATCTTCAACACACTGCTTCATTTATCTCTACTAGCATAATAATTAAGCATGCTATTTAAGAATGCTTATTAGTAAGACTACAAACTGCTATAGACTACGAGGTCAGAAAGGGCTGGCACAGTCCAGCAACTGCTAATCAGTTAAGGACCTGCTGCCCAGGCTCGTTTTCATTTAAGAACAAGGAAGCTACACCACAAAGAGGGTTTATAACACAGCAACAGTTTTTAACATAGTCAAGCAAGTGTTAAAAAATATTAGAGAAAACATAGGGCTATGACAGTAGTAAAAAACCAGCAGTAGGGAACCAGCAGTTAGCGTAATGGCTGTGTCGCTGGACTCCCACGTAGTCGACTGCGGTTTGTGTCCCGGACCTGGTGGCTTAAAACTCACGCCGGGAGCGTGTGCATGAGTGCCCAAGATCCCGAGAGGAGAATGGAGGAGAAGGGACTGCAGCGTGACCATCCCCCCTGGGGGGTGATTTCTCGCTTTCTGTCTCTATGTCTCTTTCTGTCTGTCTGGCGAGTGCATGCGCACTATAGTGAAAACCTCTCAGAAAAAAAAATATATATATACCAGCAGTAGTCCATCAACAGGAGAAGAGATAAATAAATCAGATATATTATAATGAGGGTGGCCAATTAATTTATAAAACTGGGACACTTTGAAGAATAGAGACACTATTAATATTTTCAATGGCAGAAAAAGCATAAACTCATACTATTCTAGGTAAGTAAGGATATTAGATCTAGTGGAATAGCACAGTTAAAATTAACTAAAGCAACATGTATTAACAAGATTAGTTTCTAAAGCTTTATATTAAGAAATACAAGTTGGATGGAGGTCCAGCAGGTGGCATGGTAGTTAAGGTGCCAGATCCCATATGGCCGACTCCATGGTTTAAGTCCAGGACACGGTAACCTAAAAAACATACCAGGAGCATGTGCATGCAATCCCAAAATCCCAAGAGAAAAGAGGAAAAGGGACCATCCCAAAGAAAGGGATCACTTTCCCTTTCTCTTTAAAAAACAAAATCTTAAAAAAAAAAACAAATTGTAGACTGACTAGTGCAACATACCACTTACGTATTTTAAAAACAGAATCATAGACTGTTGATATAAATAATACTCATTCACAGATATGTGTGAGTTAAGGAGAGAGCCAGATGAGTTAGCAAACACATGACAAATGTGTGTTCTACTTCAGAAATCTTTGCTGGACTTTCGGCTTTAAAGAAATCAGAGTACACAAAGGTAAGCAAGTCAGCAGAATTCAGTCGATGCCTGACACTGAAGAGAGTTCTAAACTCGACATATTTATTATGGTTTTTCCTATAAACACAAACCTATGGAAAAGTTTAACTTATAAATTAGACATGGTAAGAGATTAACAACAATAATTAATAAGAGAATATACTGCAAGAAACATATACTGTAAGAAAAAGTTACATGAGTGTGGCATCTGTCACACCACACACACAGTGCTTTACTGTCCTGGACCACTCAGCAGTTTGGGACTATGGCTGACCACAGGTAACTGAAACTGTGGAAAACAAAACCACAGATGGGGAGACTTCTGTACAAAGACAGAAATACCCAATTCAAATGCTTTGTCGTATAGAGTAATTGCTGCCTTTCTTTTGGGAAAAGGTGATTTGAAAAATCAACGTATGACAAGCTTACAGATTCCACGATCCTGCCAAAATCTCACTCACTGGAGTTTCTGCAATTTCTAAAAAGAAACATGGATACAAGAAGAGCTAACATTTTTTTTTTCAAACTCACACTGCTCCCCTTACTGTAGAACCTTAAAATCAAGTATAAACTACAATTCTTCCCTTTTAAAAATAACTGGAACAAGACCACTTCTCATTTGAGCTTCGAACAGAGAAGGAAGCAGAAGAGAGATTATGAGAAACTCCGAGCACTAAGAATTTCAAGTTCATGATGAAATATTTTAGTCTACTTGCTATAAAACAGGAATGTTATTACCGTCCTCTGGAAATTACCATAAAACTCAAGTCACTTTGAAGAAAAGTGTTTTAGCAGGGTCAGCAGATGGAGTAGTGGTTACATCCCTGGACTCCCACATGGCTGACCTCTGTTCAAATCTCAGACCTGGTGGCTTGAAACTCAGGCTGGGCATGTGTGTGTGTCCAAGATCCCAGGAGGAGAATGGAGGAGAAGAGATTGTGGCATGGTCATCTCCTCTGAGGGGTGACTTCTCACGTTCCTTCTCACTATCTCTGTCTCTCTCTCTCTCTGGTGGGGCACACATGTGCCAAGGCAAAACCCATAAAAGAAAATAAAGAGAAAAATGTTTAAGCATTTTGATATATCTACCTTTCCACGATATACTCAGCATTAATCTCACTTAACTTGGATGTGAATATTTAGATTCCCTATGCTATAAGCTACAGCTAACTTTATTTTGCTCATTCCAGGAAGAAACTAACCCTTCTGAAGTCTGTCACACAAATTAAGATGCACTCTGCTTTTTGAAAAACTGTGACTTGTACAATTACATCAATAATACTTAAATCTAGAGCCAGTCTTATGGCATAGCAGGTCAAGCCTTATACATTGGGAGTTGGATCCCACGTGCCAGACTATGTTTTGAATCTCAGCTCTGGAGGCTTAAAAAACATGCTGGGAGGGACCAGCAGTTAGCGTAATGGCTATGTTGCTGGACTCCCATGTAGTCGACCGTGGCTCGAGTCCCGGACCCGATGGCTTAAACTCATGCTGGGCGTGTGCGCGTGCGTGCCCAAGATCCCGAGAGGAGAATGGAGGAGAAGGGATTGCGGTGTGGCCATCCCCCCTGGGGGGTGATTTTTCGCTTTCTGTCTCTCTGTCTGTCTGGTGAGCGCATGCGTCCTATAGCAAAAACCGCTCTAAAACAAAAACAAAAACAAAAACAAAAAACATGCTGGGCATGTGTGCGTGCATGTGTGAGTATGCCCAAAATACTGACAGGATGCAAGAATGGAGAGAAAAGGACTAAAGCATGACCACGTCCCACTGGCAGATATTTCTCTTTCTGGCAAGCAAATATATCCTCTTTTTAAAAGTTTTTAAAAATAATAGTAATAACAACTCATATCTGAAAACGTATGCAAATAAAGGTTAAATTCGAACCTCATGGGACCAGCAGTTGGTGTAATGGCTATGTCGTTGGACTCCCATGTAGTCGAGTCCTGGACCCAGTGGCTTAAACTCACACTGGGTGTGTATACGTGCGTGCCCAAGATCCCAAGAAAAGAATGGAGGAGAAGGGACAGTGGCATGGACATCCCCCCTGGGGGGTGATTTCTCGCTTTCTGTCTGTCTCTCTCTGTCTTTCCAGTGAGTGCACGCTCCCTATAGCAAAAACCTCTCCAAAACAAACAAAAAAAAATTCAAATCTCCTTACTTTCTCCTACTCTGAGACTACCAAAATTTAGATTTTTATATATCATCTTCCAACTTCACCCTATGCAGCTGTGTGTGTATTAGACATATTATATGTATGATAATTAAAAACGTGACACTACATATATTACTTAGTAGTCTTCTCAATCAGCATTTATGTCCTTTTTTTATTGGAAAATATATCCCAAATGAACTAATAACATGCTAAGAGCACAAATTATGGAACTTTGTTATTCAATAATCCCTTTGGATTTAAACAGAAAATTTGACAGTAGTGAACAAACTTGGTAATTTGCTGATATAAAATATGCAGCAATGGGTAAAATGAAACATTACTTTAGTTCTAGCTATTTCACCCCCTAAGCCCTCCCCAAAGTTAATTTTGAATTTAAAACAATATGATAATATAAAGACATAAAACCGAAAATAATATTAGTACACAGAATTAGTTCTTTCCCAGTTGACAAAGATTAAGTAGCAGAAATATATTATTTATAACAGCATTTTCCCCAAAGTTAAACATCAGAAAGTGCTTAAGATTATTTATTTGATGGGTACAAGTAAATAGACTTCCACAAAAATAGGTATACAGCGGCTCTAAAACCATACTAGATTTTGCTTCCTTATGACAGGCTTTTATTTACTGCAATATGCTTCATCTATAGTAAGGCAAGAGGTACTAACCTTGAAATAAAGGTAAAATTTAAATAAATATCTTCCTTCTAAGAAATATATACATTTGAAAAGTTACATTGAAACTAATTCTCAGAAAATGAAATAACATCATTAGCTTATAACTTAAGAATGTTTTATCTGCATTTTATTTATTTTTTTATTTTTTGAAGAACTACTTATTTTATTTATTCACTCAATTATTTTTAATTGAAACATGGAGGGGGGGGGTAAGAAAGCAAGCCACAGGAACCAGCAGTTAGCATAATGGCTATGTCGCTGGACTCCCACGGAGTCGACCGCAGTTTGCATCCTGGACCCGGTGGCTTAAAACTCACGCTGGGCGCGTGTGAGTGCGTGCCCAAGATCCCGAGAGGAGAATGGAGGAGAAGGGATTGTGGCGTGGCCACCCCTCCGGGGGGTGATTTCTCACTTTCTGTCTCTCTGTCTGTCTCTGTCTGTCTGGCGAGTGCACATGCCCTATAGCAAAAATCTCTCCAAAAAAAGAAAGCAAGCCACCAGGTCCGGGACTCAAACTGTGGTCAGTCATGTGGGAGTGTCTAGTGCCTTAGCCACCATGCCACCTGATGGCCTCTCCTTATCTGCATTTTAAAGTAATCTTCAAATGATGAGAGACCCTTACACTTTAGTTCTTCTAGCCCCATCCCTTTCTGTAAAACAATAAAGCAATGGGTTAAACGTACTTCTTTTTAAAGAAACTATTCAGTAAAAGGTCCCCCCCCCCAAAAAAAAGCTTATTTCAACGGAATCATCATTTCTCTCTTATTTATGCAATTTCTTGTGAAGGATGAAAAGCAAGTTTCTGAAAAATTAGTCTCATGACACTCTGCACATTGAGTTTGTCTTCTGATACGTAACTGTCATCACTACTTGATAAATCTTTGATCCCATGGGACATATCTTCAGGCTCACTCCCTTGTAACATATAAAACTGTCTACGGATTATAACCACTACCTAGTTACCATACTCCTCTCTCCCACACAGCATTTCTAAGGGATTGTGGGTGGTAGAGACGATGTTATACTACTGGAGGAGTTACTTCAGTTGGTTCCTTAAAAATTTCTCCCATACTCACTAGTGATCACCCTCTTTAGTATTTTTGCCATCCATAGTCTTATTTAGAAAGTCAGCAAAATCATTCTGGAAAAGCATTCCTTTAGATTGCTGGCCTACAATATGGTAATAGTAATAGTATAGGAGCTTGACTGATTAGTAGCTAAAACCCACTGATTGATTCATTCAATTTGTACTCAGAAAATAATACTATTGTAGGCAATATAATTTTTACCTTTGTAAGAGCCAGGTCTGCCTTTTGGAAACTATGCTTGACTTTTCATTAATTATTTTAACACTATCAGGCTTAGATCACACTTTCACATACAAACTCATGACTCCTAAGTGGTCAAGAGTGCAGAACTGACAAAGATCACAAGACATCAACTGGGAAACCCCCTGCCTGAAAACAGAGAGTATGCCCTATTTATACTATAATTTTCCAAAGCCGTACTTCTATAATTCAGTGGTTTTCAAACTTTTTAAAAATTTATATTTATTTCTTCATTTATTTCAATTTGAGAGAGTGACACACACACACACACACACACACACAGAGAGGAAAAGTGAGAAAGTAGGCCACCAGGTCCAGGACTCAAACCGTGGTCAGCCATGTAGGAATGTCCAGCGCCTCAACCAACACACCACCTGCTAGCCCCAAACTTTTTTTTAAAAGAGATTTTGTCTATAGGTTGCGTGCACTCATGGGGTGAGGGGGGTGACTACATCACAATCCCTTCTCCATTCTTCTCTCAGGATTTTGGACATGCAAAGCATACAGACCCAGCATGAGTTTTAAGCCACTAGGTCTGGGACTCGAATTACAATCATGTTTAAATTACAGTCAATCATGTGGGAGTCCAGTGCCTTAACCACTAGGCCACCTGCTGGCCTTGACTTTCAAACGTTTTAAGCTACACTCCACAGTAACATAGATGTATTTACATTAAACATTACTTTCATTTATATCTGTAACTTAAAAGGTTTCACAAAATACCCTTACTGTTTGCAATGCACTGATATTTTTTCTATTCTACTTTTTTTTAAATTATGCTGATCATGATCCATTAAATTGATTTCTCTACCAATTAATGAGTAACACCTACAGTTTGAAAAACTCCATTAGAAGATAGTGTTTTGACCAGTAATTGTTTATTTACCATAACTATAAATAATTCATAATTTGCTTTCACTTTCTATCGCAGACATTTACTGGTTCTTTTGTAAAGTCTTACACAAAAACTATAAAAAATGAAAGACAGGGACAGTATGACAAAATACTCTTAAGGGCACAGAAAAGCCAAAACTAGGCCAAAGTGAGCCTTAGACTAACTTGAATAATTGAAAAGATACAGTCAACTGATAACAGGTGTTCAAGGGTGCTGACATTCCATCCCTTTCAACTTCAAATAAACTGCAAATATGTTAAGCAAATTCTTGAGTGGTAATATAAAATAACATTCTCAGCTGGGATGATAATGTATTGACTCAAAGATGAGAGAACCTTACACCCCTAAACCGCAAGTTTTTCTGTCTTCTCACAGAAGTCTTAGCACTGAGAAAGATAACCCCATTTTCAAACAAGCATATAGAATTATGATTTGAGAAAGGAAAAAGCAGATCACGTAGAAGGTAGACTAACAGGGAAGGCAGAAAAACAGCAAAAGGAATCCTTAGAGGAACAAAGAAAATATAATCCAGCAAGTCTTGCCTTTTATTTAAAGACTAAAAATCTCAGATAAAGTGAATCCAGATGAGCACTTTATCTTTCTTTTTTAAAAATTCATGTGAGACCAGCAGTTAGCATAATGGCTAAGTCGCTGGACTCCCATGGAGCCAACTGTGGCTCGAGTCCCGGACCCAGTGACTTAAACTCACGCCGGGCACGTGTGTGTGTGTGCCCAAGATCCTGAGAGGAGAATGGAGGAGAAGGGATTGCAGCAAGGCCATCCCCCCGGGGGGTGATTTCTCAC
Organism: Tupaia belangeri chinensis; assembly: GCF_000334495.1. Lineage (NCBI taxonomy): Eukaryota > Metazoa > Chordata > Mammalia > Scandentia > Tupaiidae > Tupaia > Tupaia belangeri. Next base: position 7,018,654 of record NW_006159716.1, read on the forward strand.
TTTCTGTCTGTCTGTCTTTCTGGCAAGCACACGCGCCCTGTAGCAAAAACCTCTCCAAAAAAAAAAAAAAAAAAAAAAAATTCATGTTACAAAAGAAGAACACACACGAGAGTAAGACAGAGGGATAAGCATTCTCACAGGATCTGGATCGCTCCCCAACTCCCTTCCTCCAGGCTATGTGATGCTGTGCACTCACGCACACGCCTGATGGGTTTCAGTCTGACTGGTCCAGGGATTCAAACTGTAGTCACCAGAGAAACCGGACTTCTCTCCAACAGCACAAATGCTGTGCCACAGAACCAGCCCCAGATGAGCATCTTAAATCCATTCCACCTCAGATTATAATACTTGAGTCAATCACTTCCTGGTATTTCCCCAAAAATACTTCCTTTAAATGTCCTAGTGTTCCTGGCATAGAAAACCTCTATGAAAGGTCTTCAGTTGAAAAGTCTTTTAAGGTAAAGGAAGCATACTATGCATTGCGAAGAAAACTTGAGACAGTCTTCATTGACTTTAAAGCAAATATGGCCCTAACTAGGGTTCAAGGTAACAGTTGTCCAAAAAATAAAAATAATGCACTCCCATCTCAAAGAAAGAAACTTTGGTTGAGCTATTAGCCTTTTTTTAGCACACTTACCCAGGTTGGGTCCCCAACTACATATGGTCAGCCCTCCCTATCCACAAGCTCTGCATCAGTGGATTCAGCCAACCACAGATACACCAGGCTACAAAAACTGTTACGAAATGGGGAAGAGGTGGCTCCCTAAAAGGAAGGTGCTGAAGTTCACCTATATATTTTCCTTTTTACTTTATCTAATACTAACTACTTATAAATAATCTAGAGATGATTTAAAGTACATAGGAGGATGTGCACAGATTATATGCAAATACTAGCCACTTTACAAAGGGACTTGAACATGTGCAAACTATGGTTATCCATGTAGGGTCCTAGAAGCAATCCCCCAAGCACACTGAGGGAGTGCTATACATGTAAATGTTAGAGACATTTCTCAATCTAACAATAAAGAGAAATGCTATTATTTGGTATGTAATTTATCAGCAACTAACATTTCAACTGTCTTTTTTCCCTCTCTATACTTCTTTTCTAAACTCAACCAGTCCAGTAATCTTTCAGAAAGAAAAGGGGAGGGATCAGCAGGTGGTGTGGTGGTTAAAGTGCTGGACTCTCACATGGCTGACTGCAGTCCTAGTCCAGATCCAGTGGCTTGAAAATCACACTGGGTGGGGACCAGCAGTTAGCATAATGGCTATGTCGCTGGACTCCCACGTAGTCGACCGCGGTTCACCTCCGGGACCCAGTGGCTTAAAACTCACGCCGGGCGTGTGTGCGCATATGCCCCAAGATCCCAAGAGGAGAAGGGATTGCGGCGTGGCCATACCCCCTTGGGGGGAGTTTTCTCGCTTTCTATCTCTCTGTCTCTCTCTGTCTTGCGAGCGCACGCACCCTATAGCAAAAACCTCACCAATAAAAAAAGAAAATCACACTAGGTGCACATGGCACCCAAAATCCTGAGAGAAGAATGGAGGAGAAGGGACTGCAACCTAACTAACCCCACTGAGGGGTGATTTCTCTCTCTAGATAGATAGATAGATAGATAGATAGACAGACAGACAGATAGATAGATATATGTCTCCTGGGAATGCTCATGCACTACAGGAAAAAGAAAAAAAAAAAAAAAAGAAGAAGAAAGAAAAGGGGAAATACCTGAAGCGATGGTGGTTATTGCAGAGAGGGAATGGGGGGATTGTTCACTATTTAGCATAATCTATCATCAGAGTCAAAACAGCATCAAAGTTAATTTTTTAAAAATTTAAGAATTATTTATTTTAATTTGCTATAGGGCACATTTACTCACCAGAGAGAGACAGAGACGGAGAGAGAAGAGAGAAAGCAAGTCACCAGGTTCAGGACTTGAACCATGGTCAGCCATGCGGGAGTCTAGTGCCTTAACCACCATGCCACTTGCCAGCCCATCAAAGTTAATTCTAAATTTGCACCCACAATGCACTCTAACCCACAATCTATTACCTCAACAGGACTTAAAACATTCTTTTTCCCTCATTTCATTCAATTTTATGTAAACAAGGTTATAACAAATTCATTGTTTCACCACTAGGTTTTGAAAAGGAATCTTAAAATTTTTCTTTAACTAACTTAGTGGTACATAATGGTTATTTTAAAAGATGTCCATCTTTTAAAGTAAAGTATACACTGTATAATATACTTAATAAGAGCACTTAAAATCACAGTGGCTTTGGACAAAGTAATCTTCATGTTGCCTTTCAATCTCATGTCTCTTCTGCAATAATGCATTCACAATACTCTCTCTTTGTACTGAGAAAACAACCACAAACATGTTTTCAAAGTTCAAATGATTTTTTCTTTTGAATTTCAAAAAGAACACCACAAAATGCTGCTTCAGCAAGCAGGATGTTACTAGTCATTCCACACAACTGCTGTTGGGGAACACAGGAGCATAGGGGTAAATATAAAGCAGAGAGAAGAGGAGAATATTTTCATTACAAATCTCAAAATATCCTCTTAATTTTCTACAAGCATAAGTGGCAAAGCTGTGTAAAAAATAAATAGACATAGATCACTACAGACAGGCAAATAATTACAACCACAGGCAGTAAAATGACGACAAGTGCAAAGACACACAAAGACCACAGGCTGCTCTGGAATGCTGGGGCCACGTGGTGCACAGAGGACAGGAGCTTGGGAAAAGACTGTATTGTGGCAAGCCCCTGTCATGGGTGCACATCTCTCTATAGAGAGCTCACAAGCACTCTTAGTCACTCGTTTGCTCTCTCTCATGAAATAAGATTAAAAAAAAAGGACTGTGGCTGAAATCCAGTTTCACTGGTAATTTTTATATTTATTTAGGGACATGAGACAGTTCTTTATAAGCATTTGATGTGAGCCACTTTATTCAAAGGTGCATGGCCTCCCTAAGCCATGTTTAAATTACAAGGAGGATTTCTACATGGAGACAGATGTACAATGTAATATACATTGTATCTCAATGCTACTTCCATCTTTATTGTAAACTTCAGCTCTTATCAGTGAGGAAACTATAACTACAGGTATGCAAAGTAAAAGAAGCAGAATACAGTCCTTCTGCATAGCACAAATACTGCTAAAAATGGACTAAAAATCAAACATTTATTTTCTCTTAGAAGTTCAAAATAATCTGACAAATTTCAAATATTAACAGGTACAAACTACCAGCTTCCCCAGCCCTCCCAACTCACTGCACTTATCCCAGAGTTTAGGCGCAAATGTAAAGGTCTAAAGCTTACAGAGTGATTACTTCCTTGCCCAGAGAGTATGATGAATAGCAAGTGAAAATTAACCAAGAATGTCTCTTTGATCAAACTCCATCCAGGTTCCTCTGAGCCCTTCTCAAAGGGGCTGCAAACTGAGCTGATTTTCAAGATTTTCAACAATAATAATTTTACTCACCTCCTTATTCCTACATTAAAAGACTTAAACTAATGTCGCTTCTAACAGCTCAAGGCAGCATCCCTTGGATGACCCTATCCCTCCCATGAAGTATCTGCCTCTTAAAGCTCAAGGATGCCAAAAGAATTTACCTTTTGTTCTAGCCAACACCTGAAGACAGGCCCTGATCACTCTCTCAGAACATCTACTAAAAAAGGGCTTACAATTGTGAATCCTCCTTCTGTCCCTCTGATAGAGACAGACAGACAGACAGATACAAAGAGAGATATAGCTATCTCTATCTACAGCTCCTGTAACTCAGGAGTCTCTTTCTCAAGAACCTGAAAGCCATTCTTTTAAAATGTAGTCATCAGGAAGGACAGGGGCTCCATCTTTAAGTCCCTGGGGCAGGACAGAATTCTAACTTCAAGAATTGCCAACTGGCAGACACAGTTGGCCTAATCAGCAGATTTTACCAACTATTTGTAATTTTTCAGCTCCCAGATCAAGCCCCTCCCTTTCCTCTCCTTCTCCCTTTAAAACTCTGTCCAAACTGTGGTTCAGCTCATGCCGCAATGCCCTTCCCACTGCAATGGTGTTAGCAGGACTAAAATCTGTCCTTATCACTACTTTATGTCTGGCTTTATTGTTCACAAAATAAAGAAAAAAACTTAATTAGTACAAACTTAGTTATTTTATTAATATCACTAAAGTTCTTTAAAATATAAAAAGCCTGAAGGTTTCAACGGGACAAAGGAATTATAAGTCAAGCAGTCAGCCAATCAACATTTGGGGGCTAAAAAAAGCCCCTAGGCAGAAATCAAACCCAAGTATTATGTTTTACAAATGATAAATCTAAGGCCCAAGGAGATAAAGTAACTTACCCAAGGTGATTTCACTGAGGAATGTGATTAGGAGGGGCTTACCAAGAAATGAGTCTCTTTCCGACTCCAACATGAAAATATTCTTTCTGTTGTATTTTCATTGGTAAAACAACATTCATCATTAATCATTCAAGTCAAGATCAGCAAGAATATATATTACCCTATTAAAACACACACGTTTTTACAACTCCCCTGTACACAGACCATGGTGAGCTAAGGAAAGTTTGTTTGGTTCAGCTAGAGAAGACTGCATTTTACTCAGGGAAGGCTGCTCCAACAGTCCTAGGCAAATATATGAACATACTGGTGAGGAGAAACTGCTTTCACACACAAGCTAAGAAAACAAAACCCAATGCATAAATCCAAAGGAGAGCCATATGATTTAGATTGCTTAAAAAATACCAAAAGAAGAAAAATAAAAATAAATTAAAGCCTTTTTCTGCACTTACCAGCAAAGCATTTGGAACAGAGATTCATAGTCTTGCTGGACCTGGGGCAAAAAAAAAGAAAAGAAAGAAAGAAGAGCTAAAAATTCCATATTACTCTAATCAAAACATAAAATGTTTGAAATGTAGGCAAAAAATCTCCTGGCCAAGCAACTGAACTAATAACAAGTCCTCAACCAGTCACCCCTCCCTACCAACAAAATAAAAACACACCAAACAAATGAAATAAAATACAGCATTTTTTAAACCTGTGAGTTAGCCAATGCTTTATTGTGATCAGCTGCTCACATAGCAGCAAGTTCAGAAATACTGTAATATGCCCAGAGATGAAACAGGGGTCAGTTTATACCACATTATTACCACATTCCCTCTGTTCACACTGGAATACATACCACAAAGTGATCACTATAAACAAGATAAATTTTGTGTGTAAAGGGTTAAAACTTTCTTCTTATGTACACTTTTATTTGTCCCCATAACACCACTTAAACTTTTATCCCATCATCTTTCTTCTTGTCCCATTTCAGACCCTGGTCACATTATAACCTTGTTGTTTAAAATTCTTTCTTCAGATGCTTCCAATCAAATTATTTTTCATGTCCTCTCATCTGTTAATAATAGCTACAACTCACTGAATACTAACTTGGGTGGGCATTTAACATATATTATCTTATTAATCTTCTCAACATCCCGATGATGGGTATTACCATATTTCTTTGCTTCTTCTGAAATGCACTCTTTAAAAAATCACATTAACATTTTTGTAACCAGAAAATAACTTTACAATTGGCTACAAGTGATGAATATTTAATGAGGAAGTGCCTCCCCACCCCCAACCTCCTCCAGTGTGTTATTAAATTGAGGATCTTAGAAATCAAGGATATACAGTCTCATTCCCACTGGATAGGTGAGCAGTTTGCCAGAGGTCACACAGCCAAGGACCTGCAGAGTACCTGAGCTTAGATCTGAACCTACCAAAGGTCATCCTGCCATCCTTTGTTCAAAGGGCTGCACCTGATACCACACAGTTGCCCAGGAACTACATGGCTGGCAATCAATAATAACTTCTCTGTTAAGTCCATCTCATAGCTGTTTCCTGGTTGTCTCCCAAGACTCCCATTCATTTCAGTTTCAATTCAAGAAAGAAGTGAGGATGAAGGAATTCCTTTTTTACTAGAACTGTCCCCAAGAGAGGCATTCTTGCAGCTCCTTCTTACAAAAGCCTCCTAGGATATTCTATATTGGTCAAGCTGACACATTTACAGCCTCATTCCTCAGCAACTCTCTTCCCAGTATCTGAACGTATTACCTAAATTGCTTTTAAAGACAGAATAAACCAACTTTCTTCTGCCCTCTTTACTAAATTCTACAATTATTAAGAATGCATTCCCCAGGAATTATTCCCTGATTGCCTTCCCATATGCTGGAACTCAAGGCACAGGAGTTAGTACTTGACTGAGTGATAAGATGGAGGGAGAGGATCATTACTGATTTTTCCCAAGAGATACTTTATCAACAAATGGGATATTCCTTTAGAATTCTGCGTAATATAAACACATCAAAGACAATGAGGAAAGTTAAGTATCAATAAATGAACAAAACTGAGCAGATGAAGAGATGTATTAATGGTAGCATTTAACATTCATGACATACTTACTGTGTGGTAGGCATAACACCAGAGGTCTTCAAGCCTATTTTACCAATGAGAAAAGAGAAACTCTAAGAGGGTACATGACTTGCTGAGGATTGCAAAACCAGTTAAGTGAATGCATCTGCTCTAACTCCATAGCCTGTATTCTTTTCACCACACCAAACTAGGGGCTCTGCCCTAGAACAGAAGCTGAGAGGCACATGTCAATTCCAAGCCAGTACTCTAGCACTCTGGTATTTTTTGAGAATGTTCCTACAACTAAAGAAGAATCTATGGTAATCAAGTCAGCTGCCAGACAAAGTAAAACCTATAGAAGCACAACTCATTTTCCCCCAACAAACACCCAGATACAGACACAGGAAAACGACCCAAGACTCCCAGTCATTTCAGTTTCAACCCCAGGATGAACCGAGAAGGAAGGGATCCCTTTTCACAAAAACTCCTTCCAGAGAAGCAGGTCCTCTTCTGATATGGTCACTATCTTTTATCCATACATAACCACAAAGAGCTAGGGACAACTCTTTTTTTTAAGAGATTTTTGCTATAGAGCACATGTGCTTGCCAGAGACAGACAGAAATCAAGAAATCACCCCGCAGGAGGGATGGTCATGTCACAATCCCTTCTCCTCCATTCTCCTCTTGGGATTTTGGGCACGCACGCACAAGCACCCGGCATGGAGGCAAGTCATTTATTGCTTCGGTTGCTCCTCACT
>NW_006159716.1:7025844-7034146 GCF_000334495.1 Tupaia belangeri chinensis
GCAGGAATCATTGGAAACCTTTCCAAACAAATGAGAGCATCTCAGCACCAAGTGGGCCAGTTTTAACATCTGTGTTTAACAAAGCTGGTAAGAATTTTTATAAAGGGCAAAAGACTCTTCAGAGTCCCCTTGATCTTTCTTCAGACAGCTCATGTATTTAAAATGCCCACCCTATTACCTGAGTGACATCATTCCAGATTCTGAGTAGGAATTTTTCAGCAAGGCAGTTATCAGTTCTGATTGATATATTATTATACATGGTATGAAATAATATATCTACCGATAATAATAATCAAAAGATAAGTTTTAAATCAGAAATAAATCCTATTTTAACTATAGAAATAATCGTCATTGCTAAACAATGCCAACTGGGACCACATGGGTCAAGAATACTAAACCCAAAGTGATTCCAAAGGCCTTGAAAACTCTGCTGCTTTTGCATACAGAATGGGTGAAACTTGAAGCTTCAACTACCGCTTACCTACAGAAAGCACTGTGATCCGTTTACACAGTCTTGGGACAGACTACAGATTCTCTATGTGGCAGTAAGCACAAAAGACCAACATGCTTCTCTTCAGTCCCCAATACTCCAATGAAACCACTCACTGAGCTCTCAAATAGCTATTATGTTTCTAAAACCAAGGTGTGGTAGGGTGAATAACAGCTAGCCAAAAATACTAAATCCTAATCCCAGGAATTTATAATCCCTGGGAGTTACCTTGTTTGAAAAAAGGAGGTCTTTGCAGATTAATAAATTAAGGATTCTTTTTCTTTTTTGAATAGTTTTGTTAGTTTTTTATTTTGATATAGGGCGCATGCACTCGCCAGAAACACAGAGAGAGACAGAGAGACAGAAAGCGAGAAATCACTCCCCGGGGGGATGGCCACGTCGCAATCCCTTCTCCTCCATTCTCCTCTCAGGATCTTGAGCGCGCACGCGCACGCACCCATGGTGAGTTTAAGCCACCGGGTCCAGGACTCAAACCACAGTCGGCTACATGGGAGTTCAGCGACACAGCCATTACGCTAACTGCTGGTCCCAATAAATCAAGGATTCTGAGATGGGATTATCCACATGGGCCCTATAATGACATCACAATGTTCTTGTAAGACAAATGAAAAGAATTTCTTGTAAGAGAAAGGTAAAGAGAGTTTAGAGACTCACAGAAAAGGCCAAGTGAAGGAGGCAGAGGCCAGAGTGATACAGTAATACACCCAGGAAAGCTGGGACAGACTAAGAAGAAATACATGCTCCTCCCTAGGGAATTTAGCACTGCCAGACTTTGTCTTCTAGTTCCCAGAACTTTGAGAGAATAAATTTCTTTTTAAGTCACCAAACTGTTAAGAGTCGTCTCAGAAAACTAATACAAAAGGGTATGTCTATGAGTTTTCTTTTATTCCCTCTCAGCAGTATTTCACCAGAACCATCCTTCTCTGGAAACACACTCTTCTTTTACCTTCTTGTCACTCAGGTCCTAGACTAAATCTATCTCCTACTAGACTGCCCATTCAACATCTCAACATGCAGCTCAAACTTAATACTTTCAATTTTCAGTATTTCCCCCAAACTTGCCTGACTCATCCTGTCTGCTTTTGTAAATGGCAACACCTTCTTCCCAGTTGCTCAAATCAAAACTCTATAAACCATTTTTTATTCTTTTCTTCTTCATCCCCTGTATTCAACACTCAGCAAAATACATTGGTTCTGCTTCCAAATAGATCTCAAATCTATTCTGTACTTTTTTTTGCCTTCCTCAATACTTCTATTTTGGCCATCACAACTCTCAGCTTGGCCACAGTAAATGACATTTTACTGGTCACCTCATTCTCATTCCTGATCCCTTACAATGAGTTTACAAATAGTAATCTTTTTACTTAAAAAATAAATAAATAAATAAAAAGTTACATCATGCTATTTTCTTGCTTAATGCCATCTAACGATTTCCTCTGCATTTAATATAAAATTCAATCTTTTATCAGAGCCTGGAAGCCCTCTTATGATTTGACTGTACCCACTTCTCTCTTCCTCTCTTACCATTTTGTCACTCTCACGTCCACATTTCAGTCACGCAGGCTTTTTTCTTTCTACAATGTACAGGAGAACTCTTGCCCATACTGTTCCATTTAACCCAAAATCATTTTATTGCTGTTTCTTTCTTGTCATGCAGGTCCCCATTCAAACCTCATCAGGAACCGTTCCCTGAACACTCAATATAAACCAGTCCCTCTTCCAGTTTTGTTTCTCGCACTGAACACCATTCCTTGGGATCTCACTGTTTGCCTGTCTGCTTTCTTGACTATCTTTTACCACAAGAATGTAACTTCCATAAAAGCAAAGAATCTCTTGGTCTCTCTTGGTCACTCTTGTTTGGTACTTAACAGGCATCAATAAACATCTGTTACATGAAGAAATGAATCCTCTAGTGGACACATGAATCATAAAGAATCTAAGCAGACTTAAAATGTGTAGATGTCATTCGAACACCAGTTAAGAAAGGGTATCCAAAATCCTGATGGCTGTCAGATTGTCACCTCTCTGGAGTTCTGTCACAATGCATTTCCTACAACTGGTTGATAATGCCTCCATATGCATCTGATGTGATTTGAAACTCAGGAGATAGCAGCTGGCAGGCATATTCACAAGTTACTTTCTAATAAGATGGAGTATAAATTTTCTCTTCTTTCAATAAATGTGTATGTACTTTATGATTTTGAAAACACATACTCTCATACAGTTTTTAGAAAAGAAACATTTAAGCAAAAACTAAAGATCACTTATAATTCTACCTCCCAAAATAAAAATTGTTCTTAACATTTTGAAATACTTAACTTTCTGAATAGACACATACAATTCAGAATTTATCATATTTAATGGTATTGGTAAAGTTGCATGGTATGTTCACAGATGTTTATTTTGTTTCATACCACATATGCAGATTACCTATTTTCTTTTGTAGCTATCAAAACTTTCATTAAAATGTATAAAATATAAATTTCATTTTTTAGTTTGTATTTATCATTATTTCTCATGTCATTAAATATTCTTCAAAAATGTTTTCTTGGTCTGTAATAATAGATTACATACTAATACTATAATTTACTTAGTCACACTCATAACATTAGATATATAATATTTAATTATAATATTTAAATTATTAAAGTGTTTTTCCTATTACAAATATTGCTATAATGAGCATTTTTAGATATAAATATTGAGGTCATAAATCTGTATCTGGCTGATTTTCTTTAAAATTGATTCTGAAAAAAAGAACTTACTAGATAAAAAGTATGATTTTGGTGAGTATTGGGAAATTACTTTCCGGATAACTACTACATATCTTTTTCAATACACCTTTACCAGTGCTGAGTATTTTGTAACTTTCAAATTGTTGCTTGATGGGAGAAATGGTTATTTTATTTAATGATGTGTTTTCTTCCAAAAAAATATTTCCAATTTTTTTTTTTTTTTGGAGAGGTTTTTGCTATAGGGTGCGTGCGCCCGCCAGAGAGACAGAGAGACAGAAAGCGAGAAATCACCCCCCAGGGGATGGCCACACCGCAATCCCTTCTCCTCCATTCTTCTCTTGGGATATTGGGCATGCACGCACACACGCCCAGAGTGTGCTTAAGCCGCTGGGTCCAGGACTCGAACTGTGGTCGACTACTTGGGAGTCCAGCGACATAGCCATTACACTAACTGCTGGTCCCTAAAAAATATTTCCAATTTTGAAGGATATTAGTTTTTTAATAAGAATAAATTATGTTTCAAGCATTTAAATTAAATATTTTATTTAATTTAACAATTAAAATCACATTCCTAATCTCTGATCATTCTAAAAACATCTTATTTATAATAGTTTCCTGACATATACACAAGACTATTCTCTCTCCCCATACAGGAAAACACATGTATGCCAGACTCCTCAAATAACTATTTTGGTATAAATATGGAAATATCGAACCCTACCACTATGTCGATGTTCTTCAAAAACCACTTTTTTTTTCCCCCTCCAGCAATAAGAAGGAACGTGGAGCACAAGAAAAATAAATAAGAGTAAAAACGAAAATCAATACTAACAAGTAAATATGCCAAGACCTTCTAGTCTTCTCTAGCTTAGGTATGAATAATAAATTTTTTTTAAAAAATCAAGATTACAAAGGAATTTCCTTCCTCAATGAAGGGAACCAATTTGTAGAAACTGACTACTATAGCCACATTTCTTATTCAATTGCCTTAATAATCCAGAGGAGGGGAGAGGGAAGGGAGTAATGGAACAGAGGGAAAGAAGGGAGAGAATAGAGAGTAAAAGAGAATCACAATGTCTTCTCCACTTTAAAAAAATCATTTCCGTTGCCTTAGAGGTAGGATTAGATGATTAAAGACTAGCAGCAGTGAGCCTGCCACCTAGTAGACGTACAGCTAGAAAGTCTAACTTGCTCCAACAGATAGGAAGCAGCAAACAGCACTACTGAATCATCACTGCTCACGCCAGGCAAACAAGAAAAAGGCCAGTTCAAATAGATGACACCCTAGCTGGCGATGCCAAAGCAGGCTTTCCACAGTGCCACCAGCCTGTCAGAACTGTTACACATCACTCTAAATCATTCAGACAACATCTGCAAAGTGTTCTTTTCAAGGGAATATGCCAAAAGAAAAGATGGAGTTGTTAATAAGGAGGATTTACTTCTAGACCGAGCAATATGAATCCTGCTCACTTTAAAACATCATTACAATGTTAAACCCTCGATTCTAAGTTGTGTATTGTAATGAGCAGTTCTCATCTTTTACACACAAATGATGGACAGCAGGACATACCCTATGCCTCTGACTGTGTTTTAAGTCCCAGTGCTAAAAGGTACATAGACACGAAACAAGTCACATTACCATCTATTTGTCTAAACATTACTAAGAAAAATAATGTGTCCAGCACCATTTAAGAAAAGCTGTGACCACTGAGTCACAGGGAGAGAATAAAGATTAAAACGTGATGGGGCCGGCCTGTAACACAGTGGTAATGTGACACTGTGATGCTGGACCCACCCGAGAAGCTCCCGGGCATGTGTCCTTAGGCCTCTCTGTCACACAGGCGTGTACATGTGCCAATGATCCCAGCTGGCTGAGGCTGAGAGTGGACTGAAACATGAAGACCACATTAGGGGTGCTGTCTATGTGTGTGTCACACAAAAGAAGCTCTTGTGTAGGAAGAAAAATTACAATGAACTGAATAAAAATGCCATATAATTTTCCACATAAGAAAAACATAAAACCAGCAGTTGGCGTAATGGCTATTTTGCTAGACTCCCATGTAGTTGACCATGGTTCAAGTTCTGGTCCCAGCGGCTTAAACTCATGCCGGGCATGTGTGCATGCGTGCCCAAGATCCCGAGAGGAGAATGGAGAAGGGATTGTGGTGTGGCCATATCCCCGGGGGCTGATTTCTCGCTTTCTGTCTCTCTCTCTCTCTGTCTTTCTGGCAAGTGCACACACCCTATAGCAAAAACCTCTCAAAAAAAAAGAAAGATAAAACTAATGACGCTGTCAACTCTGAACACATTCTCTACATAAGATGGTTGCAGCTGTCTTTAACCGTATATACCCGAATGTAGGAAAGGGTTCTTTACCTGAAATTATCTTTCAGAAAGAAGGGACTGCTTTACAATTAAATCCTTATTTTTGAGGTATGCACCAATTATTTTATACTAAATATCCATAAGGTTGAAGAAATAAAAATATTCAAAAAAAGAATAAGAAAAACCTTCTAAGACAGCTGAAATGAAAAATCCAGGTCTTGCAGTAGTGCCCAGGGAAATGAATGTGTGGGACTTCAAAAGAGGAAGACAATGTTAATGACATCACAGTCCCAAGGAGATGTACCCAGTCAGTGGAATGGCTGAGACAGAGAAATTCCCATCATTGCGTAGAAACACTGAAGTCTGGAAGAACATCTAGCAACACCAGTACTGGATGCTTTGTCAAGGTTACTACACCAAACAAGATTTACAGGCTTGGGGAGTATGGTGGGGGAAATAGTTATAAATACGATTTAATAATTATTTCAGGAGAGCAATCCACAATTACAAGTAGTAGCTGACACTGAATATTGTATAGAAGGCAATACAATAAAAGCTCTGGAACGTAAGGAAAATCATAAATGATATCATATGAAAATCAAAGAAATTCTCCTGTTATATGAACGGATTCTTGTGGTTTAGGATTAAGTTTCCAGAAGTAGCCACATTTCCATACTTTTAAATTACTATATCTCAAACAACTTGGAAGATGAAAAAGGAAGTGATTATGTTATCCTCTGAAATTTTTCAATCAGAATCAATAACTCTAAAAGTAGTTTTAGTAAATGTTAAAGACTGAGGTCTATGAAAATGTGGAGAATTTGAATAAATTTGTTCATAAAATAAGTGTGAAAAAAGCATTTTAAAATTTATATCAGGACCATATACAAATACATACAATTTTATATAATCTGGGTTTTTTTTTTCCTCTCTATAGGGCTCGTGCACTCACTGAAGACAAAGAGAAAATAAGAAAAGCACCCCCCTCCCCAGGAGATGGCTACACCACAATCTTTTCTCCATTCTCCTCTCCAAACTGTAGGTACATACACACACACACACACACACACACATGTGCCTGGAATGTTTTGCAAGTCACTGAGTCTGGACTTGAACCACTCAGCCGCGTAGGATCCAGGTACCCTAACCGCCATGCTGCTTGCTGGCCTATAATCTTTGATATTAAATAGAAATATATAATTACTTTTGGAGTAAAGTAGCTGAAGAATATATTAGATGTCTCTGTATATTTTTTTTACAACTATGTGAATCTACAATTATCTCAAAATTTAAAATTTAACAAAAGTTTTTAAAAACAGATATATGCAATTGGTAATTTTTTTAGATATTTAACTATTTTATCTACAACCCTGAAAGTTTTTGTATTGAAGATTACCACAACACTCTTCTTTTTCTTACTGAGAAAATGGAAGACTACTTACATTGGATTTTTCTATACATAGAAAAATATGTGATGACTTTTCTAACAACCCAATATTTGAGTCTCTTCATATGCAAATATATAACACTTTAGGAAACTCAAACCCTATGTTAGAATAAAACTATTGCTCAGCAGAAATCACATTTGTAGTATATAAAATACCAAGAAAATAGACTAAGTTCACTGCTGTCCAGCTATCTAAAGAAATCATATATAAGTTGATAATTAAATTTCTTTATTTTTTTTAATGTGGCAGAGGTTGCATGAGTTTAACAGAGGGAAAGGGAGAAAGCACCCTCCCTGGGGTATCATCATGCTGCAATCTCTTCTCCATTTTTCCATCTTCTCAGGATTTGGGCCTACATGCACATGCACCCAGCATGTTTTTCACACGATATTTTTAAAGAAAGATTTTTGCTGTAGGGCATGGGCACCCGACAGAGACACAGAGAGAGACATAGAAAAGCGAGAAATCAGCCCCCCCCGCCCCGCGCCAGGGTGATGGTCACACCGCAATCCCTTCTCCCCCATCCTCCTCTTGGGATTTTGGGTATCCACACACATGCACCTGGTATGAGTTTTAATCTGCTAGGTCTGAAACTCAAACCGTAGTCGACTACATGGGAGTCCAGTGACATAATCATCATGCCATCTGCTGGTCCCAGTGCCCAGCATGTTTTTCCAGTTGCCAGGTCTGGGGTTCAAGTCACACAGTCAGCCATGTGGTATCTGGATCCTTTAACCATCAGGCCATGGGGCTGGCCTTATAATTAAATTTCTTATTTAAACTATTCTCGTCCATCTTATAAAAATATACCTTCCAAATTTTATATTAATGGAGACTACTTTCTGGACAAATGAAAATGTTCCAAATCTTGATCTGGCTGATGATCCTGGTTAGTCAGACAGCTTCTGCAAATGGGTGGAATTGGGGTACTACTACATTTAAAGAGGTCAGAGTGTTTGGGACCAGCAGTTAGCGTAATGGGTATGTCGCTCGACTCCCAGGTAGTCGATTGCAGTTCGAATCCCAGACCCAGTGGCTTAAACCCCAGGGGGTGATTTCTCACTTTCTGTCTCTGTTTCTGTCTTTCTGGCAAGCGCACATGCCCTACAACAGAAAAGCCTCTCCAAAAAAAAAGAGGTCAATCGCTTCTCGGCCTTTTGGCTAAGATCAAGTGTAAAAAGAGGTCAGAGTGCTTTTCCCAAGTAGGGTCACACAATAATGGAACAGCTGAAATGTTTGACAAGGGTTCATAATTATACTTAAAAAAAAAAAAAAAAAAAAAT
>NW_006159716.1:7051577-7063073 GCF_000334495.1 Tupaia belangeri chinensis
CCACACATGTGCCTGGAATGTTTTGCAAGTCACTGAGTCTGGACTTGAACCACTCAGCCGCGTAGGATCCAGGTACCCTAACCGCCATGCTGCTTGCTGGCCTATAATCTTTGATATTAAATAGAAATATATAATTACTTTTGGAGTAAAGTAGCTGAAGAATATATTAGATGTCTCTGTATATTTTTTTTACAACTATGTGAATCTACAATTATCTCAAAATTTAAAATTTAACAAAAGTTTTTAAAAACAGATATATGCAATTGGTAATTTTTTTAGATATTTAACTATTTTATCTACAACCCTGAAAGTTTTTGTATTGAAGATTACCACAACACTCTTCTTTTTCTTACTGAGAAAATGGAAGACTACTTACATTGGATTTTTCTATACATAGAAAAATATGTGATGACTTTTCTAACAACCCAATATTTGAGTCTCTTCATATGCAAATATATAACACTTTAGGAAACTCAAACCCTATGTTAGAATAAAACTATTGCTCAGCAGAAATCACATTTGTAGTATCTAAAATACCAATAAACTAGACTAAGTTCACTGCTGTCCAGCTATCTAAAGAAATCATATATAAGTTGATAATTAAATTTCTTTATTTTTTTTTAATGTGGCAGAGGTTGCATGAGTTTAACAGAGGGAAAGGTAGAAAGCACCCTCCCTGGGGTATCATCATGCTGCAATCTCTTCTCCATTTTTCCATCTTCTCAGGATTTGGGCCTACATGCACATGCACCCAGCATGTTTTTCACACGATATTTTTAAAGAAAGATTTTTGCTGTAGGGCATGGGCACCCGCCAGAGACACAGAGAGAGACATAGAGACAGAAAGCGAGAAATCAGCCCCCCCCGCCCCGCGCCAGGGTGATGGTCACACCGCAATCCCTTCTCCCCCATCCTCCTCTTGGGATTTTGGGTATCCACACACATGCACCTGGTATGAGTTTTAATCTGCTAGGTCTGAAACTCAAACCGTAGTCGACTACATGGGAGTCCAGTGACATAATCATCATGCCATCTGCTGGTCCCAGTGCCCAGCATGTTTTTCCAGTTGCCAGGTCTGGGGTTCAAGTCACACAGTCAGCCATGTGGTATCTGGATCCTTTAACCATCAGGCCATGGGGCTGGCCTTATAATTAAATTTCTTATTTAAACTATTCTCGTCCATCTTATAAAAATATACCTTCCAAATTTTATATTAATGGAGACTACTTTCTGGACAAATGAAAATGTTCCAAATCTTGATCTGGCTGATGATCCTGGTTAGTCAGACAGCTTCTGCAAATGGGTGGAATTGGGGTACTACTACATTTAAAGAGGTCAGAGTGTTTGGGACCAGCAGTTAGCGTAATGGGTATGTCGCTCGACTCCCATGTAGTCGATTGCAGTTCGAATCCCAGACCCAGTGGCTTAAACCCCAGGGGGTGATTTCTCACTTTCTGTCTCTGTTTCTGTCTTTCTGGCAAGCGCACATGCCCTACAACAGAAAAGCCTCTCCAAAAAAAAAGAGGTCAATCGCTTCTCGGCCTTTTGGCTAAGATCAAGTGTAAAAAGAGGTCAGAGTGCTTTTCCCAAGTAGGGTCACACAATAATGGAACAGCTGAAATGTTTGACAAGGGTTCATAATTATACTTAAAAAAAAAAAAAAAAAAAAAACTTCTAAGGCAAGATACTGAGCTTTGCATTATCCAACATTTGTCTAACCATCACTACCTAAAAACTATTGAAAAATTATATATGTACCTATCCTACTCAAGTGGCAAATACTTGCTTCATTCTGGTAAACTGTGCATTTATCTACTCTCATTACAGTAATACAAATTTGCAAGCAGGGGCATTCACTTACCCATATTTATAAAAAATTAGATCAAGGCAGGAGAATTTTAAAGAAAGATGAAAAGGAAACTTAAAGTATTATTATTAGATCTGAGTGAGAAAATGAGAAATAATCCTAGAAAATCATAGAGTTACAAAGGTTCAAACCACAGGGTTAATGGGGTTGGTAAGAGCAGCCATAATGCCTGAAAAAAAAAAAAAGCACAGGGTACTTTTGGCAGCCGGATATCTAAGTAAAAAGACAGCTATAAGATGAAACATTTAGTCCATGTCATTCAGGTAACAGAAAATAACCAACAGAAAACATCCTCTAAATATAGGGGAGGAGACAGCATTATCTAGCAACACACAAACACAAGAAAAAATTAAATGTACACAGGTAATGTCACTGACACAAACACAAAAAACAAAAAACTGAACTTGTGCTTCAACAGCACCTTCATTTGCTCCAACTCCAAACATTTTATGTACTGTACGAATCTACTAGCACATTCCCAGGAAGCTGGTGAAACGGTCAGGAGGTCATCATAAGTGTGGAAAGGTGACAGCAGGAAAGAAACTGGTTTCCTTATTCCTACTCCAAGACCCATGGAGTAAATAAGTAAATTTCAAAATACAAAATTTCCATTTCCTATTTTACTGCTTCATTGGAAAAGTCATGACATATTTTTGTATGTTTTTCTATTCAAAAATGTGTCATGACTTTTCTGACAACCCAACAGTCATTCATCACAAAATGCAAGATTAACTAAAATTTGCAAAAGAAAATTATCCAACCTGGGCAGTTATAATTCCCAGCACACAAAGAGAAACAGAAAGAAACGCAAGAGCAGAGGGGCCAGCATTTGACATGGGGCTTTAGGCGCTGGACCCCCACATGGCCGGCTACAGTTTGAGTCCCAGATCAGGCAGCTCTCTCTGGTGAGCGCATACACCCTATGGCAAAAAACTTTTTAAAAAAGAAACAAAAAAGAGTGACCAACAGTTAGTATAATGGCTATGTCGATGGACTCCCACGTAGTCGACCACGGTTTGCGTCCCCGGACCCGGTGGCTTAAAACTCACGCCAGGCGCATGTGCATGCGTGCCCAAGATCCCGAGAGGAGAATGGAGGAGAAGGGATTGCGGCATGGCCATCCCCCCCGGGGGGTGATTTCTCGCTTTCTGTCTCTATGTCTGTCTCTGTCTGTCTGGCAAGCGCACGCACCCTACAGCAAAAAAACTCCCCAGCCCCCCGACCAAAAAAAAAAAGAAAAAAGAAAAAGAAACCCAAGAGTACATCTTTTCCACCTCTGTCCTGTTGAAACTTATTCTAAAGAAACCCTGTTCTACAATCACCTGAAATTCTACGCCTTCTTATTTGTATATTTAAATTGCCTCTCAATCCTTACAATCAATTTCTAATGTCTTGTTTATATCCTTCCCACTGCTATAAATTCCTTTGGAATTCTGCACTGCTGCAAAAACGCAGGTTCCTTCAAGGGTAGTGGTTAAGAACAGATCTGGAGGGAAAAAGATGATTTGGCTTGAACATATGACCATGAGCTAGAATTTCTCACTCATTAAAATAATGAGTTACTTAGATCAGTGACCTCTGGCATTCTCTGAATCTATAATCACATAGTGACATAATTGTACACAATCTATTAAGGTAACTTCTGAACTCTCCATTATTTCTGTTTTTGAGAGGTTTTTGCTATAGGGTGTGTGCGCTCGCCAGAAAGACAGAGACAGAGAGAGAGAAAGCGAGAAATCACCCCCCAGGGTGGATGGCCACGCCGCAATCCCTTCTCCATTCTCCTCTCGGGATCTTGGGCACACACGCACATGTGCCCAGTGTGAGTTTAAGCCACCGGGTCCAGGACTTGAACCACAGTCAATTACATGGGAGTTCAGCGACAAAGCCATTACGCTAACTGTTGGTCCCCTATTTCTAGGTAAATATCTACTAAAACATTCTGCTATAAGACTGTTTCCTAGTTTTTCAAAGTTTTCTCATTCAAACGTTTTTTTCTGAGCCCTTCACTGTATGCTTACACTGTAACTATCTAATACAAAAAAATAGTGAAGATATACTCCTGTGATTTCTTTAAGTACCATTTCATTTATACAACTTGCTACAAATAATCTTTTTGAAAGTTTTTGCTATAGGGTGTGTGAGGTCGGCAAAGAGACAGACAGAGAGACAGTGAGAAATCATTCCTCAGGGAGAATGGCCACGTAGTAATCCCTTCTCTACTGTCCTCTTGAGATTCTGGGTACACATGCATGAGTTTCAAGTCACTGGGTCTGGAATGCAAACCACAATCAACCACATGGGAGTCCAGTGCCTTAACCAGTACACCACCTGCTCGTCTCCACTAATAATTTTAAATACAAAAGCATCATTGAACCTTATTTAACTGGTTTTCTTAGCACTTTGGAACTGTCTGTGCTATCATTTGTATAACCTCAAACCTACTTCCACAACTGTTCACTAATACTTTACTTAAGAAAACGGTCTTGCCCTAATCTGGCTGAATGCCACAATATGTATATTCACTAGCTTTTCTAAGCTACCAAGTATTCTCAATTTCTGCTGAATTTTTTAATGAGTCAACTATCCCGCCCCCTTTGATTCCATTCACAAACTTAATGAGCACATGCTGTGTGCCACCATCTAAGGCTCTAGCAGAAAGATGAGAAAACACTGGGCTCTGGGCTAGCCTCATACCCTAGTGGTTAAGAAGAATGGATCCCACATGGCCAGTTACAGCTCAAATGCCAGTGGTGGTAGCTTGAAAAACACACTGGGTGCGTGTGCAAGCGTGCCCCAAATCCCAATGAAGGATTGCTTCATTAGGGCATAGTGGGGCTGGGAGTCGGGATGACTGCTGTAAAACCCTGTCAAGGGTACTTGTCTGTTTCTAAATAAATATAAATATGTTCTTTTTTAATGGGCAAAGATACTGAAAAGACATTACTCAAAAGAATATATGAAATGGCCAACAGGTATTGAAAAGAAGTCCAACATCATTAATCATCAGAGAAATGCAAAACTAAATCCATAATGAAGTCTTACCTTATATCTGTTAGGATGATTACTATCAAAACAACAACAACAACAAAAAAAAAAACCACAAGAGATAATAAGTGATGGCAAGGATATGGGAAAAAAAATGGGACCACTGTACATTGTTGATAAGAATGGAATGTAAGGGAATCAGCAGTTAGCGTAATGGCTATGTCGCTAGACTCCCATGTAGTCGACCGTGGTTCGCATTCCGGACCCGGTGGCTTAAAACTCACGCCGGGCGCGTGTGCATGCGCGTGCGTGCCCAAGATCCCAAGAGGAGAATGGAGGAGAAGGGACTGCGGTGTGACCATCCCTCCGGGTGGGGGGGGTGATTTCTCACTTTCTGTCTCTATGTCTCTGTCTGTCTGGTGAGCGCATGCGCCCCGTAGCAGAAAACCTCTCCAAAAAAAAAAAAAAAGGAAGGGAATGAAAACCAGAAACAAAAAAACCCCCCCAAAAAAAAAAAAAAAAGGAATGGAATGTAAATCAGTACAGCCAATAAGGAAGACGAATCATTAGAAGTAAAAATGGAACTACCACACGATCTAGCAATTACACTTCGGAGTCTGTAACTGAAGGAAATGAAATTAGTACACATGAGCTGTATGTGCACTCCCGTGTTCACTGCAGCACTACAACAGGCAAGAAATGGAATTGGTCTAGGCGTCCATCAGTGAACGAATGGATAAGTGAAATGTACTGATAGTATCTAGTATATTCATAATGGAATACTACTCAGCCTCTAACAAGAAAGAAATTTTCTCATTTGCAACAACATAGATGAACCTGGAGGATATTATGCTAAGTGAAATAAGCCAAGCACTGAAAGACAATTATCACATGATTCCTTTCGCTTACATGTAGAATCTTAAAAGTCAAACCTACAGAAGCAGAGTGGAATGGTGGTTATAGTGGGTGGGGAGAAAAAGGGGAGGTAGGGAGGCTGGTCAAAAAATACAAAAGTTCAGTTAGGAGGAGGAAATTCAGGAGATCGACCATACAGTACAGTGATTAGTTAATGACAACGGATTGGATACTCAAAGGTTGCTGAGAGATTTTTAAAAATTTTATTAGGAAAAAAAAAGTTAAGTTCGTGAAGTAATGAATCTGTTAATTAGCTAGATTTAGCCATTCCACAGTGTGTGTGTAT
Source organism: Tupaia belangeri chinensis (assembly GCF_000334495.1). NCBI lineage: Eukaryota > Metazoa > Chordata > Mammalia > Scandentia > Tupaiidae > Tupaia > Tupaia belangeri. The sequence continues at coordinate 7,057,634 of NW_006159716.1, forward strand.
ATATATATATATACACAATGTGTATATATAAACACACACACACACTAAAACATGTCATATTCCATAAACATATACAATTTTTATGTAAAATTTAAAAAATGTTTTATGTTTAAAAATCTAGTATGAGTACCCTCAGATTGCTTCACAAATAGATTCTCCTGCCACTCACTGAAACTGAAACTGGACAGTAAATAATTAACACTTAGGCACTTAAGTTCCAGTTGCCTGCAGAATTCAATGAGTTAATTATAGCAAGCTAAGGTGTTCTATAACTACTGACTCATCGTTACTATTATCTATATTTTATAAATCATGAAACGGAGACACAGAAGTTAAGTAACCTGCCTATGTGCAGGCCCAGTAAGAGGCACAGGGTGAGGGTTCCAGTCCAGGAAACCTGGCTCCATAGGCCATATCACATTAAACTTTCACAGACTCTGTATTATTTGTGTGGTTTATGTAGAAATATGGAATAGCTCTCAATCAGTTGACTGATACGCAAGCAAAGGCCTTAGTCCTATGTTTTAAAAAGGAAACCACATACACTTATGCTTTAAATTAAACTAAAACATCCAAATTATTTTTTAGGATCTCATAGTGTTTTAACTCACTTTTACACTTACCTATTAGTCTCGTCAATCTGAATTAGAGACTTCTGCTACACACTTCCCATGATATGGGGCAAGCAAGTCACAAACCACAAAGACAACAAGCAAACAGCTTTGCATTAATTACTACTGACATTAATACTACTGACGTACTATATTCTGTTTCTGGGAAAAGTATTTTCAGGCTTAAATGTAATATTCTAAGATTTTAGTCATGATTAATCAACATCACAGTATGAGCAATTTTAGAAATGCAGAGGCCAAAACAGGCAACTGTACCAAAAACTACAAAGAAATGAATTAGAAATTAAATTCTTAATATTCAGAAACAACTAAATATGGTTTTCAGGTGAATTAGTTAATACATGAATTTATTATAGAGAATGCCTTCCTTCTTAATAGATTCCATTAATTTCTCCAGCATCTTGCTGAGTGATAAACTGTAATCAATTATTACTGTAAAATCAAAAGCAAACAATAAAACAAGATCCATCTCCACACTCTTAAGAACAACCCACCATCAAGTCCTCCCACAATAAAGTCCTTACTCCTCTCTGTAACCTCAAGTACAAAGTAACAAGTCAAGAAGACCTTACCTGGGGTACATCTACTCAAACATAGAAACCTAATAAGGACGACAGTACAAATGTCTTTTCAACTACACACACAACTTAGGAACTTGGTTTTATAAAGCATTCTATGTAGCCTCCAAAAGGCAATTATTTCATGCAACAGACTTGATTAGGTAAAAGGTTACTGAATAACAAGGTAGCACAGGGTCTCAAAGTTTCATACTGTCTTACTAAACAGGAAGCAAACCTCATACCTTTACAATAAGGCGTTCAGTACCTTACCCAAGTAAACAAACTGCTACACAGTAAGGGGCCCCCTGACATGTGGCTCACCCTGAATCAGTGTACATTCATGTTTACAAGGAAATACAGCATGCAAGGTATTTTTATAATTCCGCATTTTAAACTTTTCACTTATCACTAGTATGTTTAAAAAGTACACAACCTTACCTTAATATTAAGTATAACCTGAAACAAATTACAAGGAAGCACTTGAGACAAATCTAACTTAAGGGATAAATGGCCTGTATTCTTTCACACCTCATTGCCGTGAAAAAGAGGCCAAGAAACCATTCCAGATGAAAAGACACTAAGAAACAGCAAACCAATTACAATCCTTAAATCACGACTGGACTGGGTCTCAGATTAGAAAGGGGAGGGAGACAACTGAGTAAATTTCAATAAGGACTAGAAAAAAAATTGACATTAGGGCCAGCAGATGATGGGAAGGAGGGTGGATTCCACATGGCCAGCTGCTCAGAGGTTCAACTCCTGGACAAAGTGGCTTGAGAGAGAACCAGGTGCCAAGAGGAGAATGGCGGAGAAAAGAGCCGACAGCATGGCCCTTCTCCCTGGAGGAGTGCTTTCTCACCCTCCTCCCTCAACCTTCCCCCCGCCATTTCTGTCTGTCTCTAGACAGCACATGCACTCTATAGTATGTTTAAAAAGTACACAACCTTACCTTAATATTAAGTATAACCTGAAACAAATTACAAGGAAGCACTTGAGACAAATCTAACTTAAGGGATAAATGGCCTGTATTCTTTCACACCTCATTGCCGTGAAAAAGAGGCCAAGAAACCATTCCAGATGAAAAGACACTAAGAAACAGCAAACCAATTACAATCCTTAAATCACGACTGGACTGGGTCTCAGATTAGAAAGGGGAGGGAGACAACTGAGTAAATTTCAATAAGGACTAGAAAAAAAATTGACATTAGGGCCAGCAGATGATGGGAAGGAGGGTGGATTCCACATGGCCAGCTGCTCAGAGGTTCAACTCCTGGACAAAGTGGCTTGAGAGAGAACCAGGTGCCAAGAGGAGAATGGCGGAGAAAAGAGCCGACAGCATGGCCCTTCTCCCTGGAGGAGTGCTTTCTCACCCTCCTCCCTCAACCTTCCTCCCGCCATTTCTGTCTGTCTCTAGACAGCACATGCACTCTATAGCAAAAAAAAAAAAAAAAAAAAAAAAGACTATACAATATTCTAATATTCTAATATTCTAATTTCTTAAGGGTGATAAATAATACTGTGGTCACATATTCTTAGGAGATTCATGATCAAACACTTAAGAGGTAAAGTATCATGATATCTACAAATAGTTGTGAAAACAGTAGTCATAGAAAAAGATAAGGCAAGCGTTACTAGTAAGCGAAATTAGATGAAGGCTATAGGGGGTGTTCTATACACTACTTCTCTCACCCTTTCTGTGGGGTTGAAATTTTTCAAAATAGAAAGTTGGAGGACAATACTCACACAACGACTTGAATGTTCATTACTCATAGGTCAAAAATTAGAAACAATCCAAATTTCCATCAACTGGTGAATGGATAAATAAAAATACAATGTTGTCCACAGACTGGCATTCAGCAATAAAAATGAACAAACTGCAGGCACATGCTACAACACATATGAACCTCAAAAAGACTTGCTCAGTGAAAGAGCAGCTCGTCAGAAAAGATGTTTTATGATTCTACTTATGTAAAATATTTAGAACTTAAGGGATAAATGGCCTGTATTCTTTCCTTGTAATTTGTTTCAGGTTATACTTAATATTAAGGTAAGGTTGTGTACTTTTTAAACATACTAGTGATTTAAGTGAAAAGTTTAAAATGCAGAATTATAAAAATATTTAGAAATAGAAAACAGATCATTGTTCACTCAGGGGTGGGAGTTAGAACTGACTGCCGACAACCCTGAGGAAGATTTTCAGGGTGAAGGGAATGTTCCATGAGATTATGGTAACAATGGGACATCTCTGTGTGGAGTCTTCAGAAAGTTAACGGAAATGTCTATCATGAAAAACTCACTCATGCATTTCAATTTTTTCTGCGCCAAAATAAAACTTGTATTTAATTTTGTTTTCTCACACACATTAGGAACTCTCCTCATATGAATCTCCTAAAAATTACTGAACCACACAGTTAAAGCAGGTAAATTTTATAATATGTAAATTATACTTAAATAAAACTGTTAACAAAAAAAGATGGGGAACCAGCAGTTAGCATAACGGCTATGTCGCTGAACTCCCATGTGGTCGACCATGGTTCAAGTCCCAGACCCGGTGGCTTAAACTCACACTGGGTGTGTGTGCATGCTTGCCCAAGATCCTGAGAGGAGAATGGAGGAGAAGGGACTGCCGCGTGGCCATGCGCCCAGGGGGGTGATTTCTCGCTTTTTATCTCTCTGTCTCTGTGTTTCTGGCGAGCACGTGTGCCCTATAACAAAAAACTCTCCAAAAAAAGAAGAGAGAGAGAAGAGGGGGGAAAAAAAAAGATGGGAGAGGAACACTGTATGATATGAAAAATAAATCAGTATAAAATGTATGATCCCCAGAGTCAGCAGATGGCAGGGTGGTTAAGGTTCTCGACTCCCACGTGGTCAACTGCAGTTTAAGTCCTGGACCCAGAGTCTTGAAAATCACACTGGGAGTGTGTGTGCACATGCCTAAAATCCCAAGAGAGGATAAAGGAGAAGGGACTGTGGTGTGGTCATCCCCTTCTGGGGGGCTGATTTTGGAGCGCCCCCGCCCTATCATGGCGCCGAGAGCACCCAGACCTCTACATAGACAAGCCCATATTTGGTTATCGTTCCTGTTCCGGAACGCGTAGGCACTGCCTCAGCCTATCAGTGCTTGCCTGGTGGCAAAAGAGGACTGGTTCGCGGGACGGATATAGAGGGAGCCCGGGTGGGCAGAGGAAGAAGGCTGGGGAGAAAGAAGGAAGGCTGGGGAGAAAAAAGGAGGGAAAGAAAGAAGACTGTAAGAAGCCTGGGGTAATAAAGCGTTCTGGAGGAGACCTTGTCAGCGTCGTCATTTGAAGCGACAGGTGATTTCTTACTTTCCCCTCTTCCTGTCTCTGTCTCTCTAATGAGGGCACATGCCCGATGACAAAAACCTTAAAAAAAAAAAAAAAAAAAAGTAATGGTCCCCTGTCCCTTATTTTTACATCCCAAGAAGTATTTTTATATTACAAGAAATATATATTTCCTATTCCTAAATAAATAAGGTCCTCAAAAAATAATACATAAATTAATTTTCATAGTGCAAGATTTTTCCTTCAACAAAAGGCAAACAACTCAAATAATAAACAAAGGACCTGAATATTGTTCAAAAGAACATATACAACAGCCAAAAAACATGGAAAGATACCCAATGTCATTAACTATCAGCAAAATGCAAATGAGTATCACAATGAGATACACTCCATACTTTCTAGGATGACTATAATTAAATAATGATAAAAATAGGCATTGGTTGGAGTGAAGAGAAATTGGAATCCCACATTGCTGGCAGGATGTAAAACTGTGCAACCACTGTGGAAACGTTTGGCAATTCCTCAATAAGTCAAACAAGGAATCACCACATGAGCAACTCCACTCTTCCACACACAGAAAGTAAAAATGGTTGTTCAAACAAAAACCTGTGAACTCATTTCATGGCAGCCCTACAACATAATCAAAAGGTGGAGCAAACCCAAATACCCATCAACTGATAAGTGAAAAACAGGTCTGGTGGAACCAGCAGTTAGCATAATGGCTATGTCACTGGACTCCCACATAGTCGACTGTGGTTCGAGTCCCAGACCCGATCGATGGCTTAAACTCACACTGGGCGCATGTGTGTGCGTGCCCAAGATGAGAATGAAGGAGAAGAGATTATAGCATGGCATCCCCCCTGGGGGGTGATTTCTCACTTTCTGGTGAGTGCACACACCCTATAGCAAAAACCTCTCCAAAAAAAGAAGAAGAAGAAGAAGAAGA
>NW_006159716.1:7064086-7083740 GCF_000334495.1 Tupaia belangeri chinensis
AAAAAAAGAAGAAGAAGAAGAAGAAGAAGAAAAAAAAAAAAAAAAACAGGTCTGGTATACATAGAGAAATAATTATTATTCAGTCATAAAAAAGTTCAGTGGTGCTACAAACAACGTTCTACCACACTGTTTTTGGCTTTTTTGTAAATCACAGGTCATATTTTATGTCATAATATCTAAGATCACTTACTACATTGTTACAAATAAAATATAGGCATTTTGAGCATTTTAGTTCATCTTAAAAAAATATATATGTAGGTAGGCTGGTATTATCATCCCAAGTTTATATGTAAGAAACCAAAGCTCAGAGAAACAAAACTTAGTAAGACCCACAGCTGGGATTCAAAGCTAACATTTTGAAGATGAATTCAAATAAAAAGTAATGAAGGGGCCAGTAGATGATGTGGAGGCTAAGGTGCTTGATTCCAAATGTCCTACCATGCAGTCCGAGTCCCAGACCTGGAGGCTTAAAAAACATGCTGGGCATCTGTGCATGCATGACCAAAATCCCAAGCAGAGAATGGAAGAGAAGGGACTGAGGCATGGCCATCTCCCCGGGGGGGGTTCTTTCTGTCTTTCTCTGATACGCACCTTACAGCAAATTTTTTAAAAAAAATTTAAAAAGAGTGGAGGGAAGGAATAAACTAAACGATTTTCTAAAGCAACTTCCACCACCAACATGAGTGTGCCAAAATATGAAAGAAAAAGTTATAAATTCCGCAAGCTGCCCTGACAATAGTTCTTTGGTGAAATATACGGACAAAAAGTCAACACTATATCTAAAAGGCTTTTAGTATGACACATACTAAATCTAATCACATGTTAATTTTTTTCCTTCCCAGGATAAGACATTATTATTATACTAGTTATCATTTTAGAGAATCTAAAAGGTCCAAAGTAATAGTCACCGTGCATTTTATTTCATTTTTACTTTGTATTTTTTAACTGCCAAAGGTCATGTGCACTTGCCAAAGCCAAAGAGGGAGAGAAAGTAGCCCCACAACAGGGGTGTGGTCGCTCCATAATCCCTTCCCCATCATTTCTCCTTCTCGCTGGGATTTTGGATGCACATGCAGACATGACCAGTGTGTTTTTCAAGTCACTGAGGCCAGGATTCAAACTGTGGTTGGCCATGTGGGGTCTGACTCCTTTAAACACTAGACTTTGAAGCTGGTCCTCACCATGAATTTCAAAGTAAACTACGCAAGTGAGGCAAGGGAAAAAGTGGCTGTATGTGAGCACCAAAGGAAAGAAAATGTTAACAAATTCCTAGGCCCCGCCCTCGACCTAGTGAATAAAAATCTGAGTTAATGCTCAAGAATGTTTCCACTTTCTAAAAATTCCAGGTGGAGGGCCAGCAGATGGCGTGGTGGTTAAGGGTGCTGGACTCCCACATGGCCGACAGTGGTTGGAGCCCCAGATCTGGCAGTTTGCTTTCTCACTTTCTTTCTCTCTCTGTCCCTCTCAGGTCACATTAAAATAAATAAATGAATAAATAAAGTTAAATAAAATAAGTCTTTTTAAAAAATTCCAGGTACATAGTGAAAGTTTAGGAACTGCAGTTTAGAAACTGAAGTTTAGGAATTTTTTTTGAGTCAAACAAATGAACACGAAAGCCCAAATCAAGCAGCACAGATGTTGTAATACAGAGTATAGGACTTAATAATAATCTAGATGTAATGCCAGACCTTTTTATTTATACTTACATTCCAGAGGACAACAATGTACCCAAAAATTACCTGAATTGTTGCATTAATTCATGTTACTCGACATACATTATACCTATGTTACCTTTAAGGAATTTTTTAGTGATTAATTCCAGGTGATCATGTACCAATACGTATTATATAGGGTATGTGCACACACCAGTAGCCCTATACAATATTTAGCATGGTGTCTTAACAGTCCAGTCCCTAACAGTTTTCAAATAAATGAACACAAATAAATCCAATAAATGTTTCCTGACACCCACGATATGTGCCAGGCCTGTGCTGGATGTTGTGAACACAGCCAAGAGTCAGGCACACTCTCAACACTAATGAGCAGCAGGGACATTCACAGAGCCGGTTGCTATGGAAGTACCCACCCTTTTCATTATTTTCTATTTTACATTTAGATGTGAACATTTCGCTTCATTCTTCCCCTAGGCATTATAGGATTCTCACTTTGTCATATCAATCCCTTAAAATTCCAGTTTTCATTTTACATGGGGAAAATGTACAATCAGCCAGCTTCCATTACTATTTCAAAGCAATTGGAAAATCCCAGAATCCACATTTCCAATGGGCTGAGACTTTCCAATATGCCTAATAATGATACTTTATGACCTAGAAGTTCCAATGAATTGGTAGTAAGAAAACATTGATCTGCTTCAGTGGCACTGTAATTGGAATGGTGATTAAATGCATCATGTTAAATTTACCCTGGGCCTTTTCCAGTGTGGCAAATATAAAATGAGCTATCAGTATCAGCAGAGCCTAAACCACTTTCTTTCTAAAATGATACTTCTCGTCATGTCAAAGGTGATATGTTTGAGCTCCCCCATTAATAATTAGGAGGCATTACATGACAAACTGTATACGCCCACATAGGCTTCCACAGGATGTACACTGCCCAGCATGGTTTACTGTATTTAGCGACTTGGGACAACCTTATGTATGTCAGAGCAGTGCATTTGCACCACCATAGTTAATGGTCTGTCAGCATTTCCATTATAAAGCAATTTTCAAAGGTTTATTGCTCTGCTGAAGAATTTGCTCTGAGCTGAAATTTGGCATTCCAGAAGAGCAAAAACTGTAGCCTGTAGTTGTTTATTCCCTTCCAAGTAGGCCAAGTAGTTTGGTTTTTTTTTTTTAAAGCTAATCTGGCCCTTTATTTCAGAATTTCCTCACATAGCCCCTTGGGAACATCCACAGAACAAAAACCTCACACCTCACAAAGGAACAATTGTTTGGGAATAGAACCTGCAAGGTACAGACCACAGATTCCAACTTATATATGAAAAACAGTCTCCAAAAGCAAGTATATATATATATATATTAGAGAGAGAGAGACAGGGAAAGTGAGAAAGCAAGCCAGCAGGTCCAGGACTCAAACCGTGGTCAGCCATGTGGGAACCCAGCACCTTAAACCACCACGATATCTGCTAGTCCCACAAGTATATTTTTGATAAAATGCAAGTTTAGGAACTTTTTCATCAGTTCTGCCTTATGAGTAAATTATGCATGCTCTTAGGTACTCTGTCCTTGATACTAAAATCAGTAGATTTTACATTTTCAATTGATAAACTTTTTTTTTTTTGAGAGGTTTTCCCTATAGGGCGCATGTGCTCGCCAGACAGACAGAGAGAGACAGAGAGAGACATAGAGACAGAAAGCGAGAAATCACCCCCCAGAGGGGAAGGTCACGCCGCAATCCCTTCTCCTCCATTCTCCTCTCGGGATCTTGGGCGCGCACTCACATGCGCCCGGAGTGAGTTTTAAGGCACCGGGTCCGGGACGCGAACCGCGGTCGACTACGTGGGAGTCCAGCGACATAGCCATTACGCTAACTGCTGGTTCCCAAACTTTTTTTTTTTTTTGAAAATTTTAAGAGAGATTTTTGCTATAGGGTGTGTGCACTATATAATGAAACAGAGACATTAGGTCAGTAGTAGTTACAGTTAATGAATGGGAAGGATCAAAAGTCTAACAGTTGAGGGACCAGCAGATGGTGTAATGGTTATAGGACTAGACTCCCATGTAGTCGACTGTGGTTCGAATCTGGGACCTGGTGGCTTGAAACTCATGCCGGGTGTCTGTGAATGCCCAATGTCTGAAGAGGAGAATGAAGAAGAAGGGGATTGCTGCATGGCCATCCTCCTGAGGGTTAATTTCTAGCTTTCTGTCTCTCTGTTTCGAGTAGCTACTCTTAATTCTACCTAATTCTATAGAGAAGTAATAAACATTGTAAGTAGAAAGTAGGTAGCAAAAAAAGTTATACAGTAGATAAAAGAAGCTTTCTAAATAAGAAATCTAAAAATTTTCTAAAATTTTGATCAGCCTCAGATGACAGTTCACAGAAAATAACTGTAGTAGTCTAGAAGATTGGTATATTAGTAACAAACTAACAACTTTATTCAATCTCTAAAAAATGTTCTATTAAGGTAGTCACTTCCAAAATAGTTCATATGTCAAAGAAGATATTAACTATTTCACTATTTTGGTTTCTTGTTATTAAACCTAATTTGAAAGTCTACATATTTACACTTCAAATTACAGGGTTTTCCAATCATACAACTAACTATAATCCTGATATAACTCGATTCAATGAATAATTGATTTTAACATAAGAATGGTTTTCTAAGCTTAAAAATTCTCATTCTTTACAAAAAGAGATCCTCTAAAACTCAGGAGATTAGTGATTGAACTAAACCTTTAAAAATGAATACTTTTCAGAGCAGTATAAAGATTCATCCTAGGGCCCAGCAGATGGTTTAATGGCTATGTTGCTGGACTCCCACATAGTTGACTGCAGTTTGAGTCCCGGACCCAGTGGCTTAAACTCACGCTGGGCGCGCGCGTGTGTGTGTGCCCAAGATCCTGAGAGAAGAATGGAGAAGGGCTTGTGGCGTGGCCATCCCCCTGGTGGGTGATTTCTCACTTTCTATCTCTCTATCTCTCTTTCTGGCGAGCGCACATGGCCAACCATGGTTCAAGTCTCAGACCTGGTGGCTTGTTTTCGCTTGGTCTCTCTCTGGTGAGCACATGTGCCCTACATGAAATTTAATAATAATAATAGTAATAATAATAATAATAATAAATAAAATAAAATAAATAAAACTGAAATAAATAATTCTTTAAAAATAATAAAACCATCAAGACTGGAAGATGGTGTAATGGTTACGTTGCTAGACTCCCTCATAGTCAACTGAAGTTCAAGTCCCGGAACTAGCAGCTGAAAACTCACTCATGTGTATACATACCCAAACTCCTGAGAGAAGAATGCCAAAGAAGGATTACAGCATGGTCATCTCCCACCCGAGGAGGGGGGCATGATTTCTCACTTTCTGCCTCTCTGTCTGTCTCTCCAGCAAGTACATGCACACTATAGCAAAAATCTCTCTCTCAAAAAAAAATTAAATAATAATAATAATAATAAAACCATCTATGTAACCACTGGGTTGTGGGCAAGTCATGATGCATTTGCTCATGTTCTTCTATGCAAAAATGCGTTATGACTTTTCCGGCAACCCAACACTTCTAAACTAGGAAACAACGCACCATACTGTTGGTAAAATGTTAAGTAAATGAGATTTAATTCATGCTGATAATTGTTAGAAATGCAGACACGGGCCAGCAGGCGGGGTGGAGGTTAAGGAACTGGATCTCACATAGCCGACTGCAGTTTAAGCCTTGAACCCAGAGGCTTAAAGACCATGCTAGAGGTTTGTGTGTGAATGCCCAAAATCCCAAGAGAAGACTGGAGCAGAAGGGATTGTGGTGTGTTCCCTTGAGGGGTGACTTCTCATATTCCCTCTCTCTGACACGAACATAGTAGACCAGGACTACAAAGGTCTGACAAACATTAGAAGACTAGATAAGACCTGGTCACAGTAGTGAGTGCTGCTAAGATGTAACACTATGTAGGACAATCCCACATGGCAGGCCCAGGTTCAATGCCTGATCAAACCTAAAACGCAAAGTGCAGTGGTGCATGCCAGTAATCCCAGTGGCTGAGAAGTTGAGGTAGAAAGAATGCAAGATCCAGACATGGGCAACGTAACGAGACCCTGTCTTTTATTAAGAGAAAGAGAAAGGGAGAGCAAGAAAGAGAATGTATGCACGCATGGTGGGAAATGCCTACAGCCGGAAGGCTAAGACAGGAGGATCTTAATGTGTAAAACAAAATAAATCGACAAAACAAAATGGACAAAATTAGGTTTTATGATTTCTTAATTGATGTTTTATAATATTCCTTTTATAATGAATATTTTATATTCTAATTCCAAATTAACTATTAACTATCAACAGTACTACCTATACTTTCCAAATTTACAAACATAAAATCTGAAGTTAAAAACAGATTTAACAGAAGACATTCACAGAATTAAGAGAACACTAAAGATTAATCCTTAATAGCAACAAGTGCTACCAGTCAATTGGTTTGATGTACAGAAAACGAGATCCTGGAAAGTCATTAAATTACTTTTATCTTGTGCAGTTTTGTTTTAGGGCCCAGCTAGAAGATCCTTCTACTACTTAACCTGGGGACCCATGAATCCTTTTTGGCTTCTGTGAAAAAAATCTCAAGTAAACCCGAACTGGTGGTTCAGATGCAAGTACTAGAGATGCAGTGAGCATCAAACTTTCACTCGGTCTCAATGCTTTTACTCAAAAGGGTGAAGCTTCTCTACAAGGCTTACTTGGAACACACTGAGAGTTAGTTACCGAGAGTTTCGTTTCTATATTAGAAAACACACACAGTCTTGTTAATGATTTAAAACAGCAGCAAAGCGTTTTACCAGATTTGGTGATAGTTTTCATTTCCTACCCATTTGCCACTCAAATCTCCCTCAGTTTCTCAGGAAGCCCTTTTCCGTAATATGCCATCAGTAGGAAAACGCAATTACAGAACCTGTTACCGCTCATTTTTGACTAAGACCCTAGCAATAATGAAAGGACAAGAATCACTTGCAAAATTTGGGGTGGTTCCCTGCTCTTTCACCTCTAACATCACAGCAGCCTATCTTCCACTAAAAGTTGACTTCTTCTTAAATGAATCACATTTAAAAAATTTAATAAGCAAAAAGATACCTGTGAAACCCTCATTTCTATTCCTATCTTCCAGACTACAAGTCCCCACCGCCTCCCATCAGAAGCAACCACTAGTTTCTACGGCTCCTTCACTGAGGCGCATGTTTTGTTTACATTTTTGCCATTGGATATGTGCACTTGCCAGAGAGACAGCGAGGAGAAAAGTGAAAAGTCACCCTTCAGGAGGACAGCCATGCCTCAATCCCTTCTTTATTCTCTTCCTGAGATTGTGGACATGCACACACAAGCACCAGGAGTGACTTTCAAGCCGCCAGGTGTGGGACTCAAACTGCAGTCAGTCATGTGGAAGTCCAGTGCCTTAACCACCAAAGTCACTTGCTGGCCCTGGCACATCCTATTTTAAACTGTCCTGAAGTCCCTAAATGTTAGGACTCCCCAGCCTCCTTACATGCTTTATTTTTCTCTCTAGCATTAATCACTGATTTGTTTACCAATATATATTATTTACAATCAATTATTTTATGCTGTCCCATCCCAACCTGCAACTAGAATAAAAGCTCCATGAAGAATTCTGTTCATTGCCATATTCTCTGAGCATAAAATACTGCCTGAACATAATAGATCTTTAACAAGTACTTGTTGAATGTAGTAATTTCGTTATCACAAATACTAAAAGCAAGTAGGTTTATCTATTTCTTTAAAAAATACTAAAGAATTTTCTCCAAAAAGAAAAATAGTGTATTCTCCTTAGGAAGCTCAATCAGTTTACATGCAGCTAAAATTGCAACTGCTCAATATTGTCCATTATTTAAGATTATAAATTTACATTGAGTTTTTACACTGAAGGAAGTCTGCTCAAACACCAATTCTAAGATGACTTCGCCCTGGGACTTTCTTGAAAAGGAGAACTCAATGCTAGTCCCTTAGCACAGAGGCTTGACCGACCACAGGTTCGAGCACCAGCTCCAGTGGCTTGAGGGACATGCTGGGCATGTATGCATACATGCTCAGAATCCTGACAGAATGAAGGATTGTAGAAAAACGAATTGCAGCATGACCATGCCCCGTTGAAGGGGTGCTTTCTGTTTCACACACACACACACACACACACACACCTACCCACGCTGTCCAAGTATGCACACCCTCTGGCATTTTTATTTTTATTTTTTTTAGATTTTGCTAAAGGGCGCATGTGCTCGCCAGAAAGACAGAGAGAGACAGAGAGATAGAAAGTGGGTGATTTCTCCTCCAATCTCCTCTCAGGATCTTGGGTACACACGCACGAGTGCCTGGCATGAATTTAAACCACCGGGTCCAGGACTCAAATTGCGGATGACTACATGGGAGTACAGTGACATAGCCATTAAGCCATCTGCTGGTCCTCAGCTTCTGGCATTAAAAAAAAAAGAGAGATGACTTCTGCAAGTCTATCCAAGAAAGTAAAATTTCAAATGGTAATTTGCAATTTCAAGAATACTAAAAAGGTAATTTACAATGTAATTATTTTTCAGAACAAAGTATAAATAATTTATAAATAAAACATTACAAGTAGGAGGGAAAAACTCCACATCTGTGGGGAAAGACATGTAGCATAAGGCTTTCTGCAGCATTGTTTAAAATAATTGCATAACTGAATAAATAAAACCAGACTGACAACAAGCAGAATGTCCATAAAAAGAGAGCAGTGGGACCAGCAATTGGCTATGTTGCTGGACTCCCATGTAGTTGACTGCAGTTTGACCACATACACGCACCTGGAGGTGGCTTAAACTCACACCGGGCACGTGTATGTGCGTGCCCAAGATCCCGAAAGAAGAATGGAGGAGAAGGGACTGTGGCATGGCCATCCCCCCGGGGGGTGATTTCTCGCTTTCTGTCTCTCTGTCGTTCTCTTTCTGGTGAGTGCACGTGCCCTACAGCAAAAACCTCTCCAAAAACAAGAGAGAGAGAACAATATAAAGTTACACTAAAATATCACTTTATTGGGAACCAGCAGTTAGCGGAATGGCTATGTCGCTGGACTCCCACGTAGTCGACTGCGGTTCGCATCCCGGACCCGGTGGCTTAAAACTCAAGCCGGGTGCGTGTGCGTGTATGCCCAAGATCCTGAGAGGAGAATGGAGGAGAAGGGACTGTGGCATGGCCATCCCCCCGGGGGGTGATTTCTCGCTTTCTGTCTCTCTGTCGTTCTCTTTCTGGTGAGTGCACGTGCCCTACAGCAAAAACCTCTCCAAAAAAAAAAAAAAGAACAATATAATATGGAAGGATAACCACCACCAAAAGAAACCAAAACCCTGGTAAAAGAGGTTGCCTGAGGGTAGAGAACCTGAACTGGGACAGAATGATTTACTTTCTATTGCAAACTATTTTTAACTGTTTAAATTTTTACCATGTGCATGTATAATTTTTTTAGAACAGTAGGGTAAATTACAAAGAAATTTTATTTTAAATACTCAGACAGGGCTGATCCCAGAGCACAATGGTTAAGCTCTGTTCATTGGTAGCCAGATCCCACACTACCAACCACATTCCCAGCCCCAGCAGGCTTGAAAAATACATACCCATGGCCTGATCATTAAGAAAGCCAGATCCAGGACCAGAAGGTGGTGTGGTGGTGAAGACCCTGGACTCCCATATGGCCGACCACGGTTTAAGTCCCAGACTGAGCAGCTTGAAAGTATGCCCAGGTGTGTGTGCACATGAGGAAAATGGAGGAGGGATTGTTGGCGTGGCTATCACCCCTGGGGAGTAAACTCTCACTTTCCCCCTCTCTCTGTCTCTCTCTTCAGAGAATATACACTCCCTATGGCAAAAACCTAAAAAAAATTAAAAAAAAAAAAAAGAGAAGCGAGAGAACACACACGTGCACTGAATCCCACACGGTCAACTACATGTTTCAAATGCCAGACCCAGTAGCTTGAACAACATGCTGGGCACGTATTCATGTGTGTCCTAAATCCTGACAGGAAGGGGAAGTGGAAGAGAAAGGACTGAGGTGTGATCATGTCCCATGGTGGGTGTTTTCTCCCTCTGCCTCTCTGTTCCTCTCTCTCTGGCGAGAGCACCCACTGATTTATAAAAAACAAAAATGAAAAATATGTTGGGTACATATGTGCATATCCCCAACATCCTGATAGGATTAAGGAATGGGGGAAGAGAACTGTCACCTAACCACACCTCGTTGAGGGGATGCTTACTTTTTCTATCACGTGTGCCCTCTGGCAATTAAAATAAAAGAAATATACAAAAATAATAATTGGCATCTTTACTGAGCATGACATAAGGTTAAAATTAGATATTTTAAGTACTAATTCTAAATAAGGGCTTTACTGAATGCATGAATTATACCACTTTTGCACTACTGTAAAGTTGAAAGTAAGTCAAACCATCAAAAGTCAGGAAGTATCCATACAGATCATTTTTTAAATTATTTACTTTATTATCATTATTATTTTTAATTTATTATAGGACATGTGCACACATGAGAGAGAGAAAGTGAGAAAGCAAGCTACCAGGTCTGGGACTCAAATGGCTGTCAGACATGTGGGAGTCCAGCACGTGAACCACCACAACACCTACTGCCCCCAGAGCAGCTTTTTAATTTCGTAATGAGTAAAAGGCTTCTTATACCCAAAGAACACTGACCACATAAAACACTGATAAGCCATAATGCATTAAAATCTACAAAGCAAAGCAGCAGTACAGGCAGCAAGCAGGCCAAAGCACTACCTTGACACTGCAGTGCAGAGGCTGTAACATGGCCACCCTGGCCAGGCCTGCTATCTCCTCTGGGGCTACAGCTGGTCACAGCATAATAACAGCACTTTTGACAAAATGTGTTCACATTGTTTTCAGTTGTTGGTTCTGGATAACTCTCAAGTGTGCCTCAAATCCAAAGTCAAGTTAACACCCAAAATACAGAAACTTACCAATCGAGAAGCAACGAACTATACACTCAGTATTAAAAAAGCAGAAGTTATGAAAAAGTACAAAGACTCCAAAAGCATAGTGTTACTTGTAAAATGTGCAACAGGACAGTCAAACTGATAAAATTAGAAGCTTTCTATCAGCACTGAAGAGCAATTCTGCCATACCTACTAACAAACTTTGCCTGAAGACACCAGAGAGAAAGACTCTTAAGTTCTGCAAATCTAAATCATGGTGGTCTGCTCCAAAGCCAAGAGCCCAACACTGATTTTCAGAACATCTACCTCTGGGCAGTCAATATCCACTTGCTCCTCAAAGAATGTGAGCAAAACAAAGAAACATTTCTTTCAACTAAAAAACGTTGCTTAGTCAGAATGAATCCCAAAGGAAAAGGTGGAATTCACACTATCTTCTCTGAGAAGGGTGGACTTAAAAAATGAGGACTCTCTAACAAAACTTGTGAAATTTAAGTTTTGAAATAACTTTTTATTTAGTTAGTTAGGTTTTTCTGCTATAGGGCACGTGTGTGTACTCACTAGAGAAAGAAGAGGCTGGGGGAGAAATCACCCTCCAGGGGGATGGCCGCACTGCAATCTCTTCTCCTCCAGTCTCCTCTCAGGATTTTAGACATACACATGTGCGCCCAGTGTAATTTTCAATCCACTGGGTCTGGGATTCAAACCACAGTAGGCCATGTGGTAGTCCAACACCTTAACCACACCATCTGATGGTCTATTTATTCTTTGCACGGAAACCAGGTTCAAGAGCAAACTGTTTTTGGCATCTTTCAGTGTTTATGCGGAGAATCTCTCATTAGTATGAATCTCTGAAACTGTCTACCTCATGGGGTGGCTTTGAGCATCAAAAAAATATATGAATGGCCCTTGTAAATAGTAAAGATATATATGGTCATTGAGTGATGACATTTTTTCTCTTCCTTTAGTTAGTATACATTATTTTTATCATTTTCTTTCAAAGGGAAATTAAGACCTTTATGAAAAGATCTATTTACTCACTATGGTTTCTTCCACAAGTCTATATCCTTTATCACTAGTGCAGGAAAAATATCAAGTTATGTCTTTACTGTCTCACAATCATGTGTCTAACTACTAGATCACTAGAAAAATTATGACTCAGTTTTGCATAGCAAAACATGTCATGACTTTCCCGACGACCTAATATATTTGTAAAACCTAAACATTATTCATATTTTTTAATGTTCTTATACATGGCTCATTATGATAGAAATATTTAAGTTTCCATTTATCCTACAGTAATATTTCACTATAAAGTGGCATTTTAATTTTACTCTGGTGAAGATTTACTTCTAGGTCTAAAAACTGTATCAAAACATGATATAATAGAAGGCCAGCAGGTAGCATGAAGGTTAAGGCGGCTGGATCCCATATGGCTGGCTATACAGCTGGAGTCCCAGCCTGGCAGCCACCAGGCGCCTACGTGTGCATATCCCAACCCCCCCAAAAAAGGAGAAGGCACTGTGGCATGGCTATCTCCCCTAAGGAGGTTATTTCTCACCTTCCCTCTCTCTATTTCTGGTGAGTACATGACCTATAGCAAAACCTAAAAAAGAAAGAAAAAATAATTTAATAAAAAATAAATTTTAAAAAATACCAGTAATAGTCTAGTTAGCTTAAATTTTTTCTGGAACACATGTGTATTTTTTTAAATGATAAGGTTAGACTGTATTCAACCTGATGTTCTTTAAAAGTTCTTTTTTTTTGCTATAAAGGTGCATGCGCTCACCAGAAAGACAGAGAGACAGGAAGCAAGAAATCACCCCCCAGGGGGGATGGTCATGCCACAATCCCTTCTCTTCCATTCTCCTCTCGGGATCTTGGGCACTCACGCACAGGCACCCAGCATGAGTTTAAGCCACCGGGTCCAGCACTCGAACTGCGGTTGACTACATGGGAGTTCAGTGACATAGCCATTACTCTAACTGCTGGTCCCATTTTTAAAAGTTTTTTAGAAAAGAGAACCCATGTATACTGCTGGTGGTATTATGAATTAGCACAGTCCTTTTGAAACAGTATGGAGGTTCCTCAAAAAACTGAAAACAGAATTACTATACGGTCTAACATATACCTACTGCGGGGTGTATACCCAAAGGAGCTGAAATCAGTACGTCAAATAGGCGTCTGCACTCCCGCGTTCATTGTGCAGTTATTTACAGTAACCAAGACAACCAAAATATCCATCGGTGGACCAATGAAATTTTTAATTCAAATATTATTCAGCCTTTAGAAAGCAGGAAATTGCAACATTTGCAAAAACACAGATGAATCCTAAGGGCATTATGCTAAGCAAGCTAAGAACAGAGACACAAATACCACAAGATTTTACTGATATGTGGAATATAAAAAAGTTTAACTCAGAAGTAAAGAGTAAAATGGAGATTACCAGAGACAGTGGCTGAGGCGGGGAAAGACAGGGAAAGGGGAGACATCAGTCAAAGGGTACAAAGCTTCAGTTAGGAGGAGTGAGTTCTGGTGATCTACTGCACAGCATAGTGAATATTGTTCATGGAAATTTCAAAATAGATAACAGGATTTTTAAAATATTTATTTACTGTTTTTATTATTATTATTATTATTATTATTTGCTATAGGACATGTGTGCTCACCAGAGACAGAGAAAGTAAGAAAGCAAGTCATCAGGTCCAGGATGTGAACCATGGTCAGTCATGTGGGAATCCAGCACCTTAACCACTATGCCACCTGCTGACCCACTAAAAGAGGATTTTAAATGTTTTCACCACAAAGAACTGATAAATATTTGAGGTGATGCATATGTCAATTAGCCTGATTTGACCACTTAAGAATGTATACATGTTTTTTAAAAAAAATCACACTATACCCCATATAATTATTATTTTTCAATCAAAACTAAAATAGATAAATGAAAACATAATTAAGAAATCAAATGAAAAATAGCTTAAAAAATCTACACAAAATCTCAATGTCATGCCAAAATAACTCCACCAGAATAGAAAAACTTAAAAAGACTGAAAATAACCAAATGTTAGTAAAGGTAGGAACACCGAGCCTCAAACTATTATTGTTGAATTATATATTTCTATCAGTTTTGCTTCATGTTTTTTGGTGCTCCATTATGCGGAAATGTGGAAACCACCAAAATGCCCATCAATTGACAAACAGATAAAACAAAATGTGGTGTATCTATACAATGGATATTATATTTATATTCAGCTATAAAATGGCAAGAAGCACTGATCTTATGCATGCTAACATGGATGGACCTTGAAAACATTATGCTAAATGAAAGATGCCAGCCACAAAAGACAACATATTATATGATTTCATTTATATAAAATGTCCAGGAGAGAAAAATCTAGAGAGATAGAAAGTGGCTGAGAGGGCTGGAGGGATTGGAAGCTGGGGGTACTGAGAGAGGAGAACAGGAAAGTGATAGCTTAAGCATATCAGGGTTTCACTATAGAGATAAAAATGTTTGCTTGGTTGCTATAATGCTTTGACTATTTTTTGGAGTTCTGACAAAGTTGATTTTGCCAGTTTCTGCTTCTTTTCCAGTGTTTCTGTGGAGACCAGCATTTGGAGCTGCCTGCTCTGCCATTTGGCCAAAATCACTCTGGGTTTAACTTGAAAGATATTAGAAAGCAGAATGATCTATGAAGATAAGTTATTTCAAAATAACAATTGAGTTCAGAATAATTTCTATTATTCCACATATTGAGACTCAAACTCTCAGATTACCAGGAATTCTACAATAACAGGACTGTGCTTATTTTAAAATGAAGTAAACTGATAGAACAATGCTGCTTTGTGAATTAGCAAAAATGATAAGTAATCGGTTAGCTTAGCTATACTTTAGGTGATCACCTTTATTCTTCCATAAAACTTACTTTATTGATAATAATACATATCAACTACATTTATTAAATCTTTTAGAACATCCACGATCCAATCCTACTCACAAAACAGTGAGGCAGAAAGATAGATCAGATGTTACAGAAGAGGCAATTGCATCTCAAAGAGAATAAGACTCTCTAGCCATTCACATAGTCAATAACAGTCAGAACAAGAGAGCTGAGGGCTTCTGACTCAAGTACGTGATCTTGACATTCAACTTATACTCATTCTCTAGACTCAAAAGTCCAAATATCAACAATCAACTATCTCAAATTCAGTATCAGTTAACACTGTAGAGACTCAAAGTGAGGTGTTATTTTCCTTAAAAATCAAAATTACATTTTCATTAAATGAACTGTAATTGGAGATTTATAAATGCTCATGTGTACGTTTCTCATTAAAAATCACTAATTTTGAAATAATTCCAGTAATGCCATGTTTGTAAGTGTTGTTGGCTGGTATAGGATCATAGAAGGATTAAAATGATTCTTGTTATGAACAGATCCAAGTACTTTTTTAAATGTTCCATTTTCTTCTTATCTAAAAGAATTGAGTGCTGAGGCCAGCAGGTAGCGTGGTGGTTAAGTCCCTGGATCCCCACATGGCCAAGCATGGTCGGAATCCTGGATGTGATGGCTTGAAAATCATGCTAGGTGTGTGTGCATGTATGCCCAATATTATAAGAGGAGAATGGAGAAGAAATTGTGGTGTGGCCATCCCCTCTGGGGGCGGGGGGTGGGGTGATTTCTCACTTTCCCTCTCTCTGTCTCTCTCCTCTATGGCAAGTATACATGCCCTATGGCAAAAAAGCTAATAAAAAAAAATAAAAAACTGAATGCTAAATGCAAACAGTAACAACAAAAAGGCAAGGTCTAGTTGTTCAAGTGAAACATTCTGGGATGTACTTTAAAAATGAATGGAACATGACTTAACAGTCAAATTATTTCATCTTTTTAACACACTTGCAAAAGCAGTAACAAACAAAAAACACTGATTAACCTACAGGTTCTAAAAATTAAGTGTACATGAAAGCAGTAAAAATATATAGTATTACACAATAAAGGTTGATCAACAAGAATGACTTCTGTTTTGTCTAATTAGTTAAGGGCTGACTAGTTATTAAATGATGGTTCAAACCAAATACACTCTAGCCAGTAGATAAGTATTAAGTAGCAGTACTGCCCAATGGAAAATTCTATTCACCAAAAAGAGACCACAGTCCAGTATCAAGGACACTGGATCTCAAAGCTAATGCATTTTCCACTTTCCTCTCACTTTTTTATGACTTTTGTAACTATAATCCAATGAAAAAGTTATTAAGCTTCACAGAAAAGACTGACTTCACAGTGTGGCAGATACTATTAGTAACACACCCATCCATTCCTCCCTCCTCCTCAGTAACAAATCTCTATATTCTTCTGGTGGCCCCAGGCACAGCACCAGGGGAGAAACAGAAATTGGAGTAAGTCAGAATGGCAATCCATTGTTCCTCTTTGCCAACAGTTGATGTAAAGGTGGTTAAGTGACCAGTTCTGGCAAATGAAACATAAAGGGAAGTATTCTGGGGGTAAGAAATGGCAGAGGAGTTACTGGGAAAAGTTTAATTGCCTAATAATATAGACTACAGAGCAGAAGGAAAAGTTCCTTTTTCTCTCTCTTCCTTCTCCCCCCCCTTCCTTCCTCCTTCAGAGGTCTTCACTTGAAGGAGAGAACACTTGGAGCTGCTGTAGTCATTTGTGGAAAAGACAAGTAAATTGTAGAGCTGCTGAGGTGAAGGTAAACCCAGACTTCTTGTTAAGGAAAATAGTATCTATGTGGTTTAAGTCTGTGTTACTCAGGTGGTCCATGGACCACTGCCAGTCTGCAAAATGTCTGTACTAGCTCACAGTAAGGTAAATACAGAAATGGAAAGTAAGTACTAGAAACTTTACAATAACTTTTTATTGCTCTAACGTCTTTATTGTTCAAAATATGAGACTGCAATGAGTTGACTTTTAAAAAAAATAAAAAATAAAAAAGGTCCTTCACCATATCATAGAAAAGTATTTGCTCAGGAAATTTTTGAGTAAAGTCACTTGCAGCCAAAAACAACCAGAAACTCAGAAACACTCAAGAGAGAAAGTAGTATATACAAATCCCTAACACCTTTATCCTTTTGTTTTTTAAGTGTGTTTATTTCACAAGAGACAGAAACAGAGAGGCGGCTCCAACAGGGTCTTGATCCCAGGATCCACCTTCAGTCCCAGACAGCCCCAGAACACAAGCATGGCAGGAATGTGCCTGGCACATTCAGGGAGGTCTCTGAATGAGAACTCTAAACCCTCCCATGTGGGCCGCCCTCACAGTCACACTCTATCACTGCACCACCATTTGATCCTGCCTCACTCATTTTTCTTTTTTTTTGAGAGGTTTTTGCTATAGGGCGCATGGCTCGCCAGAAAGACAGAGACAGACAGAGAGATAGAAAGCAAGAAATCACCCCCCAGGAGAGAAGGCCATGCCACGATCCCTCCTCCATTCTCTTCTTGGGACCTTGGGCATGCATGCACATGCACCCAGTGTGCGTTTAAGCCACCAGGTCCAGGACTCAAACCACCGTTGAATACATGGGAGTCCAGTGACGTAGCCATTACGCCATCTCCTGGTCCCTCTTTTTTGGGGGGGAGGTGAGAGATTTTTGCTATAGGGCATGTGTGCTTGCCAAAAAGACAGAGACAGAGAGACAAAAAGCGAGAAATCACCCCCCCAGGGAGGATGGCCACACCACAATTCCTTCTCTATTCTCCTCTCAGGATCTTAGGCATGCACACACACACACATGCCTGGTGTGAGTTTAAGCCGACAGGTTCAGGACGTGAACCACAATCAACTACGTGGGACTCCAGCGACATAACCATTACATCATCTGCTAGACCCCTGCCTCACTCATTTTAAGGATAATCCTGCAAATAACAAACATATCAGGTGAACTAAACAAAAATATAAATTAATCTCATCTGGAGAACAGTATTTTGGTTTCTTGTTCTAATTATAAATGTTCAAGATCTCAGAGCATTACAGAACAGGAGAAAGGGAAGTCGTACAAGGAAATTCAATGCATATACAACCCAAAGACATGAAAAAATTAACCTCTAAAAGAATAAAGCATAAATGATTGAGTCATTATGCATTCCTACTGATAATGTGATAATTATGCCACTACATTTCAGATGTTAATATTCTTTAGAATAAAATATTATCTGACTTCATTAAAGTAGCTCAGAGCTCACTTGAGCTGATCTATTACAGTATCACAGACTGAGCTATATGACATTCAAACTTGGAAGTCTGGCTTTAAAGAAAGTTAAACAATGGGGACCAGCAGTTAGCATAATGGCTATGTCACTGGACTCCCATGTAGTCGACTGTGGTTCAAGTCCCAGACCCGGTGGCTTAAACTCAGGCCGGGTGCGTGTGTGTGCGTGCCCAAGATCCCGAGAGGAGGAAAAGGGATTGCGGTGTGGCCATCCCCTCTGGGAGGTGATTTCTCGCTTTCTGTCTCTCTGTCTCTGTCTGTCTTTCTGGCGAGCTCATGCGCCCTATAGAAAAAACCTCTCCAAAAAAAAAAAACAGAAAAGAAAGTTAAACAATGCACAATGAGAAACATTTTTACTCATCTATTAAAACTTTTTTTCTATCACAATCTGCAAAAACGTTAACCATACTGTAATATGGAGAAGTTGAAATACATATAACCATAGCTATAGACTTAGATAGTTACCAATTAATAAAAGATTTTAATTTATGGTTCCACTTTATAATTTTTTTCTATTTAGTATATCAGAAAAACATACAGGAAGAATAATCTGTGAATGAAGAATAATCTATCTTTTTAGTACAGTCAAAAAAAAAAAAAAAAAAAGATAAATAAGAGCCTAAAAACTGAATTCTCAGGCCAGCAAGTGGTGTGGTAGTTAAGATGGCTGGATCCCACATGGTCAACTGCTGAGTTTGAGTCCCAGACCCAGCAACTTCGAAAACATGCCAGGCGTGTGTGCGTGTATGCCCAAAATCCCGAAAGGAGGGAGAAATGGAGAAGGGATTGTAGCACGACCATTCACCACGGAAGGTTCTCTCTCTTGCTCTCTATCTCACACTTTCTGACAAGTTAAAAAAAAAAAAAAAAAAAACAAAGGGAGGGGCAGAAATCTCAACACAATGAAAAATCTAACTGGATTGGAGACAGCATGACTTTATAATAAATGTGTTTGCAAAGGCTATTTGTTTTCCCAAAGGCAATACAATAATTTCTCAAAAAGTAATCTCTATTCCTCTTTCTATAATCAGTGGCTAAAACAAGTTGTCCCAAAATTATACATCTGTAATTAACATACATCTTAACGACCTAATTAGATTAACTCTCACTTTCACTGATTAAAGACTTAACTACCAAATAAAGCAACTATATAAACACACACACACACACACACACACACACACACACACACAGTTGACTGTAGGCCTGTGTGCTTACCAAAGACGGGTGTGTGTGTGTGTGTGTGTGTGTGTGTGTGTGTGTAAAGTGAGAAAACACTGCCCCGGAGGGGGGAAGGGGAATGGCCACACCACAATCCCTTCTCCTCCATTCTCTCAGGATTTGGGGCATGTAGGCACATGGTCCCGGTGTGAATGTCAAGCCTCTGGGTCCGGGACTCAAACTGGTCAGCCATGTGGGATCCAGCCACTTTAACCACCATGCCATCTGCTGCCCCCACAACCATATATTTTTTTCTTAATTCGCCAAAGGACATATGTGCTCACTGGAAGGAAGGGGCGGTACGGATGTGAAGAAAGCACCCCCTGGGGGAGTCATACCAGGATCTCCTCTACTTCGTTTCTCCCACCTTTCAAGATTTTGGAAATGCATTGCACACACACCAGCAAGTCTCTCAAGCCACCAGGTCCAGGACTAGAACTGCACAGTGGGCCATGTAGGATCACAGTCCCACTTAATATAATGTCACTGCTGGCTCACTCGCTCTCTCTCTTGTACAGGCGCTCTCTCTCTCTCTCTCTCTCTCT
>NW_006159716.1:7083760-7116951 GCF_000334495.1 Tupaia belangeri chinensis
TATATATACACACACACACACAAACACACACATACACACACACACACACACACGTATATCTAACTTTTTTTGTTTCATATTTTTACTATAGGGCATATGTACTTGCCAGATATGTATTTATGTATATGTGTATATAATTTAAAAAAAACTATAGGAAAACTATAGGGCATGAGTGTTTGCTAGAAAGAAATGAACAGAGAAAGGGAAAATAGGGAAAGTGAGAAATCACTCCCCAGGAGTATGGCCATGCCACAATCCCTTCTCCTCCACTCTTCTCTTAGAATTGTGGGCATGCATGCACGCACACCAGGCATGTTCTTCAAGCTGCTGGGTCCAGGACTCAAACCACAGAGTCAGTCATGTGGGAGCCAGCAACCTTAACTAACACACCATCTGCTGACACTCCCATGTTTTTTTTTACTCTCTCTTCTTTTTTTAAGAGAGATTTTTGCTATAGGGCACATGTGCTCACCGGAGAGAAAGAAAGCAAGAAATCACCCCCTGGGGGGATGGCCACGCCACAATCCTTTCTCCATGTTCCTCTCAGGATTTTGGGCAAACACGTACATGTGCACAGCATGAGTTTTAAGTCACTGGGTCCAGGACTCAAACCTTGGTCAACTACATTGAAGTCCAATGATGTAACCATTAGGCCATCTGCTGGTCCCCCCATATTCTTTTAAACAGCCAAAATGCATAAATGATACATTTATGGTAGCTACATCTAGCACCAAAGAGAGCTCCTCAATCTAAATAAAATCAAAACTAAAATACAATTTTATATATACATTTTTGCCTTGGCGAGACTCTTCCCATCAGAGAATATTAATTTACTATGGGCTTTTTCCTTTTATCCCAAGTTCATTCCCTACACCATAAGCTCTAATTTATGACTTTTCCATAATTACAGTAAGGTTTCTTAACTTGCTTAAAGGATATTTTAATAATTCTCGCATAAAGCAAATATTTAGTGGTACAAAGTTCTAGTAACTCCTATTTTTAAAAAGAAAATCATGATGATTACATACTTAATACGAACTCTTACACATGTCAAGAACAATAAATGCATTTCTTTTAAACTAAAAAGTAATTCTGATGTACTTTTACAGGAGAATTACTTCCATTACTCTGCAATTTCACTGCTTTCAAATCCATGAACAAAATTTATACCAAGAATGACATTTAAAGAAAAAGCCAAAGGGGCTTTTTTCACTACATCACCACATGGTCTACTTCATTAAAACACTCTTTATGCTTTATAATTTTCATTGATTAAATAATGCATTACCAGACTAAGGAATAGGAGCATGATATACAACGCACAGCTTCTTGACTATAACATCCATAACATGAAACTTTCACTTGTAGTATATGCATAGATACTCATACGGACAGATATTAAGCCATATTCTTAAGTTTTAAAAAGTAATGGCTTTACGTACCAACCTGTGCTGAAGAAATTAAATGGACATGAAACTGAAAATTCTTTCCATAATAGGACTGTGGAAGATTCCTTCTGGTAAGAGACCACCATTCCTGCCCAATAATTTGTACTGTTTTAGGATTCAAACTAAGTGGGTTTGTGTTCTAACAGATCAAATCTAAACTTGTAGTTGTACACGTAAGAAATTAAAGCCCAGAAACACTTCTGTGATTTGTCTAAGACCACAATGCTCTCAACTGTACCTAACGTTGGTTTCCTTATCATCTAGTGTGGTTGTAGGACTCAGGACTGAATATCATCATATTCTTTGGGTTTAAAACATTTGTTCTGCTGCTGCTTTTCTTTCCTTTCCTTTTTTTCTTGAATGAACTGTATGTACAATTAATGTCCAGGAAGTTATTCTGAACATTGAGGTCATTACTCGGAAATAAGGTTGAAATTCCTCACACTTGTCTTCAGAGCTACTTTTATAAACAAGAAGGAATTAGCATATGTAAAGACCAACTATAAACCGGGCACTGAGTTTCTTTACTTTTCTCTCATACCGATCTTATAAAAAAGACATGCTTCTGACTTTAGAAATGAGGAAAGCAGGCCCAGTCACAGTGGCGCAGGTATAGGGTGCTGCTGTGAGATACTAGAACCCATATGGGAAGTCTGGTGCTTTAGATACTGGGTCAACTAGAACATTCTGGGAACATGATCCTGGCAGGCTGACAGGCTGAGCAGGGGAAGGCAGCGAGGCAAGACCCTGTCCCAAGCCCTGGTCCCATCTCTGTCACCCTAACATGAAATCTACAAATCAAAAAGAAAACTACGTTATGTAATTCTTATGGCTGTATAGTCCCTGGACACCATGGGCTCTTTTCTGCTGCTCTATACTCACATCTCAGTAGAGACCTTAAGTATGCTTTTTCTTTTCTTTTTTTTTTTAAGAATTATTTTATTTTAATCTTATTTATTTATTTATTTTAATTTGACCAGGGAGGGAGGAAGGGGGAGAGAGAGAGAAAGCGAGAAAGCAAATCGCCAGATCCAGGACTTGAACTACGGTCGGCCGTGTTGGAGTCCGGTGCCTCTAACCACCACGCACCTGCCGGCCCAACCTTAAGTATTTTTAAACCTGATGATCACCCCTTTGGGGCATGTAGGCACATGGTCCCGGTGTGAATGTCAAGCCTCTGGGTCCAGGACTCAAACTGTTTGGTCAGCCGTGTGGGATCCAGCCACTTTAACCATAGATCCAGCCACTTTAACCATAGATAATATTCCCCAATATTATCTCTATAAAACATGTTAGTCATTTCTCCCACCCAAAGGCACAGCCAAGCTCCAAGGGATGACTGGCCACCAGAGATACGTTCTTTGGTCTCGGAATATGTATGTACAGGCTCAAGAGGCTCCAGGATATCTTGAATGATGGCACTGCTGAAGTAATCAAGAGGCTTAAAATGTGTTTTGTTACAGGAGGCCTGTTAGATTTACCGGTATCTCAGAAGTGCAATTTGAAGGTGAAGGGAAAATAAAGATGAAGTCAAATTCCATTCCAAAAATGCACGTGTGGATTTGAAAACTACTCCTACCTGGCAAGAGTCAGAGTAACTAAACTATGATAAATGTTCTCTATGCAACAGAACTTGGAATAATGTACTGATCATTTTTTTCCTTTATTCATCTCTCTCAGAAAAGTGTTCTGACTGATATCACCACATACCCTGAATAACTCTACAAAGTAATTTGTTTGTTAGTAAATCTTGCCTTTCCACTTAATAGTTATAATAATCGATACATGGCACAAATGAGAGACTTCCACAGGTATCTTGATAGAAAGACTGAATCCATACTGAAGTATAGCCCAACGCTCTCTCAAAGAACGTTTAACCATAACTGATCCAATTCCCAATTGTGTAAATTAAGACATACTTCATTTTCAACTACTTGTATGAAGCCCTGACTAGTCCCAAACAAGATCAAAATCGTTCCAATCTCCTACCTCTATGTGATCAAGTTCGAAATCAGTATCTATTGTAAGAGCCACACATAAGCCAGAACTCTAGCCCTCTTTCTGTCCACAGGGGCTCTTCAGGTACTAGAGCTTTAGGTCATCCAAGTTTTGGCCATGAAGGGTAACTGTGACCTTTAGAAGTTCTGGAAAATCTCCCAGACATCACCAAGTACCTGAATGAATGGGAGAATGAAGAATAAAGAGGTAATAAAAGGGATACACATTTAGGCATGTGGTAGATTTCTAAGAGCTAAGCTATTTTAAAATACTTGCAAATAAAACTCATTTGTAAACAGAGTACTTTCCATCCTGTCCCTACGAAAAATAAAATAGGAAGGAGGGAAATTACTAACAGAAAAATCCAATGTTAATTCTCTTTATAGTGACTAATAACACTGCTGGTACAAACAGATAAAATGATCCTACCATGCACTGACCCTCCAGATGTGCTCTGTACACTGCTGATACTCTCTGTAACTCACTGTACTGATTTATTAAGCAGAACTGTAAGATGTTTTAAATATAACCACATTCGGGACAGTGCTGGGAAAGCATTAAGCAACCACTGGAATGTCCTGAGGAGAAGTAAATGTTTACCAGGTAAAACACAAAGAAATTCCAAAGTCCCATACTGATAAAACATCAAAAGTCACAGAGGATTTTAACCCAAAAGTGTCAAAGAACTGGCTAACTACCTCCTGTTCCTCTTTACATGTAGCCCAGACCAACAACTGGACTAATCTAGACCTGGCTCTCCACTCTGAACAGCGGAAGAGTGAGGATGGGAGATGGGGAAAGAGACGGAGGGAGAACAAACTTCCACCCCAAATAATGGAGGGAGGAGGCAAACCAGTGAGGTTGGTCTCTAGATCATACCAAAGTTACACCCATCCCTGCTTTCCTCCTCCGTGGAAGAACTGTAACAGCAGGAACTAATCTTCCAATGCACTTTCTTTCAAGCACCAGAGGAACTCTATGCCCAGAAACCATACCTCAACAAATGTCCTCTCCTTGGGCAAAGGCAAAAGAGAATAGGAGGACTGTATTGTGCTACTGGTTTGATCAGTGCCTCCCAATAAACAGAATCTGGCAAGCCCAGGGTTAAGGGCCCAGTCTGGCCCACCCACACTGGTAACAGAGGAACAAGAAACCACTGCTAGTACAAGCTGTGTTTCCTTATCCTAAGAGCAACCTTGGTCATTTCTATTTCAGGAGTGATTGAGTCGCTTAAGTGGCATACAAAAAGGAATACATGTGTGTTAACACAGGCTCTACAGTAAAATCCTACCTCTCTCCCATGTCCAGTGACCTGGCCATCACTGAAAAGCACCCTAAAGCCACAGCTATCTTTGCACTGCCTTGCTTTAGAGAACCTGGAAAATCAAACACAGGGTACTTGCTGTTACCAACACCAGTGAAATAAATTGGCTATTAGGAAGTGAAAAGAACAAAACTGTCCTGACAAAGGACACTTGCTAAGCCCTGCACCCCAGTGACCTATATTCTTCATATGATTATTAAACTCATCATACTTTTTCCCACATTCTAACATCCACAGAAATTATTTTTTAAACTTCTGTTGTTTAAAAAATTTCTAAATACAAATAGTCTTGAACTCCACCCCCATCCCAATCCCCATTCCTATAGTGCCTATCCTCCCAACACTAAACCTTCTCTTTCAAACTCTAAGAAGCCAGGAACAAAAATCTCTCTGAAGGCCCTCAAAACTAAAAATTCTTGTTTTTAGTGTTCTATTGCTATGTTCAAAACCCTACATAGCAGGTACCTTTTGGCTAAGAAGATCTGAAAACAGCAAAGCCCCAGCAGCCCAGCTGTTTTCTTTTCTAATTAGTGAAAGGGGAACCTGTGGAGGGATTAAAGATTTAGCCTTGCCCCAGAGCTAACAGCCTTCCCTTCCACAGCAATTCTACCCTCTTGCTGGCCTAAGCAGAAAGAACAGGCAATCAAATTCAAATACCTGGCATTAATAATGACTCTGACAGTATGGCCGGCCACCCACGTAGCTCTTTAATTTAAAGGCCATCATAATCTCAGCCTTCCCTTGCAGGCTATCTTTTATGAAGCACTAGCACACAACATAGGGAATTTAATAATGAACTTTTCAGAACATGGATGATGTAACAGTGATTTATGATGCAGAACTAACAAGTCTTTAAAAGAATACTTATTGTTCAATACAACATTCATAAAAGATATTTGTAAAGCACAAAACATATCTGAAAATAAGTTCTGAATAAATTATTTTAGGCAATATTTTCTCAAAACTCGTAATACACACTTTTCAACTCCTTTTCCAATTTTTAGTTTATAGGGGCTATATTACCCTGGAAGACTTTTCTAGTTTGATCTTCACATTCTATGTGACTCTGTCTAGTCAACTCTGGAATATCTCCAGTCAAGGATTCTCACTGAACTCCCTTAGCAAGTTATTCCATTGTCTGACTGATCTCACTGTTGGGTAAAAATTTTAGTAGGAGATTAGAATATTTTTCTTTTTCAGTTCCAGAACAAAGTAATTTTTATATCAGAAAGAATTTCTGCAGCATCCCTGCTGACACAATAGGATAAAGCAAAGGAGAAAAGCTGGTTAATACTGTGCAGCTACTAGAGAGTCTGTTTCTAAAGCTGTGAATATAGTTTTGAAATACGAAGCTTAAAGTAACGTGGACAGCCAGAATGTATGTTTTTTGTTGCTACATGTTTTAAATTAAACCCTGTAATGGCTTTATGTCCATTCACCTTTCTGTTAATACCAAGAATGGGGAAAAGAAAAACATTTCATGTTAGTAAATGCTTTATTGACCTCACTCTTATCTGAACAAAAATGACCTGTATCTTACAACCTCTAAAAGCTTGTGAACTTTTTTAAGCCAAACATATAAAACATCACACACAAAGATTTTGCTTTGAATCCTCAGGAAACAGCCAGGCACGAGGGCAGCACTAATGGTCTGTCTCCAAGCACAGCCACTACACAGCCTCCTCAAAAGTTCCAAACCAACATCTCCAGGCTATCCTAATACATTATTTAGTCCTAAAGAATTAACTATCAAATATATCCAGTTCCAAGTATTACATAATCTTTCATAACCAAACTTACTTTCTGAAGGATCTATAATAAGCCAGATAATATCTTCTAACCATAATGAATTTACTATTACCCATATTGAGAAAAGGCATCCTCATTCACCCCACTTATTGAATACTCTTAAAATATTCAATATACACAGGATGCTATAGTTTTAATGTGCTTCCTTACATTTCATGTGTTAAACTTTGGTGAACCAAGGACAGCCACAACATGGTGTATGGAGCAACTAGGTCCCACATGGCTGACTACACAGCTCAAGTCCCCAATCCAGAGGGTTGAAGAATATGCCATGTGTGTCTGAATATGTGCACGAAATCCCAAGACGAGAATGGAAGGGCAGGATGTGCCTCGTGGTCATCCCCCTAGATGGTGCTTTCTCAACTCCTCCTCTGTCTCTCTCCTATGAGCCCACCAAGTGCCCTATATTTAAAATAATAATAATAATAATGATAATAATAATGGAGTGAGCCATTGTGAAGATATTAAGAGGATAGGAACTTAATCTGACTATAGGATTAAGAGGGGGGCCTTCAGGTGATTAAGATACCTGGGTGGTACCCTCAACCTAAACGCTCATGGTTTTACAAGGAGGGAGTAAGAGTAGAATCGATATTCTTGGACACAGATATACTCTACCCTCTGACATGTGATGCAACAAGAAGACTCTTATCAGATGCCAGCACTATGCTCTTAGAATTCTCTGCATCCAAATCAAAAGCTAAATAAATCTCTATTAAATTACCCTGTGTCGGATATTTCATTTCTGTTATTAGCAACACAACAGACTAGAACACAAGCAAAACCATTTCTGACACTCATTTAAGTACACTTTTTTGTGTATTTTGTGGCGAGAAGGCATGTATTGTTTGTTTGTTTGTTTATTCTATATAAGACAGGGCTTTACCATTTTGCAATCTTTCTGCCTCAGCCCCCCTGTTGGGCACATATCTTTATGCCCAGATCTTTTCTTCTTTTTAAAAAAAGACAAAGCATCACTATGTCGCCCAGGCCAGCCTGAAACTCATGATTCCACTTCTTCAGTCTCCAACAGGTGCACACCATAGGGCCCACACTTTTGGTTGGACCGGGAATTGAACCTAGGTTTCCCGTGTGGACCTGCCTGCTAAGCATTGTATGCAGATGGCATGTACTTTTATCATTTTTAATGTCAAAGTGCACACGCACGGAGAGTAATAGAGTGGGCGACACAAAGTGAGAGAAAGCATCACCCAACAGGACCTAATCATGCCACAAATCCTTCTTCCTCCAAGTTCTCCATCCCATCAGTACTGGACACACATGCACCTGGCAGTTTCCTAAGCCGCAAGGGCCAGAACTCAAACCCTGACTGGCAATGTGGGATATGACTTCTGCTGTGTGGCACTTAACTGCCACACTACAGAACCAACCCTATTTATTTATTTATCTATTTATTTATTTGTCCATTATTGTGTTACTAAAAAAATATCCAAGACTGGGTGATTTATAATGACTTTACTTTTATCTGATTCATGACTCAGGTGAACGCGAAGTCCAAGAGCCTAAGGCTAGCATCTGATCAGTTTCTGGCCAGTTATAACATGATCAAGAAAAGTAGGCAGGTCTGCAGTCATGCAGAGAGAGAAAGAGAGAGAGAAACAGACTTTTCTACTTTCTGTTTGTCTCTCCCAGACCACTGGATGGGGCCCAAACACATTGGAGGGGAGTCCTTTTATGTCCACAGACTCACATGCTATCCATAGCTGGCAAGGTAGCTACCAACATTGAAAGTAAGACTTTGTTTTGTTTTTTTTTTCTTTTTTTTTTTGGAGAAGTTTTTGCTATAGGGCGCGTGCACTCGCCAGACAGACAGAGAGAGACATAGAGACAGAAAGCGAGAAATCATCCCCCAGGGGGATGGTCACGCCGCAATCCCTTCTCCTCCATTCTCCTCTCGGGATCTTGGGCACGCACGCACACGCGCCCGGCATGAGTTTTAAGCCACCGGGTCCGGGACATGAACCGCGGTCGACTACGTGGGAATCCAGCGACATAGCCATTACGCTAACTGCTGGTTCCCAGAAGTAGGAATTCGTTTTAAAGTTCTAACCACCTTTTAAGGCCACTACTTTAGGGATTAAATTTTAAAGCAAGAACCTTTTGGGGACAAACAATTAAACCAAAGCAAGTACTTCTGATTACACAGTTAATTGAGCTGCATCCAGTAAAATGATACACCTATATATTTAAATAAGTTATACACAGAAAATAACCACAAGGAATAATTATTCCTAGTATGCAAATCCATGTAGGTATCAGGAATAATAAAGATGGTTCCATTCAGTCTTCCTCCTTTTTTTTTTTTTTTTTTTTTTTGCTACAGGGCATGTGCACTCACTAGAGAGAGACAGTTGTAGGGGAGTGAGAATGCAACCCCCAGGAAAATGGCCATGCTGCAATCCCTTCTCCATTCTTCTCTCAGAATTTTGGGCACACACGCATATGTGCCTGGCATGTTTTTCAAGTTGCTAGGTCCTGCTGGGTCCAGAACTCAAACCATACAGTCAGCTATGAAGGATACAGTCACCTTAACCATCACACCATCAGCTGCCCCCTGCCACTTTATAAAAATCAATCCCCACTATGTGGCCCCAATCCCTAAAATCACTACTTCTCCATGTGAAATGAAAATTAGAGGTAGAATGGAAACCTGTTCTTGGTGGACCCAAATAAGTTACCTATGAAGCATCCTAGCACATACAAAACTAATTCCAAGTAAAGTAGTCCCAACCTGTTCGCTCACTCGCGCTCTCTCTCTTTCTCTCTCTCTCTGCCATTCTATCCCATTTCCCTCTAATTCCTCCAAGATATACTTTGTATAAAAAACATAAAACCGGGGCCAGCAGATGGCATAGTGGTTATGGCAATGAACTCCCATGTGGTCGACCACAGTTTGAGTCCCAGATCCAGAGGTTTGAAACTCACACCAGGCACATATGCATACGCATGCATGTCCAAAATCCTAAGAGGAGAATGGAGAAGGAATTGCTGTCAGGCCAAGCCCCCAGGGGGTGATTTCTCACTTTCTGTCTCTCTGGTGAGTGCACATGCCCTATGGCAAAAATCTCTCCAAGAAAAAAATATATAATAAAAACAACAGTTACACGAGTCATATGAAGAACATGAAGACGAAAAACAGTAAGTTTTCTCAGGCTGATAATCAACTACATGTGAGCTGGGCATGAGGGCAAGTTTTCCAGTGAGGTTCCTGACTCCAGCTGTGATCAACAAGAGTATCTGTTTCAGGCACTTCAAACCCTATCTGCTAAATTAATTCACAGGACTGAGACAGGGTTATCTGAAGCAGCTAGCTGTTTTGAAGCAACAATGAGACACCTTCCCAGCTGCTTAAGAGCCTCATCAAGGTTGTATACCCTCATGGGGGCCTAGGAATCCAATGGTAGCAAGATTGGATACCTCTGCAGTAAATAAAGCAAATTTCCATTTTTCTCTCTCATTCCACCCCTGTGATGACCAACTGTCTTTCTCTTGCCATTCTGAGAAACCTGACAACCAGACCAGGAAAAATCCTTTTCAGAAACTAAACTAATACCAAATCTAAGAGACTGAAGTTGCATCCTCCTCCTCACTTCTCCCAGTTTCAAGAAAATATCTACACACTCAGGAATCAAGAAAATAATTAATCTCCATGGTAATCTGAGGTTAATATTAAAAATTTACACAATAATAAGTGAGAATGCCACATTAAGAAAAAAAATGTTCCATCATAAGTAGGGGGAAAATACTAAAAAAGCAATAATCCCAGAAGACAAATGTTATGATCTATGCTCAGAATAAACAATAATCACCACTTTATTTACTCTCATTGGTGAAATAAATTTTCAAGAATGTCTTTAATATAGCTATTAATATTAAGTCATTACTATGTATATTAGAATGATACATATATTACTGAAAACTATATAAAATTCCTCAGCTCTCCTTTCACATACATAAAGTACTTGCATATGTACACAGACATAATACCCAGGATCCATGTGTCACTCATGTAAAAGATCGCTAGCGGCAAAGAATTAATTAATACATTTCCAGAGTTTCCACAATAGACCAGGAATTCCTTCAAAGCAAAGAAATTTAATAAATATGGATTAAAATATCATCTAAAATAACTAATTTCAACTATCCAATTTATGCATCTGTGTATTTTAATCTCAGAAACAAAGCAAACAGATCATATGATTGTCTCACCCAAGCCCATAGGGACACAGCTCTATACAATAATATCCTCCCATCAATATGCGCTCAAGAGGCTCAGTGCTCTTTTATTATTTTTTAAGAGGTTTTTTTTTTTTTTTTTTTTTTTTTTTTACAGGGTCTGTGTGTGTGTAAGAGAGAAACAGACAGAAAGTGAGAAATCACCCCCCAGGGGGGATGGCCACACCACAGTCTCTTCTCCTCCATGCTCCTCTTGGAATCTTGGGCACGCACACGCATGCACCTAGTGTGAGTTTGAGCCACTGAGTCCAGGACTCGAACCACAGTTGACTACATGGGAGTCCAGCAACGTAGTCCTTACTCCAACTGCTGGTCCCGAGGCTCAGTGCTCTTTCTAACACACTCCAAAATGACACACTCCATGATGGCTGTGTTTTATACATTTTTCAGGTATAGAAAGATACAAAAGACTGATCAGAGATAAAATCAACCACCTCATTACCTCCTCAAAAACAGTCACTTAAACTATATGAATAGATATAAAAACTGTTGCAATGAGAACATACTCCCAAAATATAGCCTTTATATACAATAAAAATAGCAGTCTTCCTTTTCTTTTTTCTTTTTTTTTTTGGACAGGTTTTCCTTATTGGGCGCGTGCGCTCGCCAAAAAGACAGCGAGAGAGACATAGAGACAGAAAGCGAGAAATCACCCCCCAGAGGGGATGGCCACGCTGCAATCCCTTCTCCTTCATTCTCCTCTTAGGATCTTGGGCACGCATGCACACGCACCCAGCGTGAGTTTAAGCCACCAGGTCCTGGACTCGAACTGCGGTCGACTACATGGGAGTCCAGCGACATAGCCATTACGCTAACTGCTGGTCCCCTTTTCCTTATTTTCTTAATTGCCAGAAGGCACATGTACTGACCAAAGAAAGAGAAAGTACCCCCAAGGGAACACGGTCACACCACAGCACTTTCTCCTCCATTTCTCATTGGGGTATGCATGCACATACAACCCAACATCTTTTTAGGCTTACTTGCTTTACCACAATGCTAATGTTTTGGTTTTTTTTTAAAGAATTATTTATTTAATTTTATTTAGTCAGTCATTTATTTTAATTTGACCATAGAGAGAGAGAGACACACACACACACACACACACACACACACACACAGAGAGAGAGAGAGAGCGAGAGAGAGAGAGAGAGAGAGAGAAATTGAGAAAGCAAGCCACCAGGTCCAGGACCTGAATCACGGTTGGCCACGTGGGAATGTCCAGCACCTTAACCACCACGCCACCTGCTGGTCCCGCTAATGTTTTCTTTTACCACAAAGTTCTTTCAACTGTTCAAAAGCTACCAGTAACTCAACTTGACAGATTATACCAAGAAATAATGAGGAAAGGTCTATCTACTAAAGTTGAAGGTAGAAACAAAGCAGTGCCCCGGGGCTCTAAATATGGTCAGGTCCAGGTGTGATGGCCACCTGTAATCCCAGCAATTTGAGAGGTTGAGAAATGAAGATGGCAAGTCCAAAGCCAGCTTGGGTTACACAGCAAGACTCTGTCTAAAAAAGTTACAAATAAAGTAAACAGAGTTCTGAGTAAAATGAAAACAAAACATGGACTAGTACTGAACTGATTTTATTCCTGCTATGTATTCCCCATTAGTATATTAACAATTGAACTAATTTCCTGACTTGATTTTTCTTATTAGGTTACATATACTAACCCAATTATTTTCCAAATTATCAAGTAGGGAAAAACTTTCTTTCAGGGGCCAACAGGTGCCAAGGTTCAAGTCTTGGAACCAGTGGCTTGAAACTCATGCCAGGCACATGTGCATGTGTCCAAAATCCCAAGAGGAAACCAGAGAAGAGATTTGAGGTGTGGTCACCCCCTCTAGGGAGTGATTTCTAACTCTCTCTTTCTCTCTAGTGAGTACACATGGCCTATAGCAAAATCTCTCTTAAGAAAAAAAAAAAAAAAAAACTTTCTTAGAAATGAAACCCTGGGCCAGACCCATGACAAAGTGCTTAAGGATGCCAGATCCCATACAGTAGACTGCAATTCAAAACCTGGCCTTGGATACATGAAAAACACATGGGGCACATGCATACCCAAAATTCCAACATGATAGAGACATGAAGGAGAAGGGATTACACCATGACCATGCCTTATTGGGCAGTAGTTTCTCCCACTCCATCTCTTTCTCTCCTTCTCTTTCTCTGAAGAGGGCATGTACCCTCTAGCAATTAAAAATAAAAATAAAATAAAACCTTACAAAGAATGTGAGTATAAAATCGAAAAAGAAAAGTATTTCAGGGTAAATACATTTTCTAAAGTGAAAAGCAAAGCATTCACATTTATAAAGTCAATTACTAAAAATAAATAAATAAGACTAATTTGATTAACACACTGAAATCAAGGGTTATGAATAAAGAATCATACACAGAAATTAAGTATTACATAAGAAGCAGCTATGTATACAGGGTTATAAATAAGAATCATATACAGAAATTATATATTACACAAACAAGAATATGCAGATGGCAATCAAGAAAATCCTGATTCACACAAATAAATTGTTAATGATACCAGACTGATTTTTATTTTTAATAGTTCATCTCAGAATCATCAGATGATCTTTAAACAGAGATGGGGAGGAAAAAAAACTACTTATGTTTGAGATCTGCAAAAAAATAAAAGGATTAACATGACAGAAACAACTAATGCATTTGTGGAATAATCAATATATTAAAATCAAGTTTATTTTTTTAATCAAATGTTTATAAAATCCTTATAAGCACTTCCCCAGAACTCTCAGCAATTACTTCTAATCACTGTCTTAAGTCACCGGCTACTAAAAAGCAGATCTGTACAAAAGTAATTGTGGGTTGGTATTGTTAAAATGTGCCATTTGATATTGAATACACTCTTAAAATTGGTTATGTTATACATTATATTTTTCTTTTTGTTTTTTAAGGTCTTGCCATAAAGTATATGTACTCACAGAGAGACAGAGTGAGAGGGAAAGTGAGAAATCACCCCCCAAGGGGATGGTCATACTCCAATCCCTTCTCCACCATTCTCCCCCTGGGATTTTGGAGGCACATACATGTGCCTGGCATGATTTTCAAACCCCCAGATCTGAGACCTGAACCGTGGTTGGTCATGCGGCAGAGCCCAGTGCTTTAACCACTACACCACGTGCTGGCCCGTTATACATCATTTTAAGGCACACTGATCGTTTTTTATTTTTGACTAATGATGTATTACTTGCTATTTCTTTCATATGTATTTTAGTCTATGGAAATGATGTTAGACAAAAAGCAAATTTGAGCAGTTTTCTTATTCAAGTTCAAAATGGGTAGTAAAGCAGAACAGCTCACAACATCAGCAACACATTGATCAGGAATGCTAACAAACATGCAGTGCAGTGGTGGTTCAAGTTTTGCAAAGACAAGAGCCTTGTAGATGAGGAGTGCTGTGGCTGGCCATTAAAAGCTGGCGATGACTAATTGAGAGCAATGATCAAGGCTGATCCTCTTACAACTTATATAAGAAATTAAAAAAGAGGGACCAACAGTTGGCGTAATGGCTATGTCACTGGACTTCCATGTAGTCGACTGCAGTTCAAGTCCCAGACCCGGTGGCTTAAATCTCACGCCGGGTGCGTGTGCGTGAGTGCCCAAGATCCCGAGAGGAGAATGGAGGAGAAGAGATTGTGGCATGGCCATAACCCCCAGGGGGTGTCTTCTCACTTTCTGTCTCTCTGTCTCTATCTTTATGGTGAGTGCATGTGCCCTATAGCAAAAACCTCCCCCAAAAAAGAAAAAGAAATTAATAAAGAACCCAACATTGGTCTTTCAGTATTTGAAGCAAATTGGAAAGCTGAAAATATTCAATAAATGGGTACCTCATAAGCTGATCAACTACCAAAAAAATTGTTGTTTTTAAGTTGTCTTATTGCATGCAACAATGAACCAGTTCTCCATCTGATTGTGACATGGGACAAAAAATGAATTTTATATAACAGATAATGACCAGTTCAGTGGTTGCACTAAGAAGCGCCAAAGCACTTTCCAAAGCCATACTTGCACCCAAAAAAGGTCATGGTAACTGTGTGGTGGAGCACCCAAAAAAGGTCATGGTAACTGTATGGTGGGGTCTGAGCCACTACAGCTCGGTGACACCATTGCATCTGAGAAGTGCGCTCAGCAAATGAATGAGATGCATCAACAACTGCAATGCCTGCAGCTGGCATTGTTCAACAAAAAGGGTCCGAGCCTCTCTCCACAGCAATGCCTAACAACGTGTCACACAGCCAATGCTTCAAAACCTGAATGAATTGGGCTAGAAAGTTTTGCTTCATCTGCTATATTCACCTAATCTCTGGCCAACAAACTACCACTTCTTCAAGAATCGCGACAACTTATTGTAGAGAAAACGCTTCCACAACCAGCAGGATGCAGAAAATGCATTTCAAAAGTTCATCAAATCCTAAAGTATGAATATTTACACTACAGGAATAAACAAAACTTACTTCTCGTTGGCAAAATGTGTTGATTGTAATAGTTTCTACTTTGATTAATAAAGATGTATTTGAGCCTAGTTATAATGATTTAAAATTCACAGTACAAAACCACAATTAATTTTGCACCAACTTGATACATCACAACTCTGACCCATCTCCCAGAAACATCTCTAATTGGGTGAGAAGGAGGAGCTATTCTTTCTAAAATTAAAAATAATACAAAAGTGGTTTGAACCCAGACTCTAAATATGTCTAAGACAACATAATCCTACATTTAAATAAATCAATATAAAACTATTATCCCTCATATTCCAAGGTGAAACTGATGACTATTCCTCTAGTGTATCTGAAAAGTCCCCAAGATTAGCCATCTCTCCCACATATACACGTAGATACACTTTGGGGATGATAAGACATCTCTGCCCCAATCACGTAAGCCAACGGTCAAGGAAGTGCAGCCAACCAGTTAGGTCCAGGTCATTATCTTTTCATGATCCACAGCTAAAAAAGAATGATGCTACAGGTGAACTGTCTCCCCTCATCGGCTAAAAAAAAACAAGGTGTATGAGAGCTCTAACCCCTGACACCTCAGAATGTGACCTTAATTGCATACAGGATCTTTATGGAGGTTATTAAGTTAAAATAAGGTCATTAAAATGGGGTCCAAGGAGTGATTTCTCACTTTCCTACTTTTCTACTTTCCTTCTCTCTCTCTCTTTCTCTCTCTCTCTCTCTCTGGCGAATACATACATACCATAGCAAAAGAAAAGAAAAGAAAAAGATGGACCGAAATCATATGTCTGGTATCCTTATAAAAAGGGGAAATCGATGGCTCCTGCGATCTAGCCATTTTGGGGGGAACGGAGAAATGAAGAGTTCCCACTGATAATTTGGCTGCCAGCACACAAATCTCGCATGTTCGGAAGACCGTTCCCAGGCCTCTTGTCTCTGTATCTGTTTTTGTCTCTCTCTACCTCCGTCTCTGTCTTCTTTTTAATTTTTGATTTTTAGAATATTTTTAAGGTGAGGCATTTTTCTGGGCCTTTTGGCCCCTCCTAGCCCTTTATCTTGTTAATAATTC
This sequence comes from Tupaia belangeri chinensis, assembly GCF_000334495.1. Lineage (NCBI taxonomy): Eukaryota > Metazoa > Chordata > Mammalia > Scandentia > Tupaiidae > Tupaia > Tupaia belangeri. The sequence goes on from NW_006159716.1 coordinate 7,100,156, forward strand.
TCTCTCCCCCTCCCAACCCAGGAGAAGCGGAAGGGAACAGAACAGGCCTTCTCAAGAGACAGTTCCAGGAACCAGCAGTTAACATAATGGCTATGTCGCTGGACTCCCACGTAGTCGACCATGGTTCACATCCCGGACCTGGTGGCTTAAAACTCACACCAGGCGTGTGTGCGTGCGTGCCCAAGATCCGGAGAGGAGAATGGAGGAGAAGGGATTGCGGCATGACCATCCCCCCTGGGGGGTGATTTCTCGCTTTCTGTCTCTATGTCTCTGTCTGTCTGGCGAGCGCACGCGCCCTATAGCAAAAATCTCTCAAAAAAAAAAAAAAAAAGGAAAAAAAAAAAAAAACACCAGCTGAACTAGCTAATGAAAGTAGATTACTTATACTGTGTGATCAACAAAATGTTGGGGGAAAAGGAGTTGAAGCCAACTATAGACAGCAGAGATAGTGTAATAAGAGAGTGGAATAGGGCAGAGGGTCAGACATGGGGTAAAAAACATATATATATGAAAGTACAAATGGAATATTATGGATGATAGCATGCATGATTAAGCCACTATGCAGTTTATTCTAGATGGGAAACCACATTTAGTATGTTGTGATGATGCTCAGGGAATGAATGTAAATTAATAATAAAAAAAAATTCAGAAGAAAAAATAAATAAATTAAATAAAATAAAATAAATAAACAAATAAATAGGGGAAATCTGGGCCAACCGTAGTGGTACAGTGGTTAATTAATACATGCTCTGCGATGCTAGAGCCACACAGGAAGATTCTGGGCACACATCCCAAAATCTCCCTGCACATGCTCCTGTAGATGTGTCCATGATCCTGACTCCATGAAGCTAGAGATTGATCACGGCCTGAAGACCCTGCTGGGGGTGCACCTTTTTCTCTCTAGGAAGAAATGAACTACAAACGTGGAGGGAAAACAATCTACACACAGAGACAGACATATAGAGAGGGATATGATGTAAAGAGACGCAGGGAGAAGATGGTTATCTACATGCCAAGGAGAAAGATTTGGAACAGATATTTCCCTCACAGCTCTAAGAAAGAACAAACCTTACTAACACCTTAATTTCTGACTTCCAGCCTCCAGAACTACATTCCAATACATTTCTGTTGTCTAAATCACACAATTTGGGGTATTTTGTTACAGCAGCCCTAGCAGATGAATATAAAAGGTTTCTGCATTTTCAAATGACTGAGAAAGAAAATTATTTTGAGACATGTGAAAATCATATAAAATTCCTATTTCAGTGTAGATAAGGTTTTATTGGAACAGTCACACTATCTTACACACTGTGATCAACTGCTTTCCTGCTGTAATAGCAGAGGTGAGTATCTGCAACCAAGACCATGTGGCCTTCTACAGAAAAGTTTGCCAATCTGAGAAAAACCATTAAGTAACAAAGCATCACACCTTAACAGAGCGGATGTGCCCCAATAAGATTCATCTGTTATCATTGTCCCATCTTTCATATGACTTTCAGTATCTTGCCTTTCTCCCAAAACTTAGGTCAATCATAGCTACACCACACCTACTTTCCAAGGCTACTGCATGCAGTAGAAGGACCATGTTAAGTGTAAATGACTAAGTAAACTACAACCTATGAAATTATAGCTTCACTTACATATAGCACAAATAAGTTGTAACAATGCTAAGGGAAAGAAACTCCTGAATCATGAACCTGATAACTAACATTACCAGAACATATGTGACTGAAAACTACATAAAACATATAATGACTGTCAACGACAGCTCTGAGAATCACAACTACATGAATGATCCCACTAAAATTCAATAAGCTGTAAAAAGTAAGCATACAAGCAATTATCTATGAATTAAGGCTGTGTTTACCTTCTATTATCAAAATACCAATTTAGTGACCAAGCTCTAGGGGCTAGCACACAGAAAGAATAATGAACTGTTCCAATTTACTGAAAGCTAAAAGTGCCTAATGTTTGTTAATTCAAAAAAACAATTAGGTACCACCACTTTGGTCAGCTCTTCAGCAATATCAACTACAGCTATAGAAATGCAAACACATATGCATCAAGAGACATGTAGAAAGAATGTTCGAGTAACACTTTTCTGTAACAGCTCCACAGTGGAAATAATCCAAATGCCCATCAACAGGACATGAGATAAATTAATTGTACTAAATTCATGCAATTAAGTATTTTCAATAATAAGAATAAACAAACTACTCCTACACATAACACAGAATAATCCCCCAACCATAAAGATAGAAGCTAGATGAAAAGCAAAACCAATATGAATGATAGCAAAATTACTCAAGGCAGTAGAGGGTAAGAGAGTGACTCCTATGGAGAGCTAGGTAGGAGTAGTGACTGGACAGGGGTATGAAAGGGGCTTCTGAGGTTTTCCTAATAATATATTTCTCTCCCTAAACTGTGTTTAATGTATGATATTGGGTTGTCAGAAAAGTCATGACATGTTTTTCTATGCAGAAATGCATTATGATTTTTTTTGACAACTATCTTGAGCTGTAGAGTTTGACTACTATATTGTGTGTGTGTGTGTGTGTGTGTGATAGAGCGAGAGCGAGAGCGAGAGAGAAAGATCACACCTGAGTAAAAAGGTTAATAAAATTAAGTTACAGCTCTAGGAGATGCTTTCTAAATTGCTGGAAGTAGAAATTAATACATTCCTATTGGCCCAACTGTACCATAGTTAACAAGCAAAGCCTCTGGACAAAATACAAAACATAACTTTTTTTTTTTTTTTTTAACTATACGTTGCATGCACTCACCAGAGAGAGAGCAAGAAAGGGAAAGTGAGAAATAACCCTCAAGGGGGGATGGCCAATCCCTTCTACTTCACTCTCCTCTCAGAATTTTGGGCAGACATGCACCTGGACCCAGCATGTTTTCTGAGCTGCCAGGTCAAGATTTGAATCGCATAGTTGACCATGTGGGATCCGGCTGCCTTAACCACCCTGCCACCCGGCTGGTCCACTATTTTACTTTTTGTATTTTGTGTAAACGCATTAGACAGCAACCAAAATCAGACAGAACTATAAGGGGAGTTAACTGACTTTTTTACTGACATCAGGCCAAGTTAAGATGACAGAATCTGGATAGAAACCAGTCTTACAGATATCATAAACCAGGACAGAGTTCAGAGTGACTCCCCCATTGGAAATGAGGGGAGAAACCAAGTAGAAGAGAGCATCATGAAGGAAGAGCCCGAAGTCTACGTATTCACTTGGCTCAGATCTCTGGCTGATCCCTAAAATTTGCGTACAGAGGCAAATCAGCAGCCCAGATAAAATTAGATCCTAAATAGAGATTTCAGCTGCTGACCTTGGCAAGGAAGATGGTTTCAAGTTTGATCCCATTCAACTGAAATGCCAGAAAAAAAAAAAAAAATTAATCAGTGTTCTCTGGAAGCACAGGATCTGTATAACCAGAATCTGTATAAATATTGTGGGTAATGTCCATGACGCAATTCCAAATTAACTAGATGTTCAAAGAAACAGGGAAATGTGATCCATACTCAAGAGAAAAGATGATTAGTAGAGACCAACACTAAGATGACCTGGATGTTGTAATTAGCAGAAAAGGATCCCTTTTTTTAACTACCTTAATTTAGGTTTTACTAATGCTGTAGGAACAATGATATTAACCCTGATATAACACTATTAAGTAATTTTCAAGCTTTATATGACTTTTGCCAATCCATCCTCTAATACCCTTTTTCTAATTCAGGATGCAATCCAAGATTCTATATTGCATTTACTTGGCATGTATTCTTATTGATCTCCGATCTGAGATAGTTTCCAGTCTTTATTTGCAGACAAGATTTTTTTTTTCTATTTGTTATAGGAAATGTGCACTTGCCCAAGACAGAGAGAGAAGAAGAGGGAGAGGGAGAGAGGGAGAGGGGGAGAGGAGGAGAAGGGGGGAGAGAGAGAGAGAATCAGAAAGTATGCCCCAGAGATATGGCGATACCAAACTCCTTTCTCCGTTCTCTTCTCAAGATTTTGGGCACACATGCACACACGCCAAACATGTTCTTCAAACTGCAGGGTCCAGGACTAGAACCACACAGTCAGCCTCTGGGATCCAGTCACCTTAATGACCACCTCACCTAGCTGGCTCTGTAGACAAGAATTTTAAAGTGAGCTACTATAACTATACTCAAGGATTAAAGGAGAAAATATACCCCTGATAAATGAACAGACAATGTCAGCAATGAACTATAAAAGAACTACTTGGGAATTCCAAACTGAAAATCACAATTACCAAAATAAAAGCATTCACTGATGCAGATGAAAGATGGCAAAAGAGTTGGTAAACTTAAAGAAAGATCAAAAGCAATGATCTGGTCTGAACAGAGAGGAAAAAGTGAGAAAAGGATGAATAGTAATACATATTACAACATAAAACATCTAATTTACATACAATAGGTGTAATAAGAATCAAAAGTGAGAAAATATGTGAAAAAATAATGGCTGAAAATTTCCCAAATGGATTATAATATGGAAAATTTTTCAATTCTGGGAACTCACTGAATTACAGGCAAGACAAGTGCAAAGATTTTTATTTATTTATTTTTTTGGGGGGGAGAGGGTTTTTTTTTTTTTTTTGCTATAGGGCACGTGCGCTCACCAGACAGACAGAGAGAGACAGAGAGACAGAAAGCGAGAAATCACCCCCCGGGGGGATGGCCACGCCGCAATCCCTTCTCCTCCGTTCTCCTCTCAGGATCTTAGGCACGCACGCACACGCACCCGGCGTGAGTTTTAAGCCACTGGGTCCAGGACACGAACTGCAGTGGACTACATGGGAGTCCAGCGACACAGCCATTACGCTAACCACTGGTCCCAGTGCAAAGATTTAAGTACATCATAATTAAACCAACAACAACCAACAAAAAAAGAGAGAGAGAGAAATTATTAAAACAGGGAAAACTGATAAATCACATCCAAAAATATCCTAAGAATCACTTACTGATTTCTCATAAAACTGTGGAAGCCAAAAAAGAGTGGAAGAACATTTTTGTTTGTTTGGTTGGTTTTGTTTTTTTGTTTGTTTGTTTTTGGAGAGATTTTCACTATAGGGCGCGTGCGCTCGCCAGACAGAGAGAGACAGAGAGACAGAAAGCGAGAAATCATCTCCCAGGGGGGATGGTCATGACGCAATCCCTTCTCCTCCGTTCTCCTCTCAGGATCTTAGGCACGCACGCACACGCACCCGGCGTGAGTTTTAAGCCACCGGGTCCGGGATGCGAACCGTGGTCGACTACGTGGGAGTCCAGCGACATAGCCATTATGCTAACTGCTGGTTCCCGGAAGAACATTTTAATTGCTAAAGAAAGAAAGTAAAATTTCATAAATCTATCATCCCAGAATTCTACATCCAGTCCCAAAAAAAATTTTCAAAATCCTTCAAGAATGAAGATTAAGGGGCCAGGAAGTGGCATGGTGGTAGGAGCACTGAATTCCCACATGGCTAACCATGGTTTGAGTCCCAGTCCTGGGAATCAAAACTCATCTCAGGTGCATATGTGTGTGTCCCCAAAATCCTGAGAGGAGAATGGAGACGGGATTACACTGTGGCCATCCTCTCTTCAATATGATTTCTCACTTTCCCCCTGTCTTTCTCTAATAGTGAGCACATGCACCCTATGCAAAACCAAACTCACCCAAAAATTTAAATTTTTTTAATTATACATACACACACACACGTATACAAACACATACATACATACATACATACATACATACATACATACAAGAAGATAAGGTCCCACCTGTTGTAGCATAAGCTGGTGGATGCTGCTACTTGGTAGGCTGAGGCCACAAGGGAGGTCCAGGTTCAATTCCTGACTCATCCACAGTGGCATAAGGCAGTAGTCCTAGCTATTCAGGATGCTGAGGCAAAAGGGTCATTATATAAATCATTCTAAATTTTTTTTAATTTAAAAAAAAAATTAAGATGTATTCATCTCATTTATTTATTTACTTACTTACTTAAATTTGCTACAAGGCATGTGCATTCACTAGAGAGAGGGAACAAGAGAGTGAAAAAGCAACTGCCAAGTTTGGGACTTGAACCATGGCTGGCCATATGAGAGTCCAACACCTTAATGACCATGCACCTGCTGGCCCAAATATTTTTTTTAAACTTTTTAAACAGAATGAAGGCAATATAAAAATATTTTCAGGTCAATAAAAGCTAATAGAATTTATCAGCAGATCTGTACTAGAAAAAAGTCAAGAGATGTTCACTTACCAGAAGCAAATTAAACAAGACAGAAACTCAGATCCTTCAGAAAGAAATGAAAACCACTGGGACCAGCAGATGATATAATGGCAACATCACTGGACTCCCATGTAGTCAAACGTGGCTCCAGTCTTGGACCTGGTGGCTTAAATTCATGCTGGGCACGAGTGTGAGCATGCTCAAGATCCCAAGAGGAGAATGGAGGAGAAGGGATTGAGGCGTGGCCATCCCCTCCCCTGGGGGAGGGGGGTGGTGTTCCTCACTTTCTGCCTCTCTATCTCTTTCTGGTGAGCACATGTGCCCTATAGCAAAAAACGAAAGAAAAGAAAAGAAAGAAAGAAAAGAAAAGAAAGAAAGAAAAGAAAAGAAAGAAAGAAAAGAAAGAAAGAAAGAAAGAAAGAAAGAAAGAAAGAAAAGAAAGGAAGGAAGGAAGGAAGGAAGGAAGGAAGGAAGGAAGGAAGGAAGGAAAGAAAAGAAAAGAAAAGAAAAGAAAAGAAAAGAAAAGAAAAGAAAAGAAAAGAAAAGAAAAAAAAAAAGAAAAAAAGAAAGAAAGAAAGAAAAGAAAAGAAAAGAAAAGAAAGAAAGAAAACAATACAGGTAAATATAAAAGATTAGACTTTCTCTTACTTTTTTTTAAAACATATGACTTTTTTTAAAGTAATGAGCAAAATTCTAATAATCTAATGAGTCAAAAGAAAAGAAAAATCACAAAGAAAATATTTAAGTACTTTGAGATAAATGAAAATGAAAACCCAATATATTGAAACTTCTGAGATTAAAGCTAAACCAATTCTCAGAAGGAAAACAGTGTCTATAAAGGCCTACATTAAAGATAAATAAATAAATAAATAAAGCCAGTCCCTCACCTGAAGACACAAGAAAAAGAGCAGCAAAGCAGAAGGAAGGAAGGAACTACGTAGGCCAGCCAGTGGTTTAGCAGTAACACAACACTGTGCAACACTACACCCACATGGGAAGTTCTGGGTATGTGTCTCTATGCCTTCTTACACATGCCAACAGCACAGGTGTGCATCCATGATCCATGGTGGCTGAGGCTAGGGGGTGGATCGCAGTTGGGGTTGTGTGTCTCCATGTGTGTGTGTGTATGTGTGTGTGTCTCTCTCTCTCAGGGAATATAAATAAATTTTAATTACACAAAACTAAATGGTGGTCATGAAAAGACTTTTTCTTAATGACAAACATTCAGCTAAACTGAACAAGAAGAGACAAGAATCAAATTACTAAAATCAGGAATGAAAGAGAGATATCATTTTCCACCTTACAGAAATAAAAAGAATTATAAGGGAATACTATTTTTAAAAACTCTACCCAGTTAGGCCGAGTACTCACATGAAAAGGACAAATTCCTAAAAAGACACAACTAAAATAAGATTATCTTCAGGCCTACAACAAATAAAAAGATCAGTTTCATTCTTACAAAAGAAAAGGCCCAGATGGCTTTTCTGGCCAATTCTAGTAAAAATCTAGATTAGAACTGATACTAAATCTTACAAATTTTTTTCCAGAAAATGAAAGAAGAGAGAACGAACCACATATACCAACATGTTAAAACAGTATATACTATGACCAAGTTGAATTTATCCTGGGACTACAGGGTTTAACACCTAAAAAAATCAATTCAGCTAATAATACCATACTAATAGACAGAAAAAGAAACTCATAAAATCCCATACCCTTTTCATGATAAAAAACATTAAACAAACCAGGAGAGAAGTAATTTCCTCACTCTGAAAAAGAGCATCTATGAAAAACTCACAGCTACTTAATGTTAAAAGACCAAATGTTTTCTCTCTCAGAGCAGAAACTTTAGTAGGTCAAATAATGGCACCCCAAAGATGTCCACATCCTAATCCCCAAAACCACAAACATATTACCTTACATGGCAAACAGAAACTTCAGATATTACTTACTACATTAAGGATCTTGAAATGAGAAGATTATCTGAGTGGCCTAAAATATAGAATAGTTCTTATCTGCAGAGGGTATGTTCTAAGACCCCCCTCCCCCAGTAGCTGCCTGAAACCAAGATAGTACCAGATCCTATATATACTATAGGTTTTTCTTATGCATACACACCTGTGATAAGTTAATGTATAAACTAGGCACGGTAAAAGATTAACAACAATAGTAACAAAATAGAACAAGTATAACATATCGTAATACAAGTTATATGAATGTAGTGTTTTTCTCAAAAATATCTTATTGTACTATATGAGGTAACCTCAGAAAGTCTGTAGAGGAGGCCGGCAGGTGGTGTAGTGGTTAAGGTGCTGGTGGTTATGGTCGACTACAATTTGAGTCCCAGACCCAGAGGTTTGAAACTTGTGCCATGTGTGTGCATGTGTGCCAAAATCCCAAAGGGAGAATCTCAGATGTAGAAGATAGAACCTCCAACATAGAAAAATTCATCAAAAAGACTAGAAAAATAACCCCCAAAAATGAGAATAACATATAAATACTACTAGATACCATTAAACGTCCAAACATCCAGATCATCGGTATCCCAGAAGGTAAAGAAACGAATAAGGGCATTGATAATCTATTCCATGAAATCCTAGAAGAAAACTTTCCAAACCTAGCGAGGCACTCAAATATCCAGACCCAAGAAATACAAAGGACACCACATAGAATCAACCTAAGAAGATTTTCTCCAAGTCACATCATAGCTTGATTGACCAAAACCATGGACGGAGACAATTTACTAATTTTGGCCAGAGAGAAACATCAGGTTACTTTCAAAGGATATCCCATCAGGCTAAGGTCAGACCTCTCACTGGAAATAATGCAAGCAAGGAAAGAATGGGAAAATATATTCAAAGAGTTAAGTGAAAAATTTCAACTAAGAATACTGTACCCAGCAAGATTATCCTCCATATGGAAAAAAAAAGACAAAAACATTTTCAGATAAACAAAACCTGAAAGAATTTAGCAACACCAGGCCAGCTCTTCAAGAAGTGCTGAAGGGAATACTATACCAGGAAAACTAAAGTCAGACACACAGAAATAAGAGTACAAAAAACGACCAAGAAAATGACCATCCTAATGGTAGGGACAAATCCAGAGTTGAATATTAACTTCCAGAGTTGAAATGGAAAGGTCAGACCACAGTAATGTGGCAAATTCAACCAAAGGGAGATTGATTACATCAGACGAACTGGTGAAATAGAATTTTTTTAACTCTAAACACCACTAGTTTTTTTTCTATGCTTTGATTTTCATATTTAAGGATTTTTGTCTTCTCTTGAACTGTTGACAGGTTTCTCTACCAGGGCCTATCCCTATTGTGGCAATCCATAACATTTTATAGCAATGTCAATAGTTTAGGTAACTATAGCGAATAGCTGATAAGATGTTTAAACAGCTATTATATTTCATTAGTTGACCAAATAAAATCTACAAGTACCACTAATGTGGAATGAAAAATTTTAAAACCCACATTAAAGATTCACAAAGAACCTCAAATACCCTTTTCCTCAAAATGGCTGTGCCACAGACAGGAAAGAGCACAACCTTGGTCTGTAATCCTTGCCTTCACTAGTCTAAAATGCAGCAGATGGGGAAAAGAAATGGGTAATTCAAGGCTTCATTTGCAGTTCTATCTCTGACTCACTACCTTTCAATATCTAAATGAGCAACTCATCATCAGCTGGAAGCTTAGGACCACAGCTCCTTAAAAAGAGAAACCAGAATGACATGGCCACTTCTCAGTTTCTTATTTCTGATTCATATGAGTTTTTCATGCAGGAAAACATGAACGTTGATTTAACATCTTTCCATCTGTGATTCACCCACAGCAAGCAAGTTCAGCACCGAGGTTGGATTTGCTTCTTTACTGCAAAACATGCACTTCAAACATGCACTTCAAAGCACACAGGGAAAGCCAAGTCTCTTCAAAAAAATCTGTTAATGGAAGTACCAACCCCAAAAAAAGCAAAGATTTTTCTTCTTTAAACTAGCTTTGCCATATGGCTAGCTGCCTACACGCCATCACTGCTATGCATCCTCTTTTATATCCTTCTGTGTTCCCTATAGGTGAACATTTGACTTTAAGTTGTCACTCATATAGGACTAAATATTAAACAATTAAGATAAAATAAGCCTTCTCCACAAATGGAGTTGTCTTCTGTGTGAACATTCCAGATCTTAGTACAGCAGTCCATATGTTTCAAGATAACACTGTACCCTTTATGGCCAAATTCTTAAAAGGCTAGGTGAATTTCTTATCTGACCTTACTGCTGTTGAAAGTCAGTGACCACAAAGGTATCTCTTGCTGACATTTACAGTGATTGAAGTAAAAATAAGGACTCCTTTTCTTTAAGTGACACAGAAAATTCAAAGGTCACTGGATAATACACTACCAAGTAGAGCACACCAGTATCTCAGATACTTCTATACTCAAAATGTCTGTTTTCAATAATCTGTGAAATTATTCAGTGACAACCACTGGGTGACCTAAGTTTTTCATCAGTAGTCAATAAAATAGTTTTATCATAATTACCTTCTGGATAAGTCAATATTATGATTTCAAATTTCCCTTCAATTCCAAACATAATTCTGAAATGTTTGGCCATTCTAATGATGTCTTCAAATTTAAAAAGCAGTCTTTTGATTTAATTCTCAATCATCTAAGAAAAAAGGGGACGGGATTATATCAAAATAATTTAAAATTCCCTCAAGTACCACAGCATGTAACAATGTTAAGCAAACTACAGACCAACCCACCTAACTTCACACTATCCTTCCTCAAATCTAATTTCAGGTAGAAATAAGAAAGATTCAAAAACAGATCCTTTCTAGCTGAAAAACTCTAACCAACTCTCCCACCATAAACCTGAGGCTGGCGGAGCTGCTACTACCTCAAAGGTAAGGCAGGAATAGGCACTGAAGTTCACAGGACTGGGACGGACACACAGACCAAAAACTAACTGCAGGCAGAGACTCAAGAAGACTGAAGGGTGAAAGTCCCATTTCCAACTGCATAGCTGGAGCAAAGAGGAATGTCTGCAGCCACCATTCTGTCCCCAACCTGCCTATGGACCAGTTTTCTGTGACTCACTTCTATTCAACCCAGTACCCATTCCCACTGGCAACTCCCTTCCCTCCTACTTCGCCAGCAACTATGAAGCTCTAAGGCAACTGTCCTTTGTCTTCTAGTCTGCAGAGGGACTGTGAACTCAAATTACGTTCACCCAAACTGCTCAAACTATATCCTCAACTCACACAATCCCCTTTCACAGAACCTTTTGTCAAAGATAACCACATTACAAACCTGCAGTGCATATAAAGATGTAGTTTCAGGACCAGCAGGTGGCGTAGTGGTTAAGGCACTGGACTCCTACATGGCCAACCATGGTTCAAGTCCTAGACCAGCACTGAAAATCACGCTGGACACATATGTATGTGTGCCCAATCCCTGGAGGAGCATAGAGAAGAAGGGACTGTGGCATGGCCATCCCTCCAAGGGATGATTTCTCAAGTTTCCTTCTCACTGTCTCTCTCTGGAGAGAGTGCACGTACCCTATGGCAATACCTAAAATAAATAAATAAATAATAAAAGATGTAGCTTCTAAAACTTTCATCATTTAAAAAACACACAAGAGGGACCAGCAGTTAGCGTAATGGCTATGTCCCTGAACTCCCATGTAGCCAAACACAGTCCGAGTCCTGGTCCCGGTGGCTTAAATTCACGCTGGGCGCGTGTGCTTGAGTGCCCAAGATCCCGAGAGGAGAATGAAGGAGAGGTGATTCCTCGCTTCCTATCTCTCTGTCTGTCTCTGTCTTTCTGGTGAGCACACGTGCCCTATAGCAAAAACCTCTCCAAAAAAAATAAAGATAAAACTAAATGAATAAAGAAATACGACACTAGGAAAAGCTTAAGTATAATTACAGATATTGTTTTATCCGAGTTTAAAAGTTTATAAAATGTTCACAAGCCATATTATAATGTGTGTATGTATACATACATATGTGTAGCTATACATACATACATATGTATGGAATAAACAAATAATTTTCTTATATTGGTTTTCATATTAAAAAGTCCCATAGGGAAGAAGAATTATTCAGGGAAATCTATAATCATTCCCATGTAGCATTATGGGAGCTACTGTACAACACTCATATTTAATTAAGAAACCATCATTTTGCTTATCTCAGATCCCCAGATAAGTATGCAATTACAGAGAAGGTTATGTGGTAAGAACATAAATGTCTCTACATGTGAATATGGAAATAAATAATGAAGATAGATTCAGGCCTCAAAGCAAAAGCTCTAATTTAATTTTTTACTTATAAAGCAGAACTTTTAAGTTGCCACTAATCCCAACTGGTCAAGGTATGTTGTATCAATCTCATAAACTTGGCAAATATCTTGAAATGATCAAGAGGAAAAGACTAACAGTCTCCATCTTAGTCCTCAGTAACTACAAAAAAGAATCACTAAACAAATATACATGTATTACAGATCAACTCAGTCAAACATAAACAGTCTCTGATTTTCAAGTGGCCTATACAAACTTCATATTCATTACACATGAACTACTAGATGTACATATTAAATACAAATACTGAATTGCAAACCCCAATTCACATTCAAACTTTTAGAATAAACAAAAGTTCTCTATCATAAAACCCACATTTGCTATTTCATCCTACTCTGATACTTTTTTTAAGAAAGAACACCATTATCAATTTAGTGAACAGTGTCCATAACCAAATGGCTTGTTAAAATGACTGTGAGGGGCCATGGTGGATAGGGACGCTGAATTCCCACATGGCTGACCTCGGTTCACATCCTGGACCTGACAGCTTGCTTTCTTGCTGTCCCTTTTTCGCTAGCTCTCTCTCTCTTTCTCTGTCTGGTCACATTAAAAAATAATAATGATAAATGGAATTAAATAAATGAATATTTTTTTTAAAAAGACTGAATTTTCTGTCTTTAATTTGTTGCTTTACAATTATTCACTGGAGAGAGAAGTCTTCTACTCAGTTTGGCAACCTAACAAAATTACATTTAAAAGTAATTTTACATTTTAAATTTCATTTATTTCAAAGTTAATGTTTTAAATATATTTTATGTTAGCAAACTTATCACCATTCATTTGTTCCTTATTCATGACATAAAAATTTTTACATGCCTGCTTTATTTCAGGAACCATTAATACTGCAAATAAGCCATATACAGTCCCTGCCCTCCTGGGGCTTAGTAAATGTCATTAATCCAATCCATCTACACATTTTAGATTAACACAATTTGATGTGACATGATTCAGCAAACGTTCCAAACATCACTACCATGGACTGTTTGGCTCGTTGGTGTCTCAGAACAGATGACTGCCTCACCCAACTTAGGCAGCTGTTACAAACAAAGCCATGACTACCTATCCATTTTAAAATATGCTTGAGAAATCATCTTGGTTAAACTGCAATGGAAAATTCTATGAAACCTAAAACATTTTAATAACATCAAAACAGTTCATCATATAAAAAAATCAAAGTATAACTTAAAGAATAAAATTAAAATCACACAAAATTTTCTTATGCCATTCCCTCCAGTGAGTTTTTATAAATGAAATCGCAGTGGTACAGGCAGTAGGGTACCACCTCCATGTGAGGTTAGGATCACATGGGAGGCCTAGGTTCAGATCCTGGACTAACTCGAATGTCCAGGCACAGGAACATACCCATAATCCCAGCTAACTAGAAGGCTGGGAAAGACTGCAAAACCAAGACCCTGTCGAATAAACCTCTCTCTTTCTTCCCTCTCTTTCATTAAGAAAAAGAAGGGGTTAGGGAAAATTAAACAAAAACCCTAAGGCCAGACCTTGACTCAATAAGAAAGAATGCCGTGAACTTATTATCCCATTTCCACCAGTGACAATTGGGGGGGGAGGGGCAAACAAGTGTGGGAAGATGCAGAGCTGAACCACACCACAGATTTTCTACACCTCCTAGCAACAGTTCAGTAAAATTTTAGCAAGCTCCAAAAACAAAGGATTAGAATAAAGCTCCAGTTACCCATACTGATGTTCACTCAGAAGTATTTCTAAGTACTAAATTTTGGAGTATGAAAACGACACAACTTCCTAAACTCCACAGTCCTATCCAGCCCACAGTCCTCTCCAGCTCTGACTATAGTTGCAGCCAGAAGAACAAAGATTCAACTCCAGCCAGATATACACAGGCTGATATTCTAGAAGTTTCATAACTTGTAAATGGAAATGCTAACAAGAGTTTCAACCCCTGTAAATCTTACTTTCTTCATTTGTGAAATGTAATACCACCTCGACGAGGATTAAGGTTAAGGATTTAAATCAAATAAGTGTGTAAAACTCCTGGGACAGTGCTTTTCACTGTACTCTATAAATAAATTACACTAATTTCATAATAATGTGTTTTGTCATGTTCCCTCTGCCTGGAATGCCTATTCTTCTCCACCCGCTTCTCTCAATTTAAACTGCACTCATTCTTCAGGGTCCTTTTCAAGTCTTTTTTTTTTTTTTTCTTAAAGAATCATTTAACTAATTAATTTATTTATTTCTTTATTTATTTTAATTTCACTATCAGGCATACGTGCTCACCAAAAAGAGGCAGAGAGAGAGAGAAAGTGAGGAAGCAAGTCACCAGGTCCAGATCTCATTCCATGGTTGGCCATGTGGGACTCCAGTACCTTAACCGCAAAGTCACCTGCTAGACCTCAAGTCATTCTTAGTGTCTTATCCGCCACACCGTGATGGCCCTTCCTCAGCTTTGAAATCTAATTGTTTACTGTCTGTAACATTCACCATGCAATTTTATTAGGCACTGCTCTAAATTTACTTAACATTTCATCGGCATTTGGTATAGACCCTGAGCAAAGAACAAACTCCACGCCTTCAATGGAGTACTACCATCTTTCTATGTCTGCCTCAACACCAACCAGTGCTTCACAGAAAGTAAGCCACATTGTGTAAATAAATGCCATCTGAATAAATAAAGGCATAGAAATTACAAGCTGTTCTGTTCGAAAACAAACAGAAGGAAAATGTTGCTAAAGTGGCCCTTATCAACTGAGAAAAGTAACTGGGGGCCAGACACAGTGCAGCAACAAAACACAACGCTCTGCAAGGATGACCCTCATAGGAAGGTTGCAGATTTCTCCCAAGCACACAGATGCCCATGATTCTGGACTGGCTGAAGCTGGGTGATGGATGACAGCATCAAGACCTCTCCTGGGGTATTTGTCTCTCTCACCCCCTCGTCTCTGTATCTGACTCTCTTGCACAATCATGGAAAAACAGATAAATTGTTTAAGAGTACATTTCTTTATTATTATTATACATTCAATCACTATACATCATTTAGCTTATAAAGAGAATCTACCCAACATGAAATACACCTCAGACCAGTTAAGTTGAAAATACCATACACACTATCATCAATAGGTAATAAACCATTCCTGTGTTCAACAAATGTCTTACTTTTCTATTTTTCTCCCTAATTTCCTTCCCTACATTCCTCCCCTTCCACACTGTCCCCAGTGTCCATAACTACGTTCAATGCTTTTATGCCCTCCAATCTTTCAGTCTCTACCATAGAGTGAGGACAGTCAGCATACAATGTCTCTCTTTAGCAGAAAGCTTTTCCACTAAAAACTGGTACTAGACAAGGCTGCCCACTTTCTCCATTCCTTTTCAATATAGTGGTGGAAGTCTTAGCCAAAGCAATCAGAAAAGAGAATAATATAAAAGGCATTCAAATATGCAAAGAAGAGTTGAAAATGTCTTTATACGCAGATGACATGATGGTATACATAGAAGACCCAAAAATCTCCATGAAAAAACTTCTTGAAGTAACAAGTGAATACAGTAAAGTGGCAGGATACAAAATTAACATCCAAAAATCTATAAAATCTATAGCATTTTTATATAAGAACAACAAGGTGACTGAGGTAGAACTGAAGGGAAAAAATCCCTTTTACCATAGCCACAAAATGAATAAGATACCTAGGGATAAACCTAACCAAGAAAGTCAAAGACCTTTACCAGGAAAACTATGGAAATCTTTAAAAAGACATTGATAATGACACAAAAAAGTGGAAAGATCCTATGTTCCTGGATGGAAAAAATTAATATAATCAAAATGGAAATTCTACCCAAATTAATCTACATATTTAAAGCAATTCCAATCAAATTACCAGAGACATTCTTCATAGATCTAAAAAAGAAAATCACAGAATTTGTCTGGAATCATAAAAAAGCCAGTATTGTCAAAGCAATCTTGAGCAAGAAGAGTAAAGTGGGCAGCATCTCACTCCTGGACCCCAAAATATATTATAAAGCTGTGACAATCAAAACAGCATGGTATTAGCCCAATAAACAGACAGGTGGATCAATGCAACAAAATACAGACTCCATAAATAAACCCCAAAGCATATAGCCAACTCATTTTTTTCTTTTTTTGGAGAGGTTTTTGCTATAGGGTGCGTGCACTCGCCAGGAAGACAGAGAGAGACAGAGAGACAGAAAGAGAAATC
>NW_006159716.1:7117136-7150505 GCF_000334495.1 Tupaia belangeri chinensis
GAGAAATCACCCCCCAGGGAGGATGGTCACGCCACAATCCCTTCTCCTCCATTCTCCTCTCGGGATCTTGGGCACGCACGCACATGCACCCGGCATGAGTTCTAAGCCACCGGGTCCAGGACACGAACTGCGGTCGACTACGTGGGAGTCCAGCGATATAGCCATTACAGTAACTGCTGCTTCCCAGAGCCAACTCATTTTTGACAAAGGCTATCAGTCAATCTAGTGGGAAAAGGAAAACCTCTTCAGCAAATGGTGCTGGCAAAACTGGATCTCCACTTGCAGAAAGATGAATCTGAACCCTTACCTCTCACCTCTGACAAAAAGAAAGTCAAAATGAATCAAAGATTTAAAACACTAGAAAACACTGGGGAAACTCTGGGAGATACTGGAGTGGGCAAAGACTTTTTAAATAAGACCCCCAAGGCACAGGCAATAATACCAAAAATAGACAAGTGGGATTACATCAGATTTAGAATTGTCTACATAGTAAAAGACACAGTAATTAGTATGAATCAACAACTCTCTGAATGGGAGAATTTTTTGTAAACTATGCCTCAGATAAGGAACTGATAACCAGGATATGCAGGGAACACAATCAACTTACTCAAAAAGAAAAAAAAAAAAATTAATCCCATTAAAAGATAGGAAAATGACCTGAACAAAAAACTCTCTAAGGAAGACATACAGAACAGCCAAAAATCATACGAAAAGGGCTCAACATCCCTCATCACAAGGGAAATGCAGATTAAAATCACAGAAAGATATCACCTAGTCCCTGTCAGAATGGTAAAGATTAAAAATACAAAAAATGATGCATTGGCAGGGTTGAGGCTGAGGTGAAAGGGAGCTCTCCTACACTGTTGGTGGAAATGTAAATTGGTCCAGCCACTATGGAAAACAATATGGAGGTTCCTCAAAGACCTACAAATTAGAACTACTATATGACCCAGCAATTCCACTCCTGGGTATCTACCCAAAAGACAGAAAAAAGCAGTCAGAAAAGTCCTTGCACGTTCATGTTTACTGTGGCATTATTCACGATTACTAAGATATGGAACCAACTCAAATGTCCATGAACAGATGAATAGGTTGAAAATGTGTGACAAATATACCCCATGGAATACTATTCAATCATAAAACACAAGACCCTAGCATTCTAATATGGACAAATATGGAATATTTATTGCTGAGTAAAGCAAGTCAGGGGGGAACGAGCAGTTAGCGTAATGGCTATGTCACTGGACTCCCATGTAGTCGACTGCAGTTTGAGTCCCGGAACCAGTGGCTTAAAACTCACGCCGGGCACTTGTGCATGCGCGCCCAAGATCCTGAGAGGAGAATGGAGGAGAAGGGATGGCGGCGTGCCATTCCCCCCCCCGGGGGGGGGGTGATTTCTTGCTTCCTGTCTCTCTGTCTCTGTCTTTCTGGCGAGGGCATGCACCCTCTCGCAAAAACCTCTCCAAAAACAAACCTGAAGAGGAAAAAACCTCTCAAAAAAAAAAGTAAATTTCTAACATGGTATAACTGAAATCTACTTTATATTTAATAAAAAAGCTAAATAAATATCCTCTGAGTATTAAACACCACTGCAAATTAGTTATTACCAAGAAAGACAAAAATGCAATCGATTTCTTACTCAAAATGACACCTTCTATGTTAGCCTTTTTTACAGAGAATTTAAAATTTGACAGGTTTACTCACGTCTCAATTAGGATTCTTTTTCCTGACTCCTTATAATTCTTAAAGAGTCAACCAGCAAGGGGAGTACAAATTCATTAACATTATAGTCAACAAAATGCTCGGGCCTAACAATTATTGTAATTGTTGGGAAAAAAATTTTTTAATTAAACTTCTAGGCCCAGTTGCAATGATGCACGATGCTAAAACACTGCACTGCAAGCTAGAATCACATGGGAGACCCAGGTTCGATTCCTGGTCCATCTAAAGACTGGGCATGGGACATGCACCTGTAATCCCAGCTACTAAGGAAGCTGAGGGAGGTAGACCTAGAGCTCAAGCATTGTCTGGAGCAACACAGCAAGATCCTGTCCAAAAAGAGAGCTCAGTGTGATGATACACACCCGTAGTCTAGCCAGGAGGCTGAGCCAGGAGGATCGCAACACGGCAAAACCCTGTCTTTTAAGACAGGGTTTTAATTTAATTAATTAAAAGGAAATGAATGTTAAGTAATTTTTTAAAAAGTTGCAGGAGAAAAAAAAAATACAGTAAAACTGTTCGTATCGAAATTAAAAAAAAAAGAAATGCATATTTGATGACTGCGGTAAGCTATATAGCCCCAGCTAGGTACTACTTTATAGTATGTTCATTCTACTCACTGAGGTTTATGCCTAAAGTCAGACTTGGGTTCATGTATAGGTATATATCAGCTGTGCTAGCTATTGGATATATTTAGACTAAGTTCGTTAGCAAATCAATTAAATGGGGGGGAAAGGCACAGAAAGCAACCATGGATATCAGAGACAATGTGGGAGGAGGGTGGGACATGGCAGAGAGTGAGGGATAGGGAATCAAGGATGGCAAAACAAAAAACAAAGTATACAAGACATAAGAATTGGAAAATTATTTGCTGATAACATGTATGTTGATGTGCTTGATTGAGCCAATATACAGTGTATTTTGGATGGAAAATTCATTTGTATGCTGTAATGATGTATAGTGAATTAATGTAAAAAATAAATTTAAAGAGAAAAAAATTATCTTTTAATTTTATTAATTAATTTTATTTGCCAATTTCCAGGTGGCAAATGCACTCACCCGAGCAGGGAGGAGAACAGCCCCCAAAGGGGCATGATCAGGCCACAATCGTTTTTCCTGCATTTCTTCATCCTATCAAGATCTGGGGCACACACACAGATGTCCACACAGGTACCCAGCATGTTTTTCAAGCTGCAGGTCCCATATTCAAACTGCAGCTGGCCATGTGGGATCCAGTCCCATTAACCACTAACAGGCTGCCCCAGTTAATTAATTAAATTTTGGCTGGGGGTGGTGGGGTGGGTATAGGGCACATGAGCTAGCTAGAGAGAGACAGAGAAAGACAGAGAGAGGGAAAGTAAGAAATCAGTCCCCCAAGGGGATGTTCACGACGCAATCCCTTCTTCTCTATTCTCCTCTTGGGAGCTTGACCACATGCACACACAGCCCAGTGAAATTCTCAAGCCACAAGATCTGGGACTGGAACAGCAGTCAGCCATGTGGGAATCCAGCACCTTAACCACCATGCCACCGCTGGCCCCAGTATTTTAAAAGTAAAAAAATTGAAATTAAATTTCTAAATATTAGCCATTAAAAAAAATCCCTGCAGCCAATTTTTAAAATTATATTATTTCTTTTATACTATGTAAATAATACTTGGGGAACCAGCAGTTAGCGTAATGGCTATGTCGCTGGACTCCCACGTAGCTGACCGCGATTCGCGTCTCGGACCCGGTGGCTTAAATCTCACACCGGGCGCGTGTGCGTGCGTGCCCAAGATCCCGAGAGGAGAATGGAGGAGAAGGGATTGCGGCGTGACCATCCCCCCTGGGGGGTGATTTCTCGCTTTCTGTCTCTCTGTCTCTCTCTGTCTGTCTGGCGAGCGCACGCGCCCTATAGCGAAAACCTCTCAAAAAAAAAAAAAAATACTTGAGGACTTCTTACCTCAAGTCCTTTTAGGATATAGGTACATTTCAAATAAAATACCAACATAAATCCTTTTAAAGACAGAAAAATGAATATTAATAAAAATTCAAATGACAATGAAGGGAACCAGCAGTTAGCGTAATGGCTATGTCGCTGGACTCCCACGTAGTACACCGCGGTTCGTGTCCCGGACCCGGTGGCTTAAACCTCACGCCGGGCACGTGTGCGTGCGTGCCCAAGATCCCGAGAGGAGAATGGAGGAGAAGGGATTGCGGCGTGACCATCCCCCCTGGGGGGGTGATTTCTTGCTTTCTGTCTCTATGTCTCTCTCTGTCTGTCTGGCGAGCGCACGCGCCCTACAGTGAAAATCTCTCCAAAAAAAAAAAAAGACAATGAAGAAAGTCTACTTTCTAAAACGTTATCCAAACTGAGTACAAAGCCAGCCCCATAACCCTCACCACCCTTCATCAATTCTATCCTCATATACTATTGATAACAAAGCCTCACCTACAGGTCTCCAGGCTGCAACTCTCATGACCCTTTCTGATAAGCAAACCTCATTTTTAGTCTATGACTATCAGGTACATCAGAAAACAGGCGGATGTCCTGAAAATCATATATTTCTTACAACTGACTGAGGAGCAACACAGTATCTAACGACAACTACAGAGAATCGAGGCTACAAATAGTACAGGAAGGTAGATAGAGAACACAGGAGGAAACAGAAAATACTGAAGGTCGAATCCAAATTGCCAAACATAAAATACTCAGATAAAACTTACTTGAAGCAAAAGTGTGCCAAGATTGTTTTCTTCAAATAAAAAGAACTAATGAGAGAGAGAACTTAAATGTAAATTTTCTCAGTTTAAAAAGTACTTCTACTAGGGACCAGCAGTTAGGGTAATGGCTATGTCCCTAGACTCCCACATGGTCGACCGCGGTTCGAGTTCCAGACCCAGTGGCTTAAAATTCACGCCAGGTGTATATGCGTGCCGAAGATCCCAAGAGGAGAACGGAGGAGAAAGGACTGCGGCGTGGCCACACACACACACACAACCCCTCCCGGGATGATTTCTCGCTTTCTATCACTGTCTGTCTCTGTCTTTCTGGCAAGCACATGCGCCCTATAGCAAAAAAAAACCTCTCCAAAAAAAAAATACTTGCACCGGAGCACTGTAAACACAGAAAAGCCTATTAAGCATTAATAGTTCTTCAAGGAGTAAACATTAGTTTTCAAAGCACTACACAAAGAATTGTTTTAAAACAACACCTTATAGGGAACCAGCAGTTAGCGTAATGGCTATGTCGCTGGACTCCCACGTAGTCGACCACGGTTCGCGTTCCAGACCCGGTGGCTTAAAATTCACGGCGGGCACGTGTGCGTGTGTGCCCAAGATCCCGAGAGGAGAATGGAGGAGAAGGGATTGTGAAGTGACCATCCCCCCTGGGGGGTGATTTCTCGCTTTCTGTCTCTATGTCTCTCTCTGTCTGGCGAGCGCATGCGCCCTATAGCAAAAACCTATCAAAAAAAAAACAAAAAAAAAAACAACGCCTTATAGTTTCATAGCTTTTCTTTACCTGGTTTCACAAAATAAGGTTTCACTCACTCAAATTTAGTAAAGATTAAATACAGCATGTAGTGTTAGAAAAGTGAGGCAGCAATACACATTATTCATGTTCAAATCAGCAAAACAAATACATAGCAATGTGTTTCGTGTTTCGTAATCAATACCCCACTTTTCATAATCTACCCCACATTTCATAATCTAGATGGGAATGCAATCTAAATTTATTTTCAAGTCAGTATTTTCTAAAGAAAAAACTGTTCTCCATTGTCAGAAGCCTACCTCTCTGATGAGCCTAAAATCTCAAAAAGTACAGATTCCAAAGCTATAATTACTTCATACACTACTTAAATGCTGGCTTGTTTTAAATCATTTCCAAGCCTTTCTGAACGTCAAGTATGACTCTTCTCACCACTGCACGTTAGTATTCTGGGGAGAAGTCTTGAAGGCCCTTCGTCCCTGCCACAAACCACCTGCAACTTACTATCCTCTCCCCAGGAAGCCCCAGAGGGTCTTCTGACATAAAATTGCCTGTGACTCTCTACAACTGAAGGCAATCCTGCTATTCTCTTGAACTAGGGATAAGTGGATAAGTGTCCCAGTCAAAAGCAGCTACGGACTGACCATATACTCAAGGTCAAACTTGGCCCAAAAGGAGTAACTGCACAAGGAATAGTGCGACAAATCTATCTAAACAAACCCTCTCATACACACTACAACAAAGAGAGGATAGATCACTAGCATTTAGGTGATATTCCAAGTGACTCTAAGGCCTCTCTACAAAGACTAATCTACATCGTAGTCTAGGAAGTAATAGGACCCAGAACAGAAGCATAATCAATAAGCAAACACTATCCTACACTATTGCACACTTTTCTCAAATAAAGCCTCACTCCTAAAGGTGCAGCTCTTCCTCAACACAATAAAAAGTCTACAACAACTGACCTGCCTTTAGACACACCAACATGCTCACTCATCACCTCCACTGGACCTGGTCAGTTGGCAACTAAGCCTTCACAAAAACCATTATGCTCCTATGGAGACAGGGACAGGTAAAATTGAGGTAAGGCTCTCGCTATCATTCATAATCATGCTGAATAGCCTGTCCTTCAAGAAGACTTCTACAACTGACTTAAATGACACTAAATTACTGTTACTCTACAACCTTCTTCATATATTTCATTTTTCCATAAATCATACATCTTTTAATGAACTTTTAATATTCAGTCACTTACAGATTCACATGCTAAACATTATTAGAAATTTGCTTGGGCTCTGTAAATCTCTTTTCTTCCCACATGGTGTGACTGCTGTTATTTACTTAGTCATCTCCACAGTACTGTATTCTTCAAAGTCTTTATCGTGTCTCTTCTTTCATGTTTCCACAGAGCCTAGTAATGCTTTCCTTCACAAATAAATGCTTTTGTTGACAGGTATATTTATCCTAATCAGATTATTTTAAGTAGACCATAAAATAAGCTATTTTTATTACTCCATTATTCTGGATTTTTACAATAGTTTTACAAACATGTAAAAAGAAAAGTTAAAACCATGGATTTAACTTTAGATGTAGTACTTATTATGTTAATTAGCACTATTAAATTTATCCTCACCAAATTATTGTATAAAAATTCAAAAATATGTATATCTCATTTGTTATAAAATACAAAGGTATTAGGAAATGATCATAAGCCACAATATCAAGAAAACCAAATCAGGGCCAGCAGATAGTGTGGTGATTAAGGACCTGGACTCCTATATGGCTGACCGTGGTTTGAGTCCCAGACCTGGCAACTTGCTTGCTTTCTTACTTTCTCTCCCTCTCTCTCTCTCCCCACCCCCCGAGCACAGGTATCTTGCAGCAAATTTAAAAAGAAATAATGATAAGGGACCAGCAGATGGCACAATGGTTACATCACTGGACTTCCAAGTAGGTGACTGCGGCTCGAGTCCTGGATCTGGTGACTTAAAACTCACGCCAGGCACATGTATGTGTATGCCCAAGATCCCAAGAGGAGGAAGGACTGCAGCATGGCCATCTCCTCTGAGCAGTGATTTCTCGCTTTCTGTCTCTCTGTCTCTCCAGTGAGTGCGCGCGCCCTACAGTAAAAATCTCTCCAAAAAAAAGATAAATAAAATTAAATAATTCTTTTAAAAAATTTTTTAGGTAAACCAAAATCAAATTGTGCCTTGAGGAATTTAGAACCCAAGAGACAGCTAAAGTAAGTACAAACAGTATGCATGTGAGAATAGACAGACCCCCTGGCTAAATGAAAAGGAAGAATCCTCCCTTTCCCATCGGATCTGAACCTGGTCTTGGTGGTCACACAAGGAGGGAAAGGGACACTGAAGCAGACCTCTGGTGGTGTAGCCTGGCTGCACTCTGGGGCTGGTTTAGGTACCACCTTCCCTGAAGACGGGGAGTGGGGGGTGGGGGGGTGACACAGGGTAAGGCAGCCAGACCCCACTGGGCTGACCCTTCCTCATGACCTGCGGCTGTACTGTTAAAGGGATCTGGCGCACCTGCTCGCCTCTCGAAGGCTTCTCCTTTGTCTTCTAGGCCTGTGTTCCTTGGAGCCAGCTCTGTAGAGCTAGGAGACACAGAAGGGAAAGCACAGGAAAAGCAGAACTTCTGGTGGAAACAGCTAATGTTGTAGTTTTAAGTGGCCAATAAAAAAAGACTCTGGAAGTGGAAAAAAAGGAAGACAAGGAAAGGTAGATGGTAGCAAGTGATGTATGCATCTTCGTGCAGGTAGAGCTTTGAGTGCAACCTAAAAAAAGCTATATAACATATAAGGAAGAAGGTATAAGGCATAGCTCAATGGAATATCAGGCTAGTAAAAGAGAAAATAATATGGATGCCTCTATGTGAAGCCATACAATTGAGATGACAGGAGACACAACCACAGAAGAAACAGAACACACTACCAAAGTTTACAGAAAGAAGGACTGTTTAAAAGAAGGAGACCAAATGACAAAGGTGTACAGATATCTTTGTTGAAGTATGAGCATTCAAACAAGGTGTAATGTTGGACCAGCCCCAAAGATTGGTGGTTAAGAGAGCCAGATCTGATAAGGCCAACTACATGGTTTGAATCCCAGCCCTTGAAGCTTGAAAACCAAGCCAGGCACATGAATGAGAGTATGCCAACCCTGACAGGACAGAGAAATGAAGGCAAAGAGATTACATGTTTCTCTGTGGGGTAGTTTCTCCTCTCTTTCTCTCTCTGTCCCAGCCTGTGTCTCTCTAGCAAGTGCACACACCCTCTATAATTTTAAAAACAGGGAGTTAAAGCATTATTATGCCTAAATTATGAACAAAGTCATTCTCCTCTTTCTCTCTCTGTCCCAGCCTGTGTCTCTCTAGCAAGTGCACACACCCTCTATAATTAAAAAAAAGGGGAGTTGGGAACCAGCAGTTAGCGTAATGGCTATGTCGCTGGACTCCCACGTAGTTGACCGCGGTTCGTGTCCCGGACCCGGTGGCTTAAAACTCACGCCGGGCGCGTGTGCGTGCGTGCCCAAGATCCCGAGAGGAGAATGGAGGAGAAGGGATTGCGGCGTGACCATCCCCCCTGGGGGGTGATTTCTCGCTTTCTGTCTCTATGTCTCTCTCTGTCTGTCTGGCGAGCGCACGCGCCCTACAGTGAAAATCTCTCCAAAAAAAAAAAAAGGGG
Source organism: Tupaia belangeri chinensis (assembly GCF_000334495.1). NCBI lineage: Eukaryota > Metazoa > Chordata > Mammalia > Scandentia > Tupaiidae > Tupaia > Tupaia belangeri. The sequence continues at coordinate 7,126,024 of NW_006159716.1, forward strand.
GGGGGGGGTTAAAGCATTATTATGCCTAAATTATGAACAAAGTCATTATTTTTCAAAATTTATATCTAGAAAAAGAAAATTCTTCCTAATCTTCAAAAAGTTAGGCACCAATAATTACAAAGTACACTAACTGCGTATATACGCAGTTCATAACATTTTGTATATGCTCTCCCATTTCAAAATGGAACCCAGACTATGTCCCATTGAAGAGTGATTTCTCTCTTTCTCTTTCTCTCTCTGAGCTTACACACTTTCTGGCAATTAAAAAATTTAAACATAACTTTTTTTTTTTAAGTTTTGCTATAGGGTATGTGCACACACCAGAGAAAGAAAGAGAGAGAGAGAGAGAAAGAAATTACCCCCCACCGGGATGGCCGCACTGCAATCCCTTCTCTTCCATTCTTCTCTTGGGGATTTTTGGTCATGCATGCACACACCCCCAGAATGATTTTCAAGCCGCAAAGTCGGAAAGTTGAACTGTGCAGTCAGTCATGTAAGATCCAGCTATCTTAACCTCCAAGCCACCTGCTGACACAAAACTTAATAAATTTTACCTTCTAAACTGCAGTTATTATTAATTTCTTGGCTTTGGCTTTTTTTTTTTTTTAAGAGAGAGATCTTTGCTACAGGGTATATACACTCACCAAAGAGACAAAGAGAGACAAGAGAGATAGAAAGCGAGAAATCACCCCCCGGGGGGGTGGGGGGGGGGGGCCATGCTGCAATCCCTTCTCCATTCTCCTCTCGGAATCTTGGGCACACATACACATATGCCCAGCATGAGTTTTAAGTTGCCAAGTCTTGAGACTCAAACCACCATCAACTATGTGTGAATCCAGCAACATAACCATTATGCCATCTGCTGGTCCCAAGTTGTGGAGGTTTTTTAGACCAAAAACACCTATAACTATAAAGCTTCTGATCGGCATGAAACAACTGTAATTAAGTAATACAGTTTCAGGTCAGTCCACTCGTTACCAAAAACACAAACAAAAATGGCCATTTTAGTGTTGGCTCTATAGTATACTAGTTAAGGGAGCCAGATCCCATATAGCTGACCATGGTTCAAATTAGAGATTGAAAAACACACCTGATTTGTGTGCATGTATGCTCAAAACTTTAATGAATAAAAAAGAGAAAAAAAAAGGTAGTAGTATGACCACACACCACTGGGGAATGCTCTCTTTCCCACGTCACACACATACTTTATAGCAATCAAAAGAACAACAAAAATACTGGTACTTTAGCCTGTATTATTAGTGAAGTGTAGTACTTAAGAGAGTATTCTAGAATCAAACACACCTGGTACAGCCCTGACTGTCTGATCTCAGGCAAGTAATTTAAATCTGACTTGACTTCCTCATCTATAAAATGTGGAGATTACTGGGGGGCCGGAGAGCGGCACAATGATGATGCGACGCTCTGCGAGGCTGACCCACATAACAAGGCTCAGGGTTGGCATGCCCAGAGTGAGCAATGGCCCTGACCAAAGGCTGAAGCTGGGAGTGGATCACACCATGAAGGCCCTGATGGGAAGTGTCCATCTTACTCTTTCTCTGTTTCTTTTTTTTTCGTTTTTTGGAGAGATTTTTGATATAGGGACCATGCACTCGCCAGACAGAGAGAGACATAGAGACAGAAAGCGAGAAATCACCCCCCCACGGGGGATGGTCACGCCGCAATCCCTTCTCCATTCTCCTCTCAGGATCTTGGGCACGCAGACACACGCGCCCGGCTGAGTTTTAAGCCACTGGGTCCAGGACGCGAACCACAGTTGACTACATGGGAGTCCAGCAACATAGACATTACGCTAACTGCTGGTTCCCTTTCTCTGTTTCTCTTTAAAGAAACTTTAAAAATAGACAAACAGATAACTAGAACTAATATCTATCCCCTAGAGCTGTTAAAGATGAAAAGAATTTCTAGGAATCTGTAAGGAGTACAAGGAACTTTGAGCCATAGAGTTTTGTAGCTTCATGTCTTCCTATGTCCTCCACTTATATTTTGAAATTAAAACAATAATATGCTTTTTAACCTGACATCATGCCTCACCATTGTTATCTGTTGTTTTCTCTCTACTAGGTAGAACTGCACTTAAAGGGGGATTAGCCTGCTAAAAAGGGGGGCAGCAAGCCTAATTTTTATGTGTTTGTGTTTTCTGTCCTCAATATGCATTACTATTTTATCAGAAAATACAACTGGTGTTATGAGAGTGTATTTTCCCACAATAGTTTATTTTGGCAGTCAGGAATTCTTATACACTCTACTTATGTATTCAGGTGCCTAATAAAATAATTCAGATGCTTGGGAGTTTTAAATACGTTCTTCCGACTTCTTTTACCTATTACATTGCTCATGAGCAAAGGTCTGCAAACAAAACACATTTACTAAACCACATTATATTTTATATACCAGCAGTTCCTTTTTAGAGTACAATCCACTTGTAATTCAATTGTTTGGAACTCAGAATTCATTTTCCTTTAAAAACAATGCTATAAACTATATTAAAGGTTCACAAGTTAACAACAAAAGATGGTTTAATCACAGTGTTACTGAATTCTAGTAATAAAAATTACTGCTCTAGGTTCTGAAATCCAGGGTCAAGTCATACAAAACCAAGAAACAGAGTCCAACTTATTTTTCTGAAGCTCAGGAATGGCCTTTCGGAGAATTCCAAAGCAGTCCATCTGTCTCGGTAGCTCTCAACTACCCTCCAGGTGCACGCTCCTCGGCTTTCATAGTGCTCCTCAATCCATCCTGGCACCCATCTTAGCTTGATCTTAACACTAGGTCATTTAGGTATTAAGTACACTTATCAAGTACAGAGCTATATGAATGAATTACTCACGTTAAACCTCTTAATTTAACTTGAAGCATTCCTGATAATATAAAATCAAATATTCAGGCCACATAAAAATAGACTTTCTTTTTTGGTTAGTTTTTTGCCAAAAGGCATATGCGCTCATCAGAGAGAGAGATAGTGAGAGGAAAAGTGAGAATCACCCACCATCACCCAGGGAGGTCGTGCAATCTCTTCTCCTCCATTCTTTTCACTGGATTGGGGGCACGAACACACATAGCCTGGCGTGACTTCCAAGCTGCTAGGTCCAGGACTCAAGTGCCAGTCGGCCATGTAGGAGTCCAGCACCTTAACCACCACACTACCTGATGGCCCTCAAAACAGACATCACTAACTTAGCAGGCAACAATAACAATCATCTTTTCATAACTCTTATCTTATTCTCTGAAAAGCACCAAAGCTTTTGCAATAAAGACACCTACAGCCAAGAAAAGATTAGAAGCAGAGAATGTACATTCTTCAAGAAACTTTAAAGTTGAAGAAATACCCCTAAGATTAATCTGTGAAACTAAAAAATTATGATTATTTAATCTAAATGAACACTAAAAACTAGGGGAACACAAAAATTATAAGGAAGAAGAAGAAAGGTATTCCAGGAAAAGAAACACAGAGGCACGGTGTGTGAAGAAGATAAACGCATGAGGTGATAAAGACACCATCCAGATAAAAGGGAAAGAAACAGGGCTTGGACTGGGTAAGCACATAGGGCCAGGCAGAAAAAAGGTCTCCAAGCAAGCAGGTATAGTTTAGATTTGAAAAGACTTAAAAGCCAAGTCTCCACCAGATATTCATTTGTTGGGGAAAAGGTTCTGCACACTGCTGGAAATTTCCCAGTACCCTAGTCTCTCCCCACTAGAAGCCATTAGTACCTCTTCCCACCAAGTAGAGACAACTATAAGTATTTCCAGACATTGTCACAAGACCGTCCCCCACCAGGGTAAAAATACACCCTCCCAGCCCCATGGAAAACCACTTGCCTACTCCAAGCCCCTATCTGAGATAAAGAAACTGAGTCCCAGGAAAGTCATATAACTTGCTAAGGTCCCAGAGCCTGGTTTTCACTTTGCCAGCGCTAGAATAGCTAAGTCCTGCCAAAAAGTACATCAGGTTTTATGATCTCTCTTTGCTGTGATGAAAATGGCTTCCAAGAGTCTTTAGAAGTTACCTCAATTACTTCTGATGCCTAAGACGGACATTTTACATGTAATATATACTGTATTGGTTATACCTTGTTATTATTTCTGTACCACTTTAAAGAAATCAATCTTTAATTTAAAAAAATTAATTGAGCTACTGAAGATATCCATACAAGTACTATGCAACTTACTTTAAAACAGAGTTGTCTGGGAACCAGCAGTTAGCGTAATGGCTATGTCGCTGGACTCTCACGTAGCCAGAGGCTACCTCAACTCGGGTGGTAGTGATGGCAAGGAAGGAGAGACACAACAGATACACCTAGAAGACCAATTTGGTGATGAGGTAGAAAACAGAGGACACAGAGTCAAAGATGACACCAGCTTCTAAGCAGATACAATGAGGCTGGGAAAACAGTAGGAGAATCTCATTTCCAAGGAAAAGAAAATGAGCTAGGTTTAGGTTTTAAAAATCCAACCTCCTGACCTCAGTAACCCAGGTTTTACTTAAGCAAGTAAGTTTAAGTTTCTACTTAAAATTTCAGCTCCAGTGAAGTGAGGAAAAATATCTTTCTAATCACCTTAAATATTCACACTAAAGCCACCAATGGCTTCTTCCTGGCCATTTCTGTTCTATAGTCCTGTTTGGTTTTGCTTTTGGTCATCAGCTGTTTTTTTACCTACCTCCACCTTAACAATTCTTTATAGCATCTGTTCCAGGAAATCACACTTAAAGAACATTAACTGAGGGACTAGCAGTTGGCGTAATGGCTATGTTGCTGAACTCCCATGTAGGCGACCAAGGTTCAAGACTCAGACCCAGTGGCTTAAACTCACACTGGGCGCATGTGCATGCGTGCCCAAGATCCTGAGAGGAGGAATGGAGGAGAAGGAAATGCGGCGTGGCCATCCCCCCTGGGAGGGTGATTTCTCGCTTTCTGTCTCTCTGTCTTTCTGGTGAGCGCAAGCGCCCTGTAGCAAAAACCTCTCCAAAAAAAGTTTTTGGGGCCAGCAGGTGGCGTGGTGGTTAAGGGTGCTGGATTCCCACATGGCCGACTGCGGTTTGAGTCCTAGACCTGGCAGTTTGCTTTCTCACTTTCCCTCCCTCCCCCTCCCTCTCTCTCTCTCTCTCTCTCTCTCTCTCTCTGTCCCTCTCTGGTCAAATTAAAATAAATAAATAGATAAATAAAGTTAAAAAAAATTAAAAGTTTCTTTCCATTCATACATTCTTCATCTCTCTATGCTTCTTGTAATCTAGCCCTTCTTTTTCATTCCCAACTTATCCCAGCCCTACATAAAAACTGCGCTATTTGGGAACCAGCAGTTAGCGTAATGGCTGTGTCGCTGGACTCCCATGTAGTCGACCGCGGTTCGTGTCCCGGACCCGGTGGCTTAAAACTCACGCCGGGCACGTGTGTGTGCGTGCCCAAGATCCCGAGAGGAGAATGGAGAGAAGGGATTGCGGCGTGACCATCCCCCTGGGGGGTGATTTCTCGCTTTCTGTCTCTATGTCTCTCTCTGTCTGGCGAGCGCACGCGCCCTATAGTGAAAAACCTCTCTCAAAAAAAAAAAAAACTGCGCTATTTGAATAGTCTTACAGCCTGTATTATTTTGCCTAAGACAACTCTCTCCATTTCCCAAATCCTCATGGTTAGAAAGGCCTGACTGGTCTGGCTGAAGAGGGAAATTATTTAGTGTTAATCAAGAAGAGAAAAGGCTGCAGAAAGGTAAAACACCATACTCCCTTTTGGAGGGGGGTGGTGAGGGAGTCTGGCTTCCAAAACTAACTCAGACTTTGCAAAGAAATGTAGGAATTTTACCAGAAATAAGGGAAGTTAGGGAAAAAAGAGAAACAGAAATACAAAACAACAACAGATGACCGAAACACATAAAAAGCACACAAGTAAGATGGGTATTAGTCTGTCAGACATCCTCGACATGTTTCATGCCCTTCGAGAGTAACTACTCACCAGAAAACTTTCTGATTAGATAAGGATGGGCATCAGACATTCCTAGTAGGAGAAGAAAATCAGAAAACATGCACATGTAGCAAGAGATGGATCAATGAAATAATCTCTCTGAGAAATTATCAAGGCCCTGGTTCTGAGTGTGGACCCCAGAGGGCCAGCATCCATACCACTAAAGACCTTATCAGAAATCCAAATTATTAGGCCAGTCCATGGTCTGGTAGTTGGAGCAGCTAAATCTCACAGTGCCGACTGCACAATTCAAGTCCGGGACCCAGCAGAGCTTGAGAAACGGTGTGGTGCGCATGTGCATGTGTGTGTCTCTCTGCCTGCCTGCCTACCCAAAATCCCAGGGAGGAAGAGATAGAGGAGACTGCTGTGGGGACCATTCCCCAAGGGGAGAGCTTTTGGTCTCTCTCTCTCTCTCTCTCTCTCTCTCTCTGGCAAGTGCATGCTCCCTGTGGGGAAAGGAAAGAATTTAGTCCCTTGTAAGGACAGGCCCGGCAATCTGTTTCAACAAGCCTTCCAGGAGATTGTGATGTACCTTAACCTTTGAACAGCACTAAGGGATAAATACCTCCCTACTATTAAGGTTTTCAGAGGCCCCTCAAATCCAGACAAGCTGAAAGACAGCTTCAGCATGAAGTAAGCATACCATGGGTCCTGCTCTTGCATTATGTGAGATCTCCCTGTATTTTGAACACCTAGAATAATGCCTAACACAGAGAGCTACTCAATGTTTACTGAGTAAGTAGATGGAAGGCCTTAAACTTGCCCCTGACAAAACTACTTTTAATAGAGCTGTTTCTAATAACCCAAACAGTCTCTAAGACTGCAAAGGAAGTTACAGCAGAGCAGACAAGATGGCCAGAGTCACTTAGGGTCAGTTCATAGAACTTTTTCTTTCATTCTATTTACTTTTCATTTTTTCTTCTAAGAGTGGGAGAGAGCACCTTCACAGGGTCCCAGTGGACCACAGACAGACCTAGATCACAGGCACACACATGCCTGGCTTTCTTAGGAAATTCAAGCACAATTCTGGAACACTCCCATGTGGGTCAGCCCCACAAAGCATCGTGTTATACTACTGCACAGCCATCCAGCTCCACAGATCCCTTTAGAAAAAAGCTAGGGCAGTGTTTTGAGCAGGAAGAGCTAAGAGACATATTCTGTGCCCCCCCCCCAAAAAAGGCAAGGAATGTCAGCAGGCAAAACTGAAAATTCACCAATAGGATCAATTAAATTATAGCTATGAGGAACAGTAATTAGACCGTGTACAAGACTCAGACCCAAGCAGAAAGTGTCATGCTTTTTCAAGAGCCTAGGAAATTAATAAGTAAAAACTCTGATCTGCCTCAATACATAAGTTGTGTATCTAATGAGTCACCAGATCTGTATGTAACTTATACCTTCACATTCCATCATACCATGAAAATAACGTATGCCTTCGATTCTGCTATGATACAAGGAGAGCATCATCAGCAGTAAAAGCTGCCAGCCCAGCATCAGTGGCACACAGTCAGTAGCTTACTCAACTGCAGTGCTGGGGAGCCACAAAGCTGACCACAGATTCGGATCGCTGGCATAGTCAACCTGAAACACACCAGGCACATAAATGCACACCCAAGATCCTGACAAGCCAGAGGGTAGGGGAAAGGGGACCGTAGAGTGACCAGACCATATCAAGGGTCTCTCTGTCTCTCTTCTATCATGAATGAAATAAACAGCTGAACTTGAAAGGAGGAAACCCAGCAAGTCAGCCAGACTAAATTCTCAGAACTCTTAGAAGCAGAATTGTACCTTATTTCCCATCCCTTGTTGATACTCCAAATACTGACACCAGTATTTACTCCAGAAAGGGTAAAAAAAAAAAAAAAAAAAAAAAGAACTTCCTGGGTGGGCTACCTCTTTTGTCAAATCCCTTAACTCCAATTCCTTATTATGTCATAGAAAGATTCTTCTTTCTCAAATATTGTATTAATACTACTACAGTCCTTCAGTTGTCTCCCAGTAAAATAATCTTCTCACTTGTCTCATAACTCATATTTAAGACACTCATGATGGGGACCAGCAGATGGTGTAATGGTTACGCCGCTGGAGTCCCACATGGCTGACACGGTTCAAGTCCCAGACCTGGAGGCTTGAAACTCACGCTGGACGCATGTGCATGCGTGCCCAAATCCCAAGAGCAGAATGGAGAAGGGACTGCAACATGGCCATCCCCCCACCCCAGGGGTTGGGATTTCTCGCTGTGTCTCTATCTCTCACATGCAAGTGCATGTGTCCTATAGCAAAAATCTCTCTTAACAAAAAAAAAAAAAAACAACAACAACAAAACCACTAATCAAGAACTTTTAAGAAGTGGAATAATTCCTCTTTATAAACTATAAACTATTTTCCATATCCCCCACGCTATACGCTATACTCGCTCATATAAGTAACTGTATCACTTCCTAGGTGTGTCTACATCATGTAGACTACATGAAGGCGGGACTCCCGGTGCCTAGAGCTATGTTTGACACAAAATAAACATTGGAGTGTTTGCTGATTGATGCTTACTCTCAGTCCTATTCCCAATTCCAGGTTTTAAAAAGTTGATTGGGGGGGGGGCAGAGAGTGACATGGTGGTTGAGAGATGGACTCCCACATGGCTGATCACAGTTTGAGTCCCAAACCAGGTGGCTTAAAAACTCATACCAGGCGTGTGTGTACATGTCCAAAATCCCCGGAGAAGAATACAAGAGAAGTGACTGTGGCATGGCCATCCCCCTTAAGGGGTGATTTCTCACTTTTCCTGTCACTCTCTTGGGTCAGCATGCACGCCCTATGGCAAAAACCTTAAAAAAAATAAATAAATAAAGTGTATTGGCTAATGATTGGGGCCAGCAGGTGGCAGGGAGATTAAGGTCCTGGAGCTCACGTGGTCAACCACAGTTCAAGTCCTGGGTCCAAACCCAGCAGCTTAAAACTCAACTCCGGACGTGTGTGCGTGCATGCCCCAAATCCCAAGAAGAGAATAGAAGACAAGGGATTGCAGCATGGCCATCCCCCCCTTCGGGGGGAGATTTCTCACTTTCTGTCTCTCTCTGGTGAGTGCACGTGCCCTATGACAATCAATCAATCAATCAATCAATCAACTCTATTAATCCTGAATCAGCCCACAACATTGGGGTTCAAGCAGCTGGATACCACCTTGCAGACTGTCCAGGTCAAGTCCCAGACCCAATAGCTTCAAATAACTCACTGGACTCATGTGCATGTGTGCCCAAAATTCCAAAAGGAGGGAGAGGTGAAGACCGAGGGACTGCAGCATGGCCATTCCTCATGGTGGGAGGGTACTGTCTCACTTTCCTTCTGTCTCTCTCTAGTGAGTGCATGTACTCTCTGCGTAAATTTTTTTTTAAAAAAGAAAAAGCCTATTAATCCCAATCCATCCTTTCTCAGATAGAAAAATCTCATCTCTTCCCAAAATTCCTCTGCTGACTGGCTCCAAAGAGCTTTGATTAGAAGAAAACCACCTTGCTTTGGGTTATGTTTTGATCATCTGCTTTATTCCTATCTATCTTCGATGTAAAAAAGCTATTCAAGGCCTAGAAGCTAAATTTCCACTGCAGTAATAAACCTACTGGGGCTGTGCCCAGGATGAATGCAATGTTCTCTCTAATGACCTTCTGAGCCCAACTTGTTGATTAGGTACAACATAGCCATTTTACAGGTACTTGCAGCATGCAACAGTGGCAGCACCAAGGGCAGGCCAAGTAATCACACCTAAGTGAGACTATGGGAAAGCAAGGGAGATGATGGCAGAATTCATAAAACCTCTCTCACCCAGTGCTAGGAACAATGATAGCTTTGTTTTTTTGTTTGTTTGTTTGTTTTTTAGAGAGAGAGAGGTTTTTGCTACAGGGTACATGTGTTCACCAGAGAGACAGAGAAAGCAAAAAATCACCCCTCAGGGTGGATGACCACACCGCAATCCCTTCTCTTCCATTCTCCTCTAGGGATTTTAGACACACATACAAACACCTGGCGTGAGTTTTAAGCTGCTGGGTCCGGGACTCAAACCACATGGAAGTCCAGTGATATAACCATTACACCATCTGCTAGTCACCCTACTTTTTTTTTAAAAAAAGAGGTTTCTGCCTTAGGGTATGAGCACTCGCTGTGATGGAGAGGGGGAGGGCAATGACAGTGAGAGGGAAAGTGAGAATTCACCCACCCCCACCCCACCCCACCCCACCCCGAGATGGCCTTCTCTTCTATTCTCCTGCTGGGATCTTGGTCACATACTCACCCAGGATCCATGTCTTCCCACATGATTTTTTTTATATGTTTGTTTGTTTAAAAAGATTTATTCTATAGGGTGTGTGTCCTTACCAGAGAGATAGAAAGCAAGAAATCATGCCCCAGGGGAATAAGACATGCTGCAATCCCCCTCCTCCATTCTCCTCTTGGGATTTTGGGCACGTGTACGCATGCACCCAGCGTGAGTTTTAAGCCATCAAGTCCAGGACTTGCACCATGGTGGATACTGTGGGAGTCCAGCAACATAACCATTATGTCATCAGCTGGTCCCTCCATATGGTTCTAATATCATGCAACTGCACCCTAATACCTGTACCACCATGGCTAGGCCTAAACAGAGTGAAGTTTTAAACAAAATCAAAACACTAAGGCAACCGAAGTGGTACAGTGGTGATATAATACACCCTGGTCCTGGGCTCACGTGTGAAGGTCTAAGGTTTGCATCACAAGGACTCCCTGTACATGCCAGGTGTGTGTGTATAAGGTGACCAGGACCTGGGCTGGCTGAGGCTTGGGATTCGGATGGATCATGGCATGAAAATCTTGTTGGAAGGCCTTGTTGTCTGTCTCTGTCTCTCTCATGAAACAAATGAACAATAAACTTTAAAAACAGTGGCACAAACTATTAAAAATGAGATGCAGTATCGGGGGGAAATAGGTATTTATAAATTACTTACATATCTTCTCCCCTAAAGTAAGGTTGAGAGGAGAAAGGCGAAATGAAGAAACAATAGCACGAAGCCTCTAGAAGAGGAGCAGGGACTCTAGGATGTGGTCCACCTGTACTCCCTGCCCTGCCACCCCTCTCTCCATTCTCCTCCATCTTCACCACTTTCTGGCCATCTGCTGCTCTTGTTGATGGACAGTAGGAATGCAGGGCCTGAGCAAATTTCTCTCGACATGCAAGGCAGCTCACTCTAATTGTATGAATAATACTAAACTATTGGCTGATACGCCTTAAGATTTCTGTCAAACCTCACAGTTTGATTTTTATTTAAAGCTCCTCTTCTACAGGAAAACATGATGTTGAAAAATCTCACTTGTCTAAACTAGATCAAAGTTATAAAAGTTCCATACAAAAGAGAAGTTTAAAGAAGCTGACAGCTCTCTCAACAATTTGCTTATCCCTGTCTAATTGTCTTCAACTTCGTAAGAATACAAAACTACCAGCATTATGACAGCGAACACAACCTTCTCCAGTTTTTTTAAGTACATCTTCAATGATAAACTCAGTCACATTCTAAGCAAGACAGCTCCCTCTCCAGTTTAAAAGTTCTATGGCCAGTTTAAGTTATGACAGCTCAAGAAGTTCTATTTCTGCATTTCCTAATTAAAAACTTACCAGAGAAATGAATTTTAACCAAAACCAGGAAAAGGTTAGCAGAGAGTAATTTATGATGAGACTATAGAGACAAAGGGAATACTCCACACAGACAGAATAATCAGTTTCCCCATTCAGTTGCTGTAGCTCCAGGAATCCAATAATTCTTCATTTATTCAAAAATGAAGATGATAAAATTCCTTGGTGTTGACAGCAGGTGATTTTTAACTTCAGTGCTGCCTGACAGGCACCTGCAGGCTTTACCTGGCCTCAATCTGTCCAGTTTGGAACTGCCAATTAATAGCTTCTCAAAAGCAAATCTCAATGTAAGCCATTTAAAAAAAAAAAAAAAAGTGCTTTTCAAAGTGCCAAATACAATCGACTAGTCTAGCTCAGCATGTTAGAACAAAATAAAACTCTGGTGCCTGATTCAAGCTACAATTGTCAGAGCCAAGTGACAAGGGGCAAAGAAAGATGCAAAGTCTCAAAACAGGTGCTACATATACCCTCCTGAATACAAAGAATACTGTAGCAACCTAACAGATGTCTTCACTGACAATCTTAGCCTTTATCAACTGAGTTTCCACAGGAGAGTTAAGCACTAATGTCCTCAGGAAGAGATTAGCAAACCTTTTCTTTAAATATTTTCAGGTTTTTTAGGCCACACAGTTCCCATCACAACTATTCAATTCTGTCACTGGAACACAAAAGCAGCTGTCACCAACAAGTATATAAATAAAGTGTGACTGTGTTCCAATAAAACTTTGTTTTTGGACACTAAATTTTGAATTTCAAGTAACTTTCACAGAAAAAAATTTTTGAACACTTAAAAAAATGTAAAACCAGGCCAACGGATGGGGTAGCAGTTACTTTGTAGGACTTCCACATGGCAGACCACAATTTGAGTCCCAGACCCAATAGCTTGAAACTCACACTAAGCACATGTGTATCTATGCCTAAGATCCCGGGAGGACAATGGAAGAGAAGGGATTGCAGCATGGCCATACCCCGGGGAATGATTTCTCACTTTCTTCCTTGCTGTCTCTGTTTTTTTTCTCTCTCTCTTTCTGGCAAGCACAGTCACCCTAAGGCAAAAACCTCAACAACAACAAAAATGTAAAACCAGGCCCAGCCTAACTGGTGCAGTCCTGCTGTAAGTCACACACCAACCACAGGTTCAGATCCCCAAGTCACCCTGGCAATGAACTGGACATCTAAAATCCTAAAAAGCTAAAGGCTGGGGAGGGGGAGGACTACAGGGGACAGGTACTTCCCATCCCTCTTATGCACACACACATGCTCTCTGTTATTGAAATAATGATGATAATGTAAAACCAGTCTCAGAAACCTTCAAGGCCCCCATAGTACAGCTGACAACACAACAAACTGCAACGATGGAAGTCACAAGGCCAACTGTGCGTCAGAGCCTCACCCAGTTGATCTCAAACACCCCAGGCACAAAAACAAGTGCTCAAGAGCCTACCAAGCTAGAGAGTTAGGGGGAGGGAACTGAATAACCAGTCCCTATTGAGGGTGCCCCTTTCTTTTTCATATGTGCTCATGCACACACACACACTATCATAATTTTTTTTAAGTTTTTTTAAAAAGAAAAATTCAGAGGCCAGCTGGTGATGTGATGGTTAAAGTAGCTGAATCCCACTAGCTGAATGTACGTTTTGAGTCCCAGACCCAGGGACTTGAAAAACACACCAGGTCTATGTGCGTGCATGCCAGACTGCTGAAAGGACAGTAAAGAAGGTAGCCATCTGCCCCCTTGGGGGCTGCTTTCTCACTTTTTCTCTTTCTCTAGTGAGCACATGCACCTATGACAAATCAATAAATACATATTTTACGGGACCAGCAGTTAGCGTAATGGCTATGTTGCTGGACTCCCATGTGGTTGACTACGGTTTGCGTCCCGGACCCAGTGGTTTAAAACTCACGCTCGGCGTATGTGCATGCATGCCCAAGATCCCGAGAGGAGAATGGAGGAAAAGGGATTGCGGCGTGGCCATCCCCCTAGGGGGTGATTTTTCGCTTTCTGTCTCTCTGTCTCTGTCTATCTGGCGAGCGCACGCCCCCTATAGCAAAAACCTCTCCAAAAAATAAATAAATATATGTGTGTGTGTGTGTATATATATTTTTTTTAAAGAAAAATTCTTATTTCTTTGGCCATGCTTGGTCCTGGGCAGTAATTTGCAGACCTATACACAAAGCATTCTTTGTAACAGATGAACCTTTTCCTATCCAACTATCAACAGAATGGTATTAATTCTGTACCATATCTTGGAGAAGGTAATCACTCAAAATCATTTTCTATACATCTACAGTACTCCAATACTTCTCTGCCTAGTATGACACTTACTGATGAGATTGTATCATCACTTCCCATTGGGCAAATAACTTTACACAACTTAGAAATGATTTAAAGGCCAGCAGGTAGTGTGAAGGTTAAGGTACTAGATCCCACATGGACAACTGTGTGGTTCAAGTCCCAGATGCAGCAACTTGAAAAACACGCCAGGCACATATGCATTTATGCTCAAAATCCCAAGAGGAAAATGGAAAAGAAGGGATTGAGGCGTGACTATCCCACAAGGGATGATTTCTCATTTTCTTTCTCTCTGTCTCTGATGCACACATGCACCCTATAGCAATAAATAAAAATTTAAAATTTCCTATTTAAAAGTTCTCAAGGACCAACCAACCCCATACCATAGTGGTTCAGTCCTGTGCTTTAAAAGCCAGATTCCACATGGCCAACCACAGTTCAAGTCCTGACCCCAGAAGCTTGAAAAGGATGCCAGGTGAACATATGGTACATACCCAAAATCTTGATGGGAAGGAGAAATGAAGGAAAGGGGAGTCTGCAGGAGATGTGTGATCACGCCCCATTCGGGAATAGTGGGAATCAATCTCTCTCACACATATCTTCTGACAATGTTTTTTTAAATTCTCAAGATATAAAAAGGAGAGCCAGCAGGTGACATAGTGGTTAAAGTGCTGTACTCCCTGAGTTCTGAACCTGGCAGCTTGAAACTCACACCAGGTACATGTGTGTACGTGCCCAAAACCCCCAGAGGATAATGGAGAAGAAGGGACTATGGCATGGTCATCCACCCTGGAGGGTGATTTCTCACTTTCTGTCTCTCTGCTAGAGAGACAGAAAGTATACACACCCTATAGCAAAAGTCTATTGAAAAATAGATAGATAGAAAACAAAGGAACTTTCACATGTGCTGTATTGCCAAAAGACAATATAAATCAAACTGTTGCAAATTACATCTCTAGTTAATGTACTATCAGAAATTAAAAAAAGAACAATTTCTTTTCTTTTTTTTTTGGAGACGTTTTTGCTAGAGGGCATGTGCGTTCACCAGAAAGAGAGAGACAGAAAGCAAGAAATCACACCCTAGGGGGGATGGCCATGCCACAATCCCTTCTCCTCCTTTCACCTCTTGGGATCTTGGGCACACAAGCACACACACCCAGCATGAGTTTAAGCCACCGGGTCCAGGACTTGAGCCGCAGTCAACTACATGGGAGTCCAGCAACATAGCCATTACGCCAACTGCTGGTCCCAAAAAGAACAATTTCTAATAAAACCAAGAATTCAACTATCATCTGTCAACTCATTTTGTATCTTCAGGTATTTCCATACTTCTTACAGTGGAATTTATCTGAATAAAAATCACAAATACTAATTATAGGATTGCCTGAAATACTTATAAACTAGATTTTAGTTGCAATTCTACCTATTTCTAAGTAAGTGAGCTTTAGTAAGTCCCAGAATCTTTATACTAATCCATTAAAAAGATGAATTAATACCCATGATCTTCAAAAAAAATAGTCAAAAGGGAGCAAATTAAACTTATGTGAAAGAGTTTGTATACCATGTACTGCTACAGAATATCAGTTGCCATTATTAGGTGTTCAATGCCTTTATTCATGACCATATTTTTTTCCAATTCATATAATTTTCCACTTTTTGTTTCTTTTTTTGGAGAGGTTTTTGCTATAGGGCGCGTGCAGTCACCAGACAGACAGAGAGACAGAGAGACAGAAAGCGAGAAATCACCCCCTAGGGGGGATGGTCATGCCGCAATCCCTTCTCCTCCATTCTCCTCTTGGGATCTTGGGCACGCACGCACACACACCTGGCATGAGTTTAAGCCACTGGATCCAGGACTTGAACCGCGGTCAACTACATGGGAGTCCAGCAACATAGCCATTACGCTAACTGCTGGTCCCGAGTTTTCCACTTGCTAGTGTCTGCTAGTCCTCTGGTTTCATTCAATATTGTGCGCCTAGGAGTATAACCATTCAAACATTTAATAAGCAAAGCATAATGTAATGCACCATGGGGTGAATAAAGATGACGTGTCTCAACCCTCAAGCAGCTTTACAATGAACGCAGACATGTATACATCAATCAGCACTATAAATAGAAACCAGCAAAAGCCAACGTGCATGTCCTGCAGAATCAGGCAAAGTCGTGCAGGTATTTAATGTGACAGGAGCAATATTAGATCAAACAGCAAGAGCAGAGGCACAGATGCAAGAGAACACTCCACATACCCAAGGACACTGGGCATCGCAAGCTCTAAACAAATTCCAAAGAGAGTTTCATTTTAAAAATCTAACCAGGCAAAGAAAAACTTCACTGCTAATCTTCGGACCTCAAAAGTTCAGTTTCTAAAGGGTAAGCTAGAGATCAAATTATGAACTATGCTGGTTTCACTCCATTTCCTAAAGCACTTCACCAACACGTAAGGAGGTATGTTTTAAAGGGAGCTGAGTATAGGGAAGGGACATGTCCACCCTAGCAAGTCTCTGAGGGATTCAAGATTGATATACTAGATCTTTTGATGACACATGTAACCTGTTTCAAACAATTTCCTTAAAAACTATAAATTATCACAGTTCTCACTAAGAGAAGAGGCTTGTAAGTCAGACTTTGTTAAGCACCATAAAATCATTCCCCATGGTGTTCCTCACCTCTCAAGGCCTCTGCCACCGTCCCAATTCACAAAAATGGTCAAGATAGTTGGATGAAATATATGAGTGGTAGCAAATCAAATCAGAAACATACAGGGCAGAAAAGAAAGATGATTAACTTCTCCCTTGAATATCTTAAGTTTTCATAAATTATCCCTATATCTTACTCTTCCTGCTTCTCCTTAGACCAGTTCCTTGCTCCTAAGAATCTCCATCAGGAGACAGATATGAAAAAGATGAAACTCAAAACAATTCATCTCCTGGTCATTAATGTCAATATAACCAAGCTGGAAAGGAAAGCTACAGGCTTTAAAGTTATCAGAGGGCTTGCCATCAAGTTTTGAGAACTCACTACTAGCTATAAGCACTTCCAAAAGCCCTTCCCAACTTACAGTTCATCATACTTCCTAAGGGGACAGAAGCAAAGGTTCTGTAAGTTCCAACTGTTGATTTCTTCAAAAACATCATTTATTGGAGTCCCATGAGCTCAGATTCAAGATTTTCTGTTTAGTCCCATCAGCTCAGATTCAAATTTTTCTGTTTACTAAAACCTAAAATTCCAATTTTGCTTCCATCTTCATTAGGAAAATATAGATACACAAATTAAGATTGAAAATGAGTGGATTATTCAAAAAGAGTTCTACAGAAACTAGATAAATACAAGAATATATAAGCAGAGTTTGGCAAGTTTAAATATAAACCATTAAACAGATTAGCTGGCAACTGACCAGAGGACCACCATACTGCATACATTAATAACACAGAATAACTTAAAAACCAAGAGACAAAGAGGGGATCATGCTGAGTTGTTTTTAATCTTTTATTTATTTATTTATAATTATTTATTTATCATTTATTACCTTTTTTCTTAATTTGACCAGAGACAGAGAAAGAGAAGGAAAGTAAGAAAACAAGCTGCCAGGTCTGGGACTCAAACCAGAGTAGACCATGTTTGAGTCCAGTGCCTTAACCAGTGTGCCACCTGCTGGCCCCCATGCCAAGTTGTTTTTAAAACAGTATAATTTATGCAAGTTTAAGAAATTATCTCACTGTACTAAGCATAGTGAGAAATCTATTAATTCTGAAATATGATCCAATTCTTTTTTTGTTGTTTTTGGGTTTTGGTTTTGGTTGTTCAGAAACTAAAAGGATCCACTGATAGTAGAAAGGTATCAGAGGATTGGAAATGTTACAAGAATCTGTTATGTCTGATCCAAAAGAGATAAGAGAAAGAATTATTATTTACCAATGATTGTTGGATATATTTTTAAAAATTTTAAATGCTGAGTAACTGCAAAAATAGGCTCAGGTCATTAAACAAACACAAGCCTTAAAACAGGAATTTAGCAGATCACAGAGTTCCCAAAAGAAAACTCTCTTATTAGCTCTCCATACTGCCTTTACCTCCATGGAAGCAGGCAGGCAGGTGGGCAAGCAGGATATTATGAAATTGTGCCATGAGTGAGAACAGGCATACTTTTATTGTTTTAAACATATACATACATACACACACATACACACCCCTTAAGAGTCAAGACACAGTAGGCTTAAGGAATTAAGACTATAAAAATCACTCCCCTCCCCCCATAGAAATCAATACATAATGGATGAGATGGTTTGGAACTGGATGCTCATGAGACCAGGGTACATCCCAAACTATATCTAAAATCAAATACTGGCAATGAAAAAAGCAAGGGTAGAATATAAAGTTATCTGAGAAAATTCCAGTCACTTCTTGATGTCAGGTAAAAATGCCTGCTGCTAAGTGATTTTTACATTATTATTTAAAAAGCAAATCAGAGTGTCTATAAACTAGAAAACTGATTAATAAAATAGAGGTATACTGATAGTTACACAATGGAAATACTACTTAGAAACATTGGGGCCAGTTCCATGGTACAACAGGAAAGCACTACTTAAAAGAAGCCAACCACCATCGCATGGCAACCATGGCTCAAATTTCCAGTCCAACTGACCAGAAACACACTGGACACACACGTGCCCAAGATCTAAAGAGCTATAGGACAGGAGGAAGGGGATCACAGTGTGATCCGACCCTGTGAAAAGTGTATATATCTCTCTCTCTCTCTTACTATCATGCATGCATATTCGTGCTCAATCATGAATTAAGAAAAACTATGTAATAAAAACAAATTAACAGATAAAGAGGAAAAGGCTGACAAATATCAAAAACATTACACTGCGGGGACCAGATGGTGGTGCAGCAGTAATGTGAAAGGATCCACATGGGAAGGTCCTAGATTTGCATCTCAAGGCCTCTCTGTACACACATGTGCCACAACCCAGGCTGGCTGAGGCTAGGAGTGGACTGCAGCATAAAGACCCTGTTGAGGTGCCTGTCTCTCCCTCCCCTTGTCCAATGGGAAAAAGACATACAATTTTTTAAAATGAAAAAATAAAAACATTACATTGTATCAAAGAATTCTTACAAAAAAGTACATAAATTCATTTCAAAACAAGCAAAAACTAAACTATAGTAAGACAAAAATCAAAACAGTGATTACCTGCAAGAGAAAGAGAAAGGCAGAAAGAAGGGAGAGACAAAATGATTAGAAAAGGACATAAAGAAACTTTCCAAAATAAGATAAAATATAACTAATGTGATGGTTTGATACAGTACAGTACTGTATACATATTACAGAGATTTGGGTTACACAGTGCTAGGATCTAAATATTGGTGTCTCCCAAAACTCTTATGCTGGAACCTAATACCCAATGTGATAGTATTAAGAAGTGGGGCCTGGGGACCAGCAGATGGCATATTGGCCACATTGCTGGATTCCCATGTAGTCAACCGTGATTGGAGTCCAGGACCTGGTGGCTTAAATTCATACCAGGCACATAGGTATGCGTGCCCAAGATCCCAAAAGGAGAATGTAGAATGGATTGTGGCATGGCCATTCCCTCTGGGCAGTGATTTCTCGCTTTTGGTCTCTCTCTGTCTTCCTGGCGAGCACACGCACTCTAGCAAAAACTTCTCCCAAAAAAAAAAAAAAAGAAGTGGAGCCTGATAGGAAATCATTAAGTCATGAGGACTCTACTCTCAAATGAGATTAGCACCTTTTTAAAGAGGTTGAAGAGAGCACTCTAGCCCCTTCTGCCACGTAAGGACACCGTAACAAGGTGCCATCTATGAGAAACATCAAACACTGAATCGTCCAGAGCCTTGATCTTGGTCTTCCCAACCTCCAGAACTAGAAGCAATAAATTTCTACTACTTATTAATTACTGAGACTAAGGTACTCTTTACAGCAGCCAGAACAGACTAAGACGCATAGGTATATGCATTTGTCAAGACGTTGAATAGTATACTTAACTGTTTTTCACTGTATATAAACTGTACTTCAAAATTAAAAGTAAATGTTAAACTCTAGCTAATAATATGCATATGAGTATTTGGGAGGAAAATGCCCTGATGTCTGAAAAATACTTGGAAAATAATAAAGTAAGATGGATTAATGGCTAGACAGATAAAAAGCAAACAAAGCGGGCCGGCAGGTGGCGTGGTGGTTAAGGGTGCTGGACTAACAAAGCAGGCTGGCAGGTGGAGTGGTGGTTAAGGGTGCTGGACTAACCCATTGCTGACAACAGTTCAAGTCCTGGACCTGGTGGCTTGATTTCTCACTTCCCTCCCCCTGTCCCTCTGTGGTCAAATTACAATCAATCACTAAATCAATAAATCCATACATTTAAACAAAATAATTATTTTAAAAAACAAAAGTAAACAAAGCAAAATATTACAGATCTAGCTGGTAGGTAAGTAGGTAAGTCTGTATACAACTCTTGATCTTTTTTTTCTTTTTGAAGAGGTTTTTGCTATAAGGCACGTGCACTCGCCAGATAGACAGAGACAGACAGAAAGCGAGAAATCAACCCCCAGGGGGGATGGTCACGCCGCAATCCCTTCTCCTCCATTCTCCTCTCGGGATCTTGGGCACGCACGCACATGCGCCTGGCGTGAGTTTTAAGCCATCAGGTCCAGGACTTGAACCGCGGTCAACTACATGGGAGTCCAGCGACATAGCCATTACGCTAACTGCTGGTCTCTACAATGCTTGATTTTTCATGATAAAATGTTGGAGGTAGAAGTGAAACAGTGGAAAAAGTCTCTTTCCTTTAAGCTATTATTCAAAGAATAAAGGCTCATCTGAGCCTGTTCTTGGAATCCTCTCCCCTATTCATGACCCTCTTTCATAAATGAAGCCAAATATTTACTCAAGATCACCAAAGTCCCTCTGGGCTGATATTTCTATAACCTATCATGCTCTAATGATTATAATTATTTCACAAGAATCTTGAAATCACGAAAAGGATGCTCTAGACTGAGACAAATACATTAAAGTCACATAGTATATCTTTAAGAAGTTTAATTATTGGGACCAGCAGTTAGCGTAATGGCTATGTCGCTGGACTCCCATGTAGTCGACCACAGTTCGAGTCCCAGACCCAGTGGCTTAAACTCACGCCAGGTGCGTGTGCGTGCATGCCCAGGATCCCGAGAGGAGAATGGAGGAGAAGGGATTGCGGCATGGCCATCCACCCTGGGGGGTGATTTCTTGCTTTCTGTCTCTCTGTCTCTCTCTCTCTTCCTCGCGAGCACACGTGCCCTATAGCAAAAACCTCTCAAAAAAAAAAGTTTTATTATTTCTGTGCTTTATTATTAATAGAATTATCCTTTCTGTTAATTCTGGTTTTTCTTACTAACAGGTCTCTTATGAATTCATTTAGCATAATACTTCCTCAGAAGTCTTAAGGAAACCTTCAGTTAAAAATTAAAAATATTAAAAAATAAAAATAGTTCCAGGTTTTGGAAAGCAAAGGACTCTGTATTTATTTCACAAACAATAAGCAATGTCTTAAAAATAACAGCAATCCTGTGATGGCAGCTGTGCCTAAAAGCAGCTGGCTGGTTTTCTCATGTGTCAAATTTTCTCATCTGTACTACCCACAATGAGTAAGATAACATACATGAAAGCATTTTGAAAACAATAAAGATCTATACCAGTGGAATAATCATTATGATTCCACAATGTTACTAACAACTTCTCAGAACTATCTATATAACTGGGTATAAATAAAATTATTTAAACAGATTACTATCAAGAAGGAATTAAGGGGAACCAGCAGTTAGCATAATGGCTATGTCGTTGGACTCCCACGTAGTCGACCGCAGTTCGCGTCCCGGACCCGGTGGCTTAAAACTCACGCCGGGCGCGTGTGCGTGCGTGCCCAAGATCCCGAGAGGAGAATGGAGGAGAAGGGACTGCGGCGTGACCATCCCCCTTGGGGGGTGATTTCTCACTTTCTGTCTCTATGTCTCTGTCTGTCTGTCTGGCGAGTGCATGCGCCCTCTAGCAAAAACCTCTCCCCCACAAAAAAAAAATCCTTAATTCCTTCTTTTTTTTTTGGAGAGGTTTTCGCTATAGGGTGCGTGCGCTCGCCAGACAGACAGAGAGACAGAAAGCGAGAAATCACCCCCCAGGGGGGATGGTCACGCCGCAGTCCCTTCTCCTCCATTCTCCTCTCGGGATCTTGGGCACACACGCACACGCGCCCGGCGTGAGTTTTAAGCCACCGGGTCCGGGACGCGAACCGGGGTCGACTACGTGGGAGTCCAACGACATAGCCATTACGCTAACTGCTGGTCCCAAGGATATTTTTAAGAGAGTCTTCCAATACAAATACTTGGTTCATATTAACTCATGGATATCCGCGTGTCAAAAACTACTCTTTCTAACTTACCCAACAGGTCATTCTGTTTCACCCACATTCAAGGACACAAAGTATTGGGGATACAGACACTGTTGAGCGCAACAGTTCAGATGCATCCCTGTGGAAATAATACAAAATCTATCTTGCAAGTCCGAAGTCTGTAACATTACTAAGCAATTAAAAAGGCACTGTTCAAGTAGGTGTTATCAAGGAAATTATACTGCCATTTCTGACAGATTCCCAGAAATATCATTGTCAGCACCTAAGTGCTTGCATCCAGACTCGTTCTGGCATTGAAAATAAATGTTTCCACAATCCCTACAGATACTCAGTAGATTCAACACAATTTTGAGATTATTCATTCCAATGAGAAATAGTATCACAATTGAAGACAAGGTCACCTACAAGATGCTTAGACATATTTAAAAGCCTTTACAATTTCATGTTTCTTTTCAAGGAAAAACTGAAGGAAAAAGAAATAACAAAGTCTTATTTAAAAGTTTCAGTTTTTGCCTAAAATTCTAGGCTCAAACATAACAATCACCACACAACCTAAACAGAAGAAACAAGGGGGGGGGGGGGGGGAAAATTTAAATCAAGGCCTTCACCATTCAGTAAGTATCTACAGATTAGTTACAAAGTGTTCAGAATCATTTTAAATTGTAAAAGAGTAAAATGTTATATCCTTTACAGGACCCCATGAGAACAGGAATCTGGAATGACATTATGAAATACATACTGTTTTATTTTTGGGGGGAGGGGTCAAAGGGTCAATGGGGGTTCTTTCACTGCCCACAAGCAATTTATCTAAAATGTAAAAGTTAAAATATTTCAACATGTGCTCTTCAACATAGCAATGCTCCATCTAAAGTAAAACTTAACATACTGTGGACACAGTCATCTTTCATATCAGAAT
This sequence comes from Tupaia belangeri chinensis, assembly GCF_000334495.1. NCBI lineage: Eukaryota > Metazoa > Chordata > Mammalia > Scandentia > Tupaiidae > Tupaia > Tupaia belangeri. The sequence goes on from NW_006159716.1 coordinate 7,149,257, forward strand.
CTAATACTATCTAAAGGTGTTTCTTGATTTGGCAGGGTTCCCACAAAACCCACATTTAAAAGCCAAGCCCACACACAGTTCTTGGGGGGAAAGCCTAAACTTCACATGGTTAAATGGAAAGATGACATTCTACATATGAATAGACTATGGCAAGGATCATGACCATTCCAAAGGAGCTTTAGAGTGGAAGCCTCACTGGGTGGGAAGAACACAAGCTCTGAAGAGTCAGTGCTGCCGCTGACTTGCTTTGTAGAACCTAGCACAGCTGACTAAGCTTCAGTTTCCTTGTCTGTAAAAGAGGAAACCACTAGTTCACCAACCACAAAATTTCTCTGAGGATTTGTTTTTTTTTTTTTTTGAGATTTTTTTTGGAATAGGACACACGCACTCACCAGAGACAGCGCGACTGAAAGAAATCATCCCCCCAGAAGGGATGCCCACCACACTATAATCCCATCTCCTCCATTCTTCTCTAAGGATTTTGGGCACACACACACACACGCACCCAGTATGAGTTTCAAGCCACCAAGTCCGGGACTTGAACCACGGTCAGCCATGCACATTCAGTGATGTGACTGCTACGCCATCTGCTGGCCCATCTGAGGATTATTTAAATAATGCATATAAAGTGAACACTAAGTGGTAGCAATCACTACTTTCATATTAATGCATATTTGTTGGAATCTTTTTTAAACATACAATAGGCCAACCTAATAGCCTAGTGGTTGAGGGAGCTGGATCTCACATGGCCAATCTATGATTCAAATCCCAGACCCACTGGCTTGAAAAACTCACTGGGCACATGTGCAGGCATGCCCAAAATCCCAAAGGGATGGAGAGGTAGGGAAGGAACCATGGCATGACCATGACCCACTCTGGGAGTGCTTTCTCCTTCCCTCTCCCTCTGTTTCTATGCTGAGTATAAGCACCTTATGGCACAATTTTTTAAAACATACACTCTAAGCAAAGAAATCATAAAGGAAATTAGAAAATACTGTGAGATGAATAAAAATGAAAACAATGTACCAAAATTTAAAGGATCCAGTTAAAGTGGTGGAAAATTTATACCTATAAAACTCTCTATTAACTGGGTGGCATTTCTTTTATTTAAGTTAAAACTGGTTTTCTTAATAGTAACGAGTGAACTCATCACTGAAAGTAGTTAGATTATGTAAGAAATTGTGTGATCAATACAAGGTGGGTGGGAAAGGAATGGAAGACAATTGTAGACACCAGAGATAGTGTGAGA
>NW_006159716.1:7151040-7155405 GCF_000334495.1 Tupaia belangeri chinensis
AAAAGGGGGGGGGAGGACCAGCAGTTGGCATAATGGCTATGTCACTGGACTCCCATGTAGTCAACCACAGTTTGAGTTCTGGACCCTGTGGCTTAAAACGCATGCCGGGCGCGTGTGCATGTGTGCCCAAGATCCCGAGAGGAGAATGGAGGAGAAGGGATTTTAGCATGGCCATCCCCCCTGGGGGGTGATTTCTCGCTTTCTGTATCTCTGTCTCTTTCTATCTGGCGAGCGCATGCGCCCTATAGCTAAAACCTCTCAAACAAAAAAAAAAAAAAAGGATAAAAGTTATGGCACATTAAGTTACACACACACATATATATATATATGTATAAAATATATAAAACTATTTTAACAAGAATCCATCCATAAATTATTGGGGTGTCAGAAAAGTCATGACACATTTTTGCACAGAAAAATATTTCATGATTTTTCCCAACATCCCAATAAATTAATAAAATTACCCATGCCAGGGACCCAGCAGTTAGCGTAATGGCTATGTCGCTGGACTCCCACGTAGTCAACCGCAGTTCACGTCCTGGACCCGGTGGCTTAAAACTCACGCCGGGCGCGTGTGCGTGCGTGCCCAAGATCCCGAGAGGAGACTGGAGAAGGGATTGCAGTGTGACCATCCCCCCTGGGGGGTGATTTCTCACTTTCTGTCTCTATGTCTCTCTCTGTCTGTCTGGCGAGCGCACGCGCCCTATAGCGAAAACCTCTCCAAAAAAGAAATTACCCATGCCAGTCGGTGGCCAGGTGATTAATGTGGCAGGATCACTGCACAGTTGAATCCTGGACCGGCAGCTGGAAAAACATTCTGGCCACATGTGCATACATGCCCAAAATCTCAAAAGAACGGGAGAAAAGACTGTGGTGTGGCCAATCTCTCTAGGGTTGAGGAGGGGACTTTCTTACTTTTTCACTTCCCTCCCCAGCAAGTACACACACCCTTATAGCAAATTGTAAAATAATTGAAAAATTAATTAAAATGACCCAACTCTCTTGAATTACACAGTTCAAATGCTGAATGTTTAAAATTCCCTAAAGTCACAATATGTTAATTATATAGCTAAATGCACTGAAGAATGTTTACAGAAAATATCATGCAACAAAATAAGATTTTCAAAATATGTGAAAAATGCTATTTCACCCCAACTCTCAGACTGTTTTCTCCAGTAATTCTAATTCTAGTATGTCCTTTCTTTCTGTGTCATATTGACTTATACAACCCATATCATGAATGACCATGAATAAAGCAGTATAAACCAGTATTAGCCAAGAAGTCTGCCCACTCATCTCACCTCATACTTCAACTAATATTTCCTAAATATATATACTAAGGGTTGTTTTTTTTTGGGGGGGGGGGGGTGGGGGGTGGGTAAAGGTATTTGCTATAGGGTGTGTGCACTTGCCAGAAAAACAGAGAGAGAAACAGAGACAGAAGGCGAGAAATCGCCGTCCCCAGGGGGGATGGCCACACCACAATCCCTTCTCCTCCATTCTCCTCTCAGGATCCTGGGCACACAAGCACAGACGCCTGGCATGAGTTTAAGTCACCAGATCCGGGATTCGAACCACGGTTCACTACATGGGAGTCAGGGACATAGCCATTACTCCAACTGCTGGCCCCACTCCTCTTTTCTTTCTTGTATGTCTCAGCTATCTTTCCTCTATAGCATTGATCTCAAAATGAAAGGGACATATCTTCAAGGAATGGGGAGAGTCAAGGATGAATTACCCCACTTATACTGGACCCACTAAACTGGAGATGGGGAAAGCATCAGTATTTTTTTTTTTTTTAGAAAAAGATCACAGTGATTTTGACAACCGCATTCCTATCCCATAGAGATCCACTGGTACCTGCTCCCTTAGCTTCAGCTCTGACTTATGTTTCAAGTGACCTTAAATGGTAGAGCCTAACTCATCTCTCCTGAACTTCACACAGCTAAGATATTTCCATACTTAGAAGGTCTCTAAGCCCTGAAATTCAACATATCTGACACTGTTTTTGTAGTATAACATTAATAATATCCATCAAGAAGGGACCAGATAGGGGTTGGCAGGTGGCATGGTGGTTAAGGGCACTGGACTCCCACATGGCCAACTGCGGTTCAAGTCCTGGACCTGGTGGTTTGTTTTCTCACTTTCTCTCTCTGTCCCTCTCTGGTCAAATGAAAATAAATAAATAAATAAATGTTAAATGAAACAATTCTTTTTTTTTTTTTTTAAAGGGACTAGATAACCTGGCTAAATAAAATGTAGTACATGTACCTACTGGAATACTATGCTATCAATTAAAAGAAGATAGAAATGTATACGCCAATTTGGAAAGATCTTATACAAACTGAAAAAGGGAAGGTGGAGAGTAGTTATGTATTTGTTTATAAGTACAGTGCATGCAGAGGAAACTTCTGGAAGGATATTCAAGAAACCCAACAATGATGCTCACTAGAAAGCATTATTAAGGTTTGGTATCCCATGAAAAGCCTAAGAATAAAAGGCAGACATTCCTTTCATCATACAGCCATTTAAACTGTTTCAATTTTCTACAGTACAGATACATTCCTTTTCTAATTAATAATAGGATACTACAAAACCATGCAAGTACATTTATATGCTATTAGAAAAAGGACTAGCCAGAACATATAAAAGAACTCCTACATGTGAATAAGAAAAAAGCAGATGACTCAACAGAAAAATGAGCAAAAGATGCCTGCAAGTTTAGCCAAATGGCCAAGGAAGTACTCAATTTCATTAGCCACCAGAAAAAATGCAAATTATAACTACAATGCAATAACCTTACATATGACTAAAATAAAAGAGAAAGTCAATGTCAAGTATCCACAAAAATTATAATAATCAGAACTCTCATATACTGGTGGTGGGAGTGTAAGTTAATAACACAACCTATGAAAACTAGTAATATACATTTAATCAAAATATACATATATATGTACATACACACACACACATACATACATACACACATACATACACACACACACACACACACACACACACACATCTTATAATCCAACAATTCTGCTGGGTGTATATCCCAGAGAAATGTCTGTCCCCTCCAAGAGACATGTACAAGAACGTTCACTGCAGCATTGTTCATAATACCCAAAAACTAAAAGACCCCAAAAACTGTAATGGGTAAATTACACTATCATACATTGGAAAATACTAAAGCAATAAAAAAAAAAAAAAAGATGTAGATGAATATCAACGTCTTTTAGACTGAAAGAAGCCAAACATAATAGAGTATTGTATGATTTCATTTACAATAAACTCAAAAGCAGGCAAAATTAATCTATGGTGAAGCAGTCAGAAAAGGTCAAGGGTACCAACTACACTAAAACACAAAGAAGAGTTCTGCTGGGATGCTGAAAATGTACTAAGTACATACATATCGATCTGAATAGGTGGTAGTTATATGAGTATACAAGGGTTATCTCAAAAAAAATGATGAGAAAGTGGAATTAAAGTATGAATTTATTTCTGTGCAAAAAACTTGAAATCCATGCAGTTTTTTCATAATAATGAACTTTTTAAAAACCTCTTGTGAAACCAGCAGGTGGTGTAATGGCTATGTCACTAGGCTCCCATGTAGTCAACCACAGTTCAAGTCCTGGACTCAGTGGCTTAAACTCACGCCGAGCATGTGTGTGTGCATGCCCAAAATCCCGAAAGGAGAATGGAGGAGAAGGAATTGTGGTGTGGCCATCCCCCCGGGGGGTGATTTCTCGCTGTCTCTCTGTCTCTCTCTGTCTGGTGAGTGCACACACCCTATAGCAAAAACCTCTCCCAAAAAAACAAACAAACAAACAAACAGTAAAGACCTCTTGTATACATAGGGAAAAAAAATCCATCAAGTTGTACATAAAAATTTTATCTAAGAGCATGAGAAGACAAGTCATAAACTAGTGGAAAATATCTGAAAGGTTACCTCTGATAAAGAACTATTATTCAAAACATACAAAGAACTCTTTAAACTCAAAAAGAAGGGCCAACAGGTGGCATGGAGATTCAGGTGCTGGATCCCACATAACCAACTGCATGGTTCAGCCCAGAACCTGGACTGAAAATCACCAGGTGTGTGTACACGCATGCCCAAAATCCCAAAGGGAAAAGGGATTATGGTATGACCATCCCCCCAGGAGGTAATTTCTTACTTTCCCTTTCTGTCTCTCTCTAGAGAGTGTACATGCCCCAGAGCAAAACTAAAAAACAACATCAACAACAACAACAAAAAAACCTCAACAATTAAAAAAAAAAAATATCCTATTAAGAAATGGATAGGGAACCAGCAGTTAGCGTAATGGCTATGTCGCTGGACTCCCACGTAGTCGACCGCGGTTC
>NW_006159716.1:7155587-7163919 GCF_000334495.1 Tupaia belangeri chinensis
TCCAAAAAAAAAAAAAAAAAAGAAATGGATAGAGGCCGGCAGGTGACATGGTAGTTAAAGGTGCTGTATTCCCAAATGGACAACCACAGTTCAAGTCCCAGACCAACTGGCTTGCTTTCTCACTTTCCCTTTCTCTCTAGTCAAACTGAAAAATAATAATAAATGCAATTAAATAAATAAATATAAAAAAAAGAAAGAAAGAAAGAAAAGAAAAGAAAAGAAAAGAAAAGAAAAGAAAAGAAAAGAAAAGAAAAGAAAAGAAAAGAACAAAGGCCTAAACAGAAACCTCACCAAAAAAGATACATATGAGCCAATCAGTGGCAGGATGGTTAAGGTGGAGGCATCCCACATGGCCAACTAAGTAGTTCAAATCCCTGACCCAACAGCTTGAAAAACATGCCAAGTACATGTCTAAAATACCAAGAGAAGAATGGAGGAGAAAGGACTGCAGTGTGGCCATCCCCCTGGGGGGGTTCTCTCTAACAAACACACAAACCCTACAGCAAATATTTTTTGAAAATTAAAAAGAGGACGATGACATGTAAATATGGGGGCCAAACAGTGGCATAGTAGTAAAATGCAACATTCTGCAAGACTGACCCAGAGGGGACAGTGCCAGATTCAAATGAGAACATACCCAAGTATGAGTACACTGGGCTTCCAGCATCTGGGGGCAGATCACAACATCAAGACCCTGTTAAGGGTGCCTTCTGTCTCTCTATGCTCTCTCCTCTCCCCACTTCTCTCTCTCTCTCTCTCACGCATAAAGGGAAAAAGTGTTGTGTTTTTTTTTTTTTAATAAGCTTAAGTAAGAATGGCAAATAAGCATATTAAAGGATGCTCAACATATTTATTGTTAAGAAATTGCTAATTAAACACAATGAGACACCACTACACATTTGAATGGCCAAAATCCAAAATGCTACCACCACCAAAAACTGATAAGGCCATGGAGCAACAGGAACTCTCACTCACTGATGGAGGGAATGCAAAATGGCACAATCACTTTGACAGTTGAGCATTTTCTTACAAAACTAAGCATATTCTTACCATATGATCCAGCAATCATGCTGCTTGGTATTTACCTAAATGTGGTAAAAACTTATGTCCACACAAAACCTGCACACAGACATTTACAGCAACTTTATTCATAACTGTAAAAACTTGGAAGCAACCAAAATGTCGTTCTGTAAGTACATGAATAAATAAATTGCAGAACATTTACACAATGGAATATATTTCTCAGTGCTAAACATAAGGGAGCTATTGAGCCATGAAAAGACATTGAGGAAGCTTAAGTGTATATTACTAAATGAAAAAAGCCAGTCTGAAAAGGCTACTTACTGTATAGACCCAACATGATGACATTTTGGAAATGTCAAAATTATGGGACCATAAAAAATAAATGTTTGCTAAGGAGTAAGGGGGTACAGGGATAAACTGGCAGGGCACAGATTTTTAGGGCACTTAAACTATTCTGTTTGATATTATAATGGTAGATACATATTATACACAATCAAACCCACAGAATATATAACAGGAGTGAACTCTAATTACAAACTATGAACATTCAATAATGATATGTCAAAGTAGGTTTGTCCATTATAACATGTTACCACTCAAGAGTAGGGAAGGCTGCACATACAGCCAGCTATGTGGGTTCCAGGAACCTTAACCTCCATGCCACCTGCTGTGTCAGAAGTCTATACAGTTTTTTAAAAATTCATCACAGTATACAATTAAAATGTGTGCAGTAAACTAAGTCATGCCTCAACTTTAAAAGCAGGACAAGGGCCAGCAGGTAGCGTGGTGGTTAAGGGTGCTGGACTCCCATATGGCTGACCACGGTTCAAGTCCTGGACCTGGCGGCTTACTTTCTCACTTTCCCTCTCTCTCCCTCTCCCTCTCTGGTCAAATTAAATAAGTAAACAACATTAAAATAAAATAATTCTTTAAACAAAAAATGGACAAAAATATATAAAAAGAAAACAGTTTCACTACAAGTCAGATTAGTGATTAGCCTTGAGAAGGACAGAGACAGTTACTGGAAGAGAACAGAAGGTAGGATTCTTGGGGCCTGGGAACTGAAAAGAGAAAGATTTTTTGCTATAGGGTGTGTGCACTCACCAGAGAGACAGAGAGAAACAAAGAGAAAGTGAGAAATCACTGCCCAGTGTAATCCCTTCTCCATTCACCTCTTGGGATCTTGGGCATGCATACACACACACCTGGAGTGAGTTTTCAAGCCTCCAGGTCTGGGACTCGAACTGCAGTTGACTACATGGGATTCCAGAAACATAACCATTACGCCATCTGCCCCCCCCGCCCCCCCACACACACACACTTTTTTAAGAGAGATTTTTTTTGCTACAGGGTATGTTCCCCCACCAGAAAAACAGAGACAGAAAATGAAAAATTACCCCCCACCCCCGGGGGGGTGTACAAGCCTCAGTGCCTTCTCCTCCATTCTCCTCTCAGGATTTTGGGCACACACACGCATGTGCGTGCCCAGTGTGAGTTTCAAGTTGCCAGGTCCAGGAATCGAACTGCAGTCAACTACGTGGGAGTCCACCAATGTAACAATTATGCCATCTGCTGGTCCCTATTTTCTATTTCTTACTATTTCTCAGTAAGGATGCTCATTGTATAAGTATACTCATTTTGTGAAAATTCACTTAGCTATTATACACATAAGATTTACACATTTTGCAGTATGTATGTTGTACATCCACAGAAACTTTACATTTTAAAAAGATACAATGAAAGTACACTGATAATCTAATTCACTACAAACTAAACTAGAGCTATCTAAAACTAATCTCTCCTCACAGTCCATTTACCATATTCTAGTACAGAATCACGTACTTCAACTCAAGAATTGTCCAAAAGTATAAACTTCCTTCTACCAAGTATAACTCTGCATACCACTGACAGATGGCACTAGAGGTTGCTTCTACAATTTCACTTTGGACTTAAGAATGAATTCACAAGTGACCTTTCAAAATCTAACCAGTATCTAAATAGAGGAACTTCTACATCCACTATGTGTGACTGACACCAGATTCTATCCTGCAGCCCATGTCAGAACCCTGCTGCCTTTCTTCTCCTTTATCATCCCGCATCAACCAACCTGTCTCTGCTCTTACACTCAAGCCCTCTCCAGTCCCTACTGCCCAAGGTTTCAGCCTACATGCATTCCCAGCTCCCGTACTGCAGCATTCTCTCAGGGTTATTTTATCTAGGGTCCACACATCCATGGTCTAGGGATAAAAATTATTACAATCTAAGTAATTTCCTTTGTAATCATTGCTGTTTTGTTTCATGCATTATTCTGAAAAGAGGACCACAGACTTCACCAGATTGCCAAAGGGATCCATGGACCAGAAAGTTTTAAATGCTCTAATTTAACTTTGTTCCCAATTTTACATCTTCCAATTCATCTTTCACAGTTGCCAAAGCAAAAAAATTGAGAGATTTTTGTTATAAGGCATATATGCGAGTCAGAAAGACAGACAGACAGAAAGCCAGAAATCACGCTGCAAGGGGGATGACCACCCCACAATCCCTTCTCCTCCATTCTCCTCTCAAGATTTTGGGCACACACGCATATGTGCCCAGCATGAGTTTTAAGCCACTGGATCCAGCACTCAAACTCTAATCAACTACCAGGGAGCCCGACAATGTCACCATTACACTATCTGCTGGTCCCAACCAAAATTAATGTTTTGAAACACAAATATCACCTGTCATCCATCCAATCCTTAAAATTAACAGTCTAGAAATCAAGTACCTTCACAATTGGACCCTGTTCATCTCTGCAACTTAATCTTGACTCCTGCTATATACTACAACTATTGATAACACACCCACTGCGCAATTCAGCATGTTTTCCCTAAGCCTTTGCAGAAGTGTTCACCAGTCTGGAATCCCTTCCTCACCATTTCCATGTGCTTCACTCCTGCTCATACCCAACTCAAGCACCATCTCCTGAGACATTCTCCTGGCCATTTTCCAGTGAGTCTAGGGAAGATACTCCATCAATATTCTTCTCTCAATGCTCCAGTGATCAACCATAGCACTTTCTTCACAGTATTTTGTCAGTTCATCGATCTGCCTCCTCTTCTAGACTATGGGCTATCTTAAGAGGAGAAGCCAGAGCAAGGTATCTCACGCCTAGCAGAGCTCAAGATATACAACAAATGCTTAACAAATGCTTACTAAACCAGGAACTGACTTTCAGAAATGCCCAAAGGGGCCAATGGCTGGTGATAAACCTCATCAACCAACTAGGTGACATCAGTTTAGAGATTACGCAAATTGCCCAGCTGAGGCCACATGGTTCTGCATCTACTAATCTGCCTTTAATGCTCAGTCATTCAGGGTTGGGAAGTTGCTTTGAATGAATGTAATTATCATGGCCAGGTAAACTAGTAAGGGCTTGGCAGGCATTAGAGCTTGCTAAACTTAAAAGCAACTCTAAGATAGATATTCTTTTTCAAAGATAAAGAGGCAGAGAGGTAAACCTAGCCCTTTCATTCCAAAACCCACATCTAACCACTGAGCTAAGTTGCTTTTCTGGACAAAAGTGATCAGCATGCCCTTCATCTTTGGAAGAGTTCTGAAGGATTTTGAACTTGATGCAAGAGGGCTCTTCATTAACCTCCTAGCAAAAAAGTAAGGTCCTAATCCCCAGGGAGCACTATCACCATATGTGTTAATCATAAAATACTGTAAAAGAGAAGGGCTTATACAAGCTGCTTTTCCAAGAACGGGAAATAAAGCAGAAGATGGGTGAGACTTTGTCGAATTCCCTAGCAGACAGGAGGGAGGAAGAGGAGAAGAAAAATCAATCCCAAGGAATGAATGGTTGTGGCCATACCAAGAAAGGAAAGAAGACAGGTTGAATCTCCATGGCCTGCTGCAAAGAGACACCACGAAGCAGTATACTTTAACCAGCTTAGGGGGTGCCTCTGGGCTTAGCAGAAGCGTCCACAGGGCTCACAGATAAAGCACCATTTTGCTAAGAGCTGCTGCTATTTCCACTAAACTTTAGTTTGGAATCTGCAGCCACAGTTCATCCTGTGATCTCTAGCACTTCACGTTAGGTCCCCAGGACACCCACACCCACATGTCAAGAAAAGCCAGAATGTTTTCTTTAACCCCCCGTCACCACCTGTTCACATCAGTTTATCTAGCTGTTAGGCATGTGACCAGCTCTTACAAGTGAGGTATTCTAAAAGTTCATGGAATTATGAACTCTTTTTTTCATGTATTATGAAAAAACTATGCATGGATTTCGCTTTAATTCAATTTTCCATAAACTTTTGGAAGTCTCCTCATATTCTAACCAGAAGATGATGGCCACGAAGCATCTTTGCTCCTAATTACCACTACTCCACTTCCCTCCACTTATCACTAGCTTCATTCCCCCTTAGGCCCCTGGCATTCCAATCTCCCCCTTGATCACATTCTGTATCCTTACCCCTCCAAATCACCTCCAAATCTAGTGGCTGATGCAGACCTATTCAGCAACTTTTCTGCACCCAAGTTTAAACAAAATACAATGCAGCTGATTCTTCTGGTCCCTCATGCCAACCAAAAAGACAATAACTATCTAATGTGGGCCAACAGGTGGCATAGAGTAAGGTGGCTGGATTCCATACGGCTGACTGCATGATTTGAGTCCTGGACCCAGTAGCGGGTGCATGCCCAAAATCCTGAGAGGAGAAGGGATTGCAGTGTGGCAGTCACCCCTAGGGGGGTGATTTCTCACTCATTCCCCCTCACTTCCTCCCCACCACTGTCTGGTGAGTACATGTGCCCTATAGCACCGCCCCCCTCCCCATCAGAAGAAAAAAAGATGATAAGGCAATGGATTAAACAAGAGTGAAAGTAAACACATAAAACTATTTATTATAATAACTATTCATGTAAACATAAGGGGCTTTCAGTTATCAGAACAGAATACCTAATCAGAAACACTTTAAAATCAAGGGAAAGGGGCCAGCAGATGCTATAGCAGTTTCATTGTTGGACTTCCACATGGCCAATCAGGGTTTGAGTCCCAGACCTGGTGGCTTGAAACTCATGAACTCATGCTGCATGCACATGGCCATTCCCCGGGGAAGGGGGATGATTTCTCTCTCTTTTTCTTTCCTTCCCTCCCCCCACCCCCCCAGTGAGCACACACACCCCTAAGTCAAAAACTTCTACAAAAAAAAGGGGGGGGGTAAGAAAATGGGACCTACAGGGGCATATATATCTATAAATCAGGATTTAAGAGTGGCTACCTTTTCTAAATTAATTAATACCACTACTACTGCAATTAAAAGCCTCTGAAGAGATTCAGTGCAAAACTCCACACTTTACTCAAAATTTTATCTGTCATTTACAAAAACCTTACCATTTCTGTCACAGTGCCTGTGTAGAGCCTCACAAATAAAATGCATGAGGACTGGACAATGATGCAGTAAGATTTCCCAGTTCAAGTCTGGAGCCTTCCCTGAGGACACCAGGTACACACGTGCCTGTGATCTGGGACTGGCTTTGGTCAGGAGTGGATCACAGAGTCAAGACTCTACTAGAGAAGTCACTCACATGGTCTCTCTCATAAAAAAAAAAAAAAAGAAAATTTTTTAAACATGTATGGTTTAAACAAATCTGAGAAATGCTACAGCATTAGGAGGGATGAGGAGAGTTAATTAACAGTGACTGATCCACAGAAATAAGGATATAGGCCTCAAGAGATTACATGAACATGTCCAAGGGGTAGAAAAGTATTTCTAAAACCAGCAAAAGAATTTCTTAAAAAGTTCCCGTATATAAGCATTTTTGTAGGTCAATACCCAAGAATACTTCGCTGCTTTTAAAAATGAATAGCATACCTTTGAGTTATAGTAAAGGGAAAGCAAACTAAGTAAAACTGTACACAGACAGTAAGAAAACATACTGTATAAAATCATACTCTGTGAAGACCAGCAGATGGCGTCATGGTTAAATCGCTGGACTCCCACGTGGTAGACACTGGTTTTGAGTCCTGGACCAGGTGGCTTCAAACTCAGGCAGGATGCGTGTACATGCATAGCCAAAATCATGAGAGGAGAATGGAGGAAAAGGGGCTGTAGCTTGGCCATCCTCCCTAAGGAGTGATTTCTGGCTTTCTGTCTGTCTCTGTCTCTGTCTGTCTGTCTGTCTCTCTCTCTCTTGCAAGCACACTCACCCTATAGCAAAAATCTCTTAAAAAAGAAAATCGCACTCTGTGAAGAATTTATATATACAAAGTTTCACATGCAAACACATAAAAATGTGAAAACATTGTTTTCTAGATTTCAATGGCAATTAAGATGGAAAAATACCAACTATGCCTTCCCTGGCACAGAAACCAAGAAACAGTAAGTCTAGAAACAGCTCACATTGAAATACACAATACCTTCTCTCACCTCCAGTTTATTCCTTATTCATTCTTGCTGGTTAATACACTTCTCCCCAGCTTAAGAATGACTATATCAATCAATCCACTTTAGAAGCCTTGTTCATAAATTCTTTCAGGAGATAACTTTGCCAGCAACCTATTCTTATAAGACATCCCAGAAGAGATTGGGTCGCTAAAAAAAATGATGACCTAAAATAGGCAAAAGCTTAAAGCAAGGATAGGACAGCCAGGCCCCCTACCCACTCCTATGTTCCTCAGCTTCATGCTCCACCTTCCAGTTAGGTACCACAAGCTACAGAAAGTTCCTCAAACCGTGTCCAGGAGTGCAATCAATTCAAGCTTGTAAAAAGAAGTCAACTGCTTGGTGTCAAGAACCTGACTGCAGGGAAGAGTATTTGCTATCCTCGTGAATGGCCAGGATACCTGTCCTTCCAGGAAGTAAATTTCACACAAATGCAATTCAACTCACCAGTGTGTAAGAGTTCAAGAAATAGGAAAGGCATCGGCAGCTGTTACTCCACACCACCACTCCACTTGAGCAGAAAGAAATGAGAAAAGACACTCTCCACGAGGTCCTAACCACGTCACCAACCTCCCTTTTTGCCAGGTCACTACTAAGGTGGCAATAAAGCTAACTAGAGGCTATCCACATCTTAGAAACACAGAATGCTGGAGTGTGGTTCTGCCCCCCCCCCCAAGCCAAGGTCAGAACGGTAACAGGCAACATCAATGACTCCTAAGACATTCTTCTGCTCTCATTCAAACTCAAGCCCACCTATAATATGGGACACCCAGTACCAGCGAATCAAGAGACGCACTTAGCTAGTACGTTATCCTTCCCCTGGTTAACGGTGGCAGCCACAACAGGGGCTCCGTGCTATCTGTAATTCTGACCCGGGG
>NW_006159716.1:7164055-7168101 GCF_000334495.1 Tupaia belangeri chinensis
CTAGTACGTTCACCTCCCCTGGGTTAACGGTGCCAGCCACAACAGGTGCTCAGTGCTATCTGTAATTCTGACCCGGGGCGTCATGGTGACAAGGCATTTTCATTCATCTGTGCCAATTCCCTCAGCCTGGTGCATGGTTTTGTCTTGCCCACTATTGCTGGATATTCTAACATAGTCTACTTTCTTCTATATATAGGAGCTTGAATTTACCAGAACACCCAGTGCTCTTAATCACATATAAAAAGCTGCCTTGTGAAGGCCACCAGGTGGCATGGGAGTTAAGGTGCTGAAACCTATAAGGCCAACACCATGGTTTGAGTCCCGTACTCAGTGGCTTGAAAAAGAAAAAACACGCCGGGTTTGTGTAGATGCATTCCCAAAACCCAAGAACAAGAATGAAGGAGGGACTGTGCATGGCCACCCCCACTGGAGAGTGATTTCTCATTTTCTCTCTTTCTCTCTCTCTGGCAAGTGTAAGCACCCTATTGCAAAAATAGATAAATAAATTGCCATATGAGATTTACATTTGTGAAAATAAATATTATTCCTCTATGGAGGTTACAGTCCCTTCAATAAGTGAGTACTTTCAAAAATTTTCTCACTAAAAGAAAAAGAAAATGATTCTGTTATACCAACCCCTCCCAGTATAGGCCACTGAGGTTGCCAGTTTAATAGTACTAAAAAAAGAGGTAAAATGATTGACCAAAAAGCTGACATTAGGGGGGAAAAAAGTTCAAATTACAGACTAACTTGTACTGAAATCTAATTCCCATAACTGATCAAAGGAGCACTTTCCAGTAATATGGATTAACAATAGCACTGCTTCTCCAAGTGGAAATAAATACGCTAGAGTTGGAAAGAAACGTAGAAACAAATACTTCATTTTCAAAATATAAGGAAAAAGGGATCCCGAGAGCCCGTAAGAAAATAGGGTTACAAATCCTGGCTGCTTATCAGATCAACATTCTAAAACAGCACCACCAATAGAACATTTTGGAGAGATAAAAATCTTCTCTGTGTTCCCCTAGGAGACTCGCTACACACTGAGCTAGTGACTACTTAAAATGTAGGTAGTATGACTGAAGAACTGAAATTTTTAATTTTTTTTTATTTAATCTATCTGAAATTTAAAAGCTACGTCCATCTAGTGGCTACCATACCGTACAGTACAATTCTCAAAGCCCTTGGGAGAGCTGCGTGACAGTGTCTTCCACACAGCTGGAATGAAGGTCCCTTGCAAACCACCCTGTCAAAAAGTTCCACAACATCCAATAAGCCAGCAAAATCTGGATACTGTGTTGGGTCTACGGTCACTACCTTCATATTGCTTTGTTGAGAAACCAACTTTAAACTTTCTTCCACAAGAGAAAATAATTTTTTGTGTGGGAACAGAAGAGGGAAGAACTTTATTCTATTAGGCTTGGCTCCCAGCCTCAGCCATGCAAGTCTTGCCTGCTCTGCCTGGGTGAGAAAAGAATGTTTTTTAGGTTTCTGCCATAGAGCACGTCCACTCACCAGAGAGAGGGAAAAGTGAGAAATCACCCCATGAGGGGATGGGGATAATGGCTACACAACAGTCCATTCTCCTCTAAGGATTTTGGGCACACAGACCCATGTACCTGGCGTGAATTTTCAAGCCACTGGGTCCAGGACTCAAACTGCAGTCAGTCATGTGGGAGTTCAGCACTTTAACCACCCAAGCCATCTGCTGGCCCCGAAAAATGAATTTTTAATTTCAATCTTGATATGTGATTTCAAAACATGGCCATCAGGGGCTGGCAGATGGTGTGGTAATTAAGGCACTGGATTCCCACATGGCTGACCGCAGTTTGAGTTCCAAACCTAGCCATTTGCTTCTTTCACTTTCCTTCTCTCTCTCTCTCTCTGGTCAAATTAAAAAAATAATAATAATACACGGAATTAAATAATTTTTTAAGATAGATTTTTCTGCTATAGAACACATGCACTCAATAGACAGAGACAGAAAGCAAAAAAGTCACCCCTAGAGAGGATGGACACTGTGCAATCCCTTCTCCTCCATTCTCCTCTCAGGATTTTGGGCACACACAAGCACCCGGCCTGACGTTCAAGCCATGGCATGTGGGACTCGAACTGCAATCGACTACATGGGAGTCCAGTGACATAACCACTACACCATCTGGTGGTCCTGAATTAAATAATTTTTAAAAAATAAAACATCGCCATCATTTGCATAGACACAATCTCCTTACAACCTAATAAAACATCCAAAATAGTTCTCATTCCCTTAGTACCATGCTCTAAAGAACCTCTCAGTATTCTAGTCAGGAAAAAGATCAGCTTATGAAAACTAACATTAACACCATTAATAATTAGGAAAAAATTTTTAGTCAAAACTTTTTAGTATGATTTAAAATACTGGATTCTTTTTTTTTTTTTTTTTTTTAGAGGGGGTAAGGGGATGTCAGTCAGTGGGGAGTTGGAGACAGTGAATGGGGAAGAGAAGACCATATGTCCTATATGTTAACTGGAACTAACTCTAAAAAGCTATGGCCTCTGACCACTAGAAACAAAGACCATGTTTTAAGGGCAAAAAAAAAAAAAAAAAATGTATCTCTCCCTGTGTTCTATAATATCAAGTCAAATTTCTATGTTTTCTATATACTTCAAATTTAGTCACATGCCTCATGACATTTCAGCCAATGGCAGACTACACCACAGTGGACCCACAAGGAACATACAGACCTTCCCATACAGCGCTGGTGTGTAGTAGGCTATGCTATCTTGGCTTCAATAAGTATACTCCATGAGGTCCACACAATGATGAAATGGCCTAATAATGTATTTCCCAAAACACATATCCCTCATTCAGCAATGCATGATTGCAAGCAGGAACACAAGATAAGTAGATAAATATACTAATAGCAAATACTTCATTTAAATCACGTTGAGTCTTCAGCTGCACACAATACACAAAGAGGCAAAGTAAATCTACCCAACCAAACCATTTTGGTTTTAGGGAATATTTAAGGGGGTTTTATAATCAAGGGATAATCAGTGACATCACTGGAATGCATATTATACTGATTAACTAGTGATTCATGCTGCGTTAGCATGAACTTGAAAGCTTAGGTTAAGCTGGTTAAGTGTAGCAACATGTTGCAATTGGGAGACCAAGACTGAAAAAGCAAAAGAAGTGTTGAGGGCCACACACTGCTGGGGGGCTAGCAGCCTAGTCAGACAATCCACCCGATGACAGTGACAGAGATGATGTTCTACACCAGTCACACAGCCAGGGCTCAGAATAAGAGCACATTCATTTTATTTCAACTAAACAAGTCAGTATCTGTAATTGCCAAAAATACAGTGAAATAAAACAGATCATGTTATGTTCTCTGTCAACTTTCTACTAGTAACCATTTCAGGAGTGAAATTTATTTTGTGAGATTACTCCTATCCCCATGTCCGCCTACCCCCTATTACCTAAAAGATACCAATTATCTAGCAGATCTAGTTTACAGGCAAAATGATTCAACAAAATTGATGACAGAAATGAAATACTAATGAAAGTTACTTCCCTAAAGAAAATGTACCCATGTACTATTTGATTTATGACATGATTTGTTAAAGCTTCTTTTTCAAAAATCGAAACAATGAATAGTTTACCTAATATACCTCATATTTAAACATTCGGTTATTTTCTAAATATCAGATTGAACATTTAGCTATGATATTTTAAGTTTATTTATGAAATAGTATTTACAAAGGTTTCTATGTTTCAACATGAAAAAGATCATCTCCAATTGTGAAAACAAAGTATCAGTATAAATTTTTAAATTAAATTAAATTATTAAAAATTGTATCTTCAGGCCAGCCAATGGCGTGGCAGTTAAGGCGGCTTGATCTCACATGGTCAACTATGTTACTGGAGTCCAGGACCCAGCAACTTGAGAAACATGCAGGGTACGCATGCATGCAAGTCCAAAAATCTCAGAAGGAGAAATGGAGAAGGGATTGCAGCATGACCATTCCCCATGTGCAATGCTAACTTTGCCTCTTGCCCTCTT
>NW_006159716.1:7168142-7174066 GCF_000334495.1 Tupaia belangeri chinensis
AAAAAAAAAAAAAATAGTCATCTTCTATCCTAACTACCCTTTCTTCTCTATAATATTGAAGGTCTGTTCACTCATCTTTTAGAATTATTTGTGAAGGCTCTATAAATGCCTCAGTACATTGTAAGTGTCTAAACAATTTAAAATGCAGTTTTAGGCTAGCCAAATGGCCTAGTGGTTAAAAGAGCCTGATACTCAAGGCCAATCAAGTTTGAATCCCAGTCCAAGCAGCTTGAAAATAGATACTTGTGTGTGACCAGAATCCCAAACGGATAGTGAAATTGAGAAAGGATTATAATGATCACACTCCATTGTGGGGTCCTTTCTTTCTCCCTCTCCCTGTCTCTCTGGTGAACAGGGGTGACTGCTAAGAAATAAAAATTTAAAAATGTAGTGATCAGTAGGTGGCATGGGTGGTTAAGATGCTGGACTCCCACAGAGCCAACCATGGTTCAAGTCCCAGACCTGGTGGTTTGCTTTCTCACTTTCTCTCTGGTGAGCACATGTGCCCTATTGCAAATTAAAACAGTAATACTCATAAAAATTAATAAGTAATTATTTTTAAAAATGTAAAAAAAAAAAAAGTATGCAGCTGCAACCAATACCACTTACATGGGTTTCAAAAAGTTGATGAAAGATTCGTATGATGACAAAAACCATGTATGTGTTTTTAGCACCAAAATAAACTATTTTAACTCGATTTTACCACAACTTTCTGGAGTTGCTGCATATCTATAAAGTTTAAAAGTGCTTTCAGGGGCCAACAGATGGTATGGAGGTTAGACAACTGGATCCTAATGGCCAACTATGTGGTTCAAGTCCCAGACTCAGAGGCTGGAAAGACATATAAGGTTAAGTGTGCACATGTGCCCAGATGCCCAGAATCCCAAGAGGAGAACAAAGAAGTGATTGCAGCATGGCCATCCCACCTTAGGGGTGATCTCTCACTCTCACTTGCTGTCTCTCTATCTCCAGAGAATGCATACATCCTGTAGCAAAAATTAAATAACACTAAATTTTTAAATGCTTTTATATTTATATATATATATATGTATATATATATGTATGTGTGTGTATGTGTGTATATATATATACACACACATACATATATACACATATATATTACTATTTTATTTCAGATATGACAAATATCAATGAGTATATTTTTGCCTAACTACTGAATGCCAAAACAAGCCAAGAAAATGCTATTTCATTAAAAGTTTTAAGTTCATGTCTCTGAGAAAAACTCTGTATATCATAAATACTGTAAAAACACGTTCCAACTTTATAAACAAGTTAGTCTTCAACAATTTCAAAGGTAATAAAGTTTTCCAGTAGAGAAATGGTCTCTCTATAAAATAATTTCTAACACATAGCTACACAATATAAATCAAGAAGGAGACAACTGGAAACTAAGCATTCTAACCACTAACACATCTGACTTGAAAGCTCCCACCAGAAATACCTTCCAAGTTATCTTGTCTAGTTTAACCAAGCCCCACTGATGGCTGTCCTGACCAGACAATGCTGGGCAACAGTCCTGGAGCCTGAGTCACTGGAGAGAACAGCAATCCCAAAGAAACTGTGCAAGCCCAGGTTGGCCTTACAGAGACCTACAGCTTCCACGAGTATAATGCTGCACAATGTTTAATGAGCATACTCACTTTCATTCTAATAAAGGAAAAAGGCAAAAGGTACCTCCCAAATGGCTTTACATCTGTCTCCTCTAGTTTCCCCAATCACTACATTGGTTCACGCCCCCACCATGTCTAGTCTAAATCACTCCCTGACAGATCTTCTCTACCTCTAGACTTAGCTACACTCCACATACACAACACATTCAAACAGATGCACACAAACCCACACACCCCAACCATCCTCAAGATAAACCAATAACCTTTCACATTAAAGATAATCATGTCAGGCCAGCCCCACAGCCTAGTGGTTAAGGGAGCCAGATCCCACATGGCCAGCTGAAGTTCAAATTCCAGCCACTGAAAATCACAACGGGCGCATGTGTATGCATGACAGGATAGAGAAATAGAGAAGAAATTGTGGTGTGACCAAGCCCCACTAGGGGTTGCTTCTGCTTGCTCTCTTTCATGAGCACACATCCTCTGGCAATAAAAAATAATTTTTTTAATTATTTTATTTAACTTTATATATTTATTTTAATTTGACTAGAGAGGAACAGAGTGAGAGAGAAAGAAAGAGAGAAAGCAAGTTGCCAGGCCCAGGCCTCAAACCAAGTCAGCCATGTGGGAGTCCGGCACCCTTAACCACCATGCCATCTGCTGGCCCCGATAAAAAATAAATGTTAAAAAAGATGGGTCACCTGTGGTATGGTGGTTAAGACAGCTGGATCCCACGTGGCTGACAGCGCAACTGGAGTTCCAGACCCAGCAGCTTGAAATACACACCTAGCAAAGTACACACCCAGCCCAACATCCCAACAGGAGGGAGCAAAGGATAGAGGACTGTGGTGTTACCATCCCCCAGGTAGGGTACTGCACGCCTTCTCCCCACCCCTTGACAAGCAATAAGAACCTTGTAGCAAATTAAAATATAAAAAGATAATCCTGTCACTCCTTGCTCAAAGTTATCTAGCAGCTCCCCACTGCACACAGGATAAAAACCTAATTTCCTCAGCATCACTCCTGGGGGTCCTGTATCACCACTTCTCACTTCCCAGCCTCATCTCCAATTGATGTCCTCTTGGTAATCTACCAATCACCCCAATGAACCTTCTGTTTCTCAAATACGTAAGTGCTCTATCCAAGCCCTCGTCCATACCATTCCCCCCTCTTCTACCTTTCCTGCAGGTCTAAACTAAAGTGCTACTTCCTTCCACCCCAGGTAGGATAGGTGCCCCTCCATGATCCCCTACACAACTTATTACAACTGTCAGTTTTAACTCTCTATGTCCCCTGCCCCAGAGAATAGGGCGAGTACTCTTTGTCCACCATTATAACAAAAACACTCAAATGTGTGTGAATACATGGTTTGTTAAGAACACAAATGTGGGATGGGACCAGCAGGTGGTGTGGTGATTAAGGTGCTGGACACTCCCACATGGCCGACCATGGTTCAAGTCTCAGACCTGGAGGCTTGCTTTCTCACTTTACCACTTTCTCTCTCTGTG
The DNA here is from genome assembly GCF_000334495.1 of Tupaia belangeri chinensis. NCBI lineage: Eukaryota > Metazoa > Chordata > Mammalia > Scandentia > Tupaiidae > Tupaia > Tupaia belangeri. The sequence continues at coordinate 7,171,282 of NW_006159716.1, forward strand.
TCTCTCTAGTCAAACTAAAAATAAATGAATGAATAAATAAAATTAAATAAATAATTTTTTTAAAAAAATATCCTATTAAAAAAAAGAGAGAGAGAACACAAATGTGGGGACCCGCAGATAGCATAATGGTTATGTCACTAGACTACCACAGTCTTCAGCAGTTCCAGTCCCAAATGCAGTCACTTAAAACTCTCACCAGGTGGGACCAGCAGTTGGCGTAATGGCTATGTCGTTGGACTCCCATGTAGTCGACCGAGGTTCGAGTCCCAAACCCGGAGGCTTAAACTCATGCCAGGTACATGAATGTGTGTGTGACTGCCCAAGATCCCTAGAGGAGAATGGAGGAGGGATTGGGGTGTGGTCATCCCCCTTGAGGGTTATTTCTCACGTTCTGTCTCTCTCTGTCTTTCTGGCAGGCCCACACACCCTACAGGGTTTTTATCCTGTGTGCAAAAACCACTCCAAAAAAAAAAAAAAATCAAAACTCTCACCAGGTGTGTGTGCGTATATGGCCAAGATACCAAGAGGAAAATGGAGAAGGGACTTTGGCACAGCATCCTCCCTAGGGGGTGAATTTTCACTTTCTCTCTCTCTCTGTCTCTCAGTGAGCGCACACTCCCTAAAGCAAACATCTCTATTAAAAATAAAACAACACAGGGACCAGCAGTTAGCATAATTGCTATGTTGCCGGACTCCCATGTAGTCGACCACAGTTCGAGTTCTGGACCCGGCGGCTTAAACTCACGCTGGGAGCATGTGCGTGTGTGCCCAAGATCCCAAGAGGAGAATGGAGGAGAGGGGATTGCGACGTGGCCATCCCCCCTGGGGGGTGATTTCTCACTTTCTGTGTCTCTGTCTCTCTGGCGAGTGCACACACCCTATAGGAAAAATCTCTCCAAAAAAAAAAAAAAAATACCACACAAATGTGCCCATGCAGTAGGAGAAACATTCAAAAGTAGTTATGACATAGAAACAAAGAAATATTTTGTTATGTTTTGGTCTAAAATACAAACTGCACAGATGTCTAAAAAAAATCCTTAAAAAAGGTTAAACGATGTACACAAATTTTTAAAAAATCACCATAAAAATATTAGTTTTTAAGTTCCATACTCTTGTTAGGCAAAAGTTTTTAAAAAGTGCCAGATTTAAAGTATCTAAAAAGTTCTGATAGTTTATAGAACAAGTATAACTTAGAGGTCGGTGTAACTGTCCCTGTCTGCAACTATTAAACTCTACTGCAGTCTCTTGATGTTACTCAGAACTCTGAAGGCTAAATGTACAAATACTATTCCATTTCTTTAGTTTTTAGGCCTTGATTTAAGTCTTTCAATAAGGATTCCACTCCTGATAACGGTCCCAAGGACATAAACATGTTGCCAGGAAACAGATCTCAGATACATCCTGGGCATGGGTTGCCACTGGCAGCTACTTTCTTTGGGCCACATGTCTTATAATGAGTTACAACCTGAGGCTTGTGACACCAAGCTTTTTCAATGCAGCAGACTGATGTCATCAACGTGCTGGTAATGAGTACTCCAAAGAGCTTCCCAGCTCCACCCAACACTCCCTATATGACAGGGCAAGTTACCCACCCTAAGCCTCAGTTTCCTGAGTAATAAAGAGATAATGGCACCTACCTAAGACTCTCGTGGGAATTAGATTGTCCATGAAAGCAGTTCACAGATACCTATTATTTTCAAATAAAAATGATGGGAAGAGTATACGCCTAAACTATTTCCACATCTTCAGGACTTTTGGAATTGCCAAAACTTATTTTTGATCAACGTCCTTCCGCTGGGAAATTTTTAAGAGAAAAGGCAGAAAGATGAGAAAATGAGGATCCAGTTCTTCATTCATAACCTCTGGATTTGAGAAATTCCACCAACATCAAGATTAAGATGCATTTTCTAATTTTTCTCTGCACTCCCAAAATCATGACCTTAATTTCTAAGTTCATCACTCCTAGAAAATGGGAGTCAGCAAAGAGAAAAAAACATTTCAATACTTGCTCCCAAGATGTCCGCATCAGAAACAATTCCATCCTTCCTCTATGTACCTCCAAATATACTGAATCTTAGAAAAAGGAAAAAAGAGCTCAACCACAAAAGTTAGCCTTCAAAGTCTCCAGTTACTTACTACAGAACTACAGTCATGTGGTATGATGGAGGCACCTGTTAGGTGGCAATCCACCACACTGAAAGCGCCACAAGAGGAATTTAAACTGGAACTGGTGTGTGTGTTGGGGGGGTGTTCCCACCTTACATCTTCTCGCCCGAATGCACTATGGCCAAGTAATCTCCGATGCTCACAGTGAAGGTTACTATTTTTTTAATGAGGAAAAGGGGGACTATGAGAGCCCATTGAGCAAAGCCAAGGCTGACTTGAGGGTTTGTTGGGCTTTTTGGTTTTTTTATTTTGACAAGGAATTTTTACAGATCTAAAGCGTCTTTTAAATCAAGGTAAGCCCTCCACAGTCTTAGAACTTCACCCTAGCCTGAGTTGTGGACTCGAATTATACAAATGGATGACGTGTGAACAGCTTCCTAAAAGCAAATGGGGCTCTGGGATATAATTTAGGAAGTGATGATGCAAGTCTCTGGGGACTGGGAGGAGGGGAGGTGAAAAAGTCAGAGGAAATACCCTCCTGGTGCCCGAGCTGGTGCTCCTACCAAGGGAGGAGGGCTGGCCCCAACATGCCAAGGGGAAGGAGCACCCCTGCTCCACCTGGAGGTGCCCACGCCGCCCCCTCGTCCCTCCCACTGCCCTCCCCCCTCCCCCATGGCCT
>NW_006159716.1:7174716-7197703 GCF_000334495.1 Tupaia belangeri chinensis
CCCCCTGCCCCCGTAACCCCCTCCCCTCCCCCGGAGGCAGCGCTGACCGGACAATGGCCGCTCCGCCCCCTCCCCTCCAGACGCACCCCTCCCAAGGAGTCACAATGGTCTCGCCCGGGGGAGCCGCCGCCAAAGCCCAGCAGCTGATCAGCTGGGATCCGGGCGTGCCACTTTGTTCAGCGCCTCAAAGGCAGAGTCCGCGGCCGGGAGCGAAGCCGACAACGTCGGCCTGTCGCTTTGCGACGGGCTTCTCAAGCCTTCGTTTGCTCACAACTTTTCAAACCTGAGGCAAACTCACATGCCCCCGTCTGAGGAAGCAGAGCAGGGTTCCGAGTAGGTGGGGGCGCGTTGCCTCCCCCCACGCGTGAATGGTACGCCCCGAGCGGGCGGGGAGGAGCGGATTGCTTGTTTAGGGTAAGTTGGCCCAGGCCCAGTCCCAGAGCGGTGGCGCATGCGCCCGGGGACCCTGCAGCCGGTGCGGGGAGGGGCCGCGAGGGAGCGTTTCCAAACCCGGAAGTGGGCTTCGCTCTTCCCGGCGCGGTCGGAGCCTCGGCTGCTGGGGGAGCTGCTGCTCTGGCTGCTGGGCGTTACTGGGGAGCCCTTGTCCCCAAACGGCCAACCTCCAGTCAATCTTTCTTCCCAGTTCCCCCACACCCAACGCACTCTTCCGCAGTTACACCCCGAGAACGGGTCTCCTCTTGGCAGTGATGTACGTCTGGGAAACCATCCCCCACCCCAGCAATGGCGGGGCGAAGTCTCAGTCACGTTCCTCCCCCCTTAGAACCTCAAGTTCACTCATGTGTCGGGTAGGAGAACCTCTTAAGTGCGGACAGGTCTGGGTTCGGAGGTGGGGCAGGAAGAGAGCGAAGGCCAAGTCGAAGTGACCAGAGAAGTTTGGATTCCTAAAAACTCTTCCTTTACCACTCCTTGTTCTTGATCCAGAGTCCATCCTGCGCTCCAGCCAGTCGTGAGTAGGAGCTGATTGTGGATGACTAATTTCAACACGGAGGAAACTTGCACCTGTCCTCTGGGACCTACCTCTGAGGCCCATAGGGTGAACTTCTAGAGAGGATTCCTGGCTCTTGGGAATAGCTGTCAAGTATCCTCCCAACCCAGCGGGGCTACTACCCTTTAATTCCTCAAAGAGTATTACCTAGATTCGTTTTATTACCAAGTGTTTTTTTTTTTTAATATGTCAGCTCCCACTTCTGTTTGTGCATTTTTTTTGTGGGTTTGTTAGCATTAATATTGTTTCTTTTCGCCTCTAAACTTTTTTAAATTTATTTGTTCTTAATTTTTTTGACTTCTAAATTTAGAAAGAGCAAGAACCATGTTTAACTTACTATCCTCCTAAAGATGCTATTCTTGAACACAGTTGCAAAAATCAAACTACTTAAAAGTCAGAACACCTCAAAAATGAATTCTGATTGTTCATGCATAGGATTTAGTTTCAATTTTGTGGGCTTTCACAAGCCTTCTAGAAGTATTTCTGTTAAAACTCAGAATGGATGGAGCTACACAGCACACCTTGCTCTCATTGGATTCATATTGCCTTTAAATCTTCACTTAAATTGACTATAAAGTTGCCACATACATAAGTGACTTACAGACTTTAAGTTAAACTGAGATTAGGTAAGACTCTTTGTTGGCATATGATTTTATTTTACATACAAAAAAGGAACTCCTAAAACCAAAAGAAAAGTTTAATATAGGAAGTAATTGTCATCTTTTGGGAGAGCAGTTGGCATAATGGCGATATCGCTGGACTCCCATGTAGTCATCCATGGTTCAAGTCCCAAACCTGGCTGCTTTAACTTATACTAGGCGCGTGTGCGTGCATACCCAAGATCCTGAGAGGAGAATGGAGCCTTGTGGGATGACCATCCCCATGGGAGGTGATGTCTCGCTTTCTGTCTGTCTCTTTTTGTCTTTCTGGTGAGCTGGACATGCCCTGTAGTAAAAACCTCTCCAAAAAAAAAAAAAAAAGAAGTAATTGTCATCTTTCAAACTGTTTGCCCACATATCTGCTTGCCAGTCACTCAATTCAAAAAGTATTTATTGAGTACCTGGTATGAATAAGCCACCTTCCAAGCCCTCTGGAGACCAAGAGGATTTATAAAATCTAACACTTAAAAGCAGGTACAGGGGCCAGCAGATGGCTTGGTGGTTAAGGGTGCTGGACTCCCACATGGCCAACTGTGGTTCAAGTCCCAGACCTAGCGGCTTTCTTTCTCTCTCTCACTCTGTCCCTCTCTTGTCAAATTGGGATAAATAAATGAATGAATAAATAAAAGAGTTAAAAAAAGTCTTAATCAAATTAAAAAAAAAAAAAAGGCAGGTACATATCCCTGCATATAAGAAGGCAGATAATTTGGCTCCAGCCTTCCTCTCAGGTTGCTTTTCCTGCACCCTGCAAATCATCCACTAGCTGCCATTCCTCAGATACTCTACATACTTAAATCTCCATTCCTTTGTCCCTCCTGTCTCCCTCTGCCCCAACTGCCCCTTCTTGCCCAGGACACCCTGCTGCTCCTTCAGAGGCTGGTTACCCCTTCAGTGCCTTCCAAATTCGGCCAAGGCAGAGTTGGTCTCTCTTTCCTCTGCACACATAATCTCAATTATAGAACGAGGAAGTTTACATATTTGTCTCTTCTCCCAATACTTGATTCCAAAAGCAGTGAGATTGGCGCAAACTCAATCCAAGTCACTGAGTGGAAGAACTAATCTGATAAAATCTTAGTCAGGGCCCTTTTATCTGTGAGTAACAAAAGCCCTCTTAAACATCCTTGTACAAAATAAAGTGGAATACCATATATATGCATATATATATATATATATATTTATATACATACACACACATGTATTATATATATATAAACTTGAAAAGTGAAAATAAAGTGAAATACCACATAAGTGTGTATATATATATATAATATAGTGTATTTATATAATTATATATATTTATAACACATAATTTAGAAAGAAATAATCTTATAGAACTGAAAGGCACAGGTAGCAAAAAGATCACATGAACTGAAATAGGATCTAAAACACCCACAAGAAACCAAATGTCTATGCCCTCAGTATCTCTTTTTCTCTCTAGTCATGCTTCTTCATCTCTGCTTTTCTACAGATCTGCTTCAGAGTCTGCAGACCTGCCTCCACTGCTGCTGTGAGTACACAGTCCAGGCTTACTTACCCTCATTCCAAGAACCAAGAGAGGCCAGCCTTTGGCATGGTTGTTAAGGTAGCTGTTTCTCACATGCCCAGCTGTGCAGTTTGAGTCCAAGCCCAGCAGCTTGAAAACATACCAGGCATACGTGTATGCATGCCCCAAATCCCGAAAACAGGAAAAAATGACTGTGGCTTATCTGTTCCCTGTGAAAGCGTGTTTTCTCACTGTCCTTCCCTCTGTCTCCCCAGGGAGCTCACATGCCCTCTAGCAAAATACAAATAAAAAGAACCAGCAGACTGATTAGTAGCTATGAATCCCAAATCCCAGGAGAAATAACCAGATTATTTCTGGTCTATTTTATGTCAGGTTATCTACTCTTGTCACAGTCACCTTTGGTCGATGGAGTAGCACATAATCAAGGCTCTTCATTTTGTAATACAAACATGGCTGCCAGAGGCCCAACCTTGTAGGCTGAAGTTCTCAAAGGTCACTTATATTCTTGTCAAAGATTTCAGAGGATCTCTGCCACAGACCAGAAAGGTATAAACTGAAGCCTGAAATTTGAAAACAACACTGGACATGTTCTAGAATTTTTCCAACAGAGTAACTTTTTAATCTATTCCAGGCCTAACTTTAAATGGCACTCTCAAAGAAGCTCTAACTGACCCCGGGGTCCCAATCAAAATTACATTCCCACATTATTATCTTACATGGGACCCTTTTCGTTTATAGCACCTATCACGGTTTAAAATTAAATACTTATGAGTCTCCTTTCCAAAGACCAGGCCTGCTTTACTCACCATGAGGTACACACCAGGGCACATTTTGTAGCCATTCATTAAACATTTGTTGAATGGATAGAAAGGTGTAATGACTTGTTGATCAACATGAGCCCCACATATGGATTAGCATCCTAATCAGACTATTATGGTAGATTGTCTCAGTCACCAGCCCACCTTCCCTAAATGACACGGAAACCATCGCTAGCTTTTTCATCATATTGAAGTCGTATGAAAGACCCTGTGTTCATCTGCTTCCTCTGCTGTTGTTCCTAGCCAAGGATCTGGAGAGCCGTTGATCCAGTTCCTGTAACATGCCCACTTAGTTGGCCGAAACCTCAGAGAGGACATAAAATTTCAGGGCATCATCAAATTAGGGGACCAAAGTGTGAGGGTAATTGACAGAAGTGCTTTTGTCATAATTGTCTTGACTATTTTCTAGCATGGATTACATTCCAGTCAAACCTGTGATGTGACTCATGGGAGTAGTTTGCAATCACCATTGGCCCAAAAGGAGCCATCTATGTGCTCAGTAGGGTCTACTAAAGGATAATATTAATGCTTCAGCAGTCAGATATCTTGAAGTAGCAACTGAGGTTGTACAGGAAAGAGCCTGGTGTGACTCAACGTCAGGACCTTAACGAGAACTGCTTTCTTGGTAAGGGTTCAAAAGACCCTACTTAGCCCTTAAGAAAACACAATCAAAAAGAAGGAGCTTGGGACCAGCAGTTAGCATAATGTCTGTGTCGCTGGACTCCCACATAGTCGACCACGATTCGAGTCCCAGACCTGGTGGCTTAAACTCACACGGGGCGCATGTGCGTACGTGCCCAAGATCCCGAGAGGAGAATGGAGGGGAAGGGATTACGACATGGCTATCCCCTCTCGGGGGTGATTTCTCACTTTCTGTCGCTCTGTCTCTCTCTGTCTATCTGGCGAGCACACACGCCCTATAGCACAAACCTCTCAAAAAAAGAAAAAGAAAAAAAGAAAAAAAAGAAGGAGCTTGGGACCAGCAGTTAGCATAATGTCTGTGTCGCTGGACTCCCACATAGTCGACCACGATTCGAGTCCCAGACCTGGTGGCTTAAACTCACACGGGGCGCATGTGCGTACGTGCCCAAGATCCCGAGAGGAGAATGGAGGGGAAGGGATTACGACATGGCTATCCCCTCTCGGGGGTGATTTCTCACTTTCTGTCGCTCTGTCTCTCTCTGTCTATCTGGCGAGCACACACGCCCTATAGCACAAACCTCTCAAAAAAAGAAAAAGAAAAAAAGAAAAAAAAAAAAAAAGAAAAAAAAAAAAAAAGAAAAAAAAAAAAAAAGAAAAAAAAAAAAAAAGAAAAAAAAAAAAAAAAGAAGGAGCTTGTAGAGATATGAGAGAAAGCAGATAATCCTCCATTCTGATTCTGATCCTTGCCCCCACAACTCTTGGTTCAAAGCCTTTCATTATTACAATTCACTCTCACTTAAATTAGCACCAATGTCCAAGTCAAACTCTAGTATAATCTATTTTTAAGAATTATTTAACTTTGGGACCAGCAGATGGTACAATGGCTATGTCTCTGGATTCCCATGTAGTCAGCCACAGTTCAAGTCCTGGAGCCGGTGGCTTAAACTCACGCTAGGTGCATGTGCGTGCGTGCCCAAGATCCTGAGAGGAGAATGGAGGAGTAAAGATTGCAGCGTGGCCATCCGCCCTGAGGGGTCATTTCTTGCTTTCTGTCTATCTGTCTCTTCCTGGCGAGCACATGCACTCTACAGTAAAACCTTCTCAAAAAAAAAAGAATTATTTAACTTTATTTATTTATTTTAATTTGACCAGAGAGGGACAGAGCAAGAAGGCGAAAGAGAGGGAAAATGAGAAAGCAAGCCGCCAGGTCCAGGACTTGAACCACAGTCAACCATGTGGGATTCCAACGCCCTTAACCACAACGCTACCTGCCAATCCCACATAATTTAAATTATAATTCTAATATCATTAAAATTTAATCCCAGATTTCAAACATAATCTCAACTCTAGTTCAATTGCCTTACCACTGAATTCTTTTTTCCCAGCACTTTTTCTTGTGACCCTGTATCCTGACCCACTCATAAGAACAGAGTACCTATAACATCCTGGACCCCTGGGGAGCATGGGAGCCAGTTTCAATAATCTGAAAAAAGAAAAGGGCCTTGACCTGCCGACAAAGAGAAAGTGGAGCATCTCTTCCCTGAATAGGAGGCAGAGACCCTACCATTTGCAGCACGATCTGTTCTAATGCAGGAGCTGCTGTCATGTTACCCTTGTAGACTTTGGATCGTGCAGCACAGTTAGCCTAGACAGACCTGGAACCCTTCTAAAAACTGATAGGGTGCTCGCTTCGGCAGCACATATACTAAAATTGGAACGATACAGAGAAGATTAGCATGACCTCTGCGCAAGGATGACATGCAAATTCGTGAAGCGTTCCATATTTTAAAAAAAAAAAACAAAACAAAACTGATAGGGTTGGGCCGGCAGGTGGCATGGTGGTTAAAAGAGCTGGATTCCCATATAGTCGACTACGGTTCGAGTCCTGGACCTGGTGGCTTGCCTTCTCTCTCTCTCTTTCTGTCCTGTTCTGGTCAAATTGAAATAAACAAATGGATAAATAGATAAATAAATATAAATAAAAATAATTATTAAAAGAAAAACTGTTAGGGTTAAACTGGATGAGTGGCTAGCAAACCATGTTCTCAGAAAGCAGGAATTGTGGTTTTAACTCTGTTTGGTTTGGTTTTGGTTTTCCACAGAAGGAAAACAAATTTTTTTAAAGTCACTGAACCTAACTCTCTCTCAGGTTCCTTTTGGCCCTTGAGTTTTCTGATGTGCAGTTGATTCTTTTCGAAACTTACGGTCCACTTGGCATGGATAAACTCTCAGAGCCAAGGGAAAAGAAGGGCAACCAAGCATACTGTCTCCATCCTTTCTCAGGAAACTAAAAATAAATTAAATAAAATGAAAAGTGTGATGGGGAGGACGGGAAGAGAGGAAAAAAGGCTGCCATTTCACGTCCTACATTCCTCGTGTCCACGAAGCAATTGCTGATTTCCCTGCTGCTCTCACCCATCTTGGTGTGAAATTTGATTTTAGTGACTTTTACATTCCTTTTCAAGAATGGAAATAATTGTTTTTCCCAGAAATACTTGACCTTTGTAGAGGAAAAGAAATTTCAAATAATGAGAAAGCGAAAGTCTTCCCTAATATCACCCCCACATTCCCCCAGGGATCCCCCCCGCTAACAGTGTAGTATATAGCTCTGCAGGTTTTTCATGTATGTATGGCCCTAGATATGGGCTCGTGAAGCACATAGTACATGATAGCTGATGTTTTTAACTTTGACATATGTCATGTACCTCTTCCATATCTCTGCACATAGCTTTACAGTATGGTCTTGCAGCTAAATGTGGTAGGGTTCTCCGTTGAAACAAAACCCAAAACAAAAGTGAATGTGTGTGTGTACGATTTATTGTGAGAAACTGACTCGTTATTATGGAGGCTGAGAAGACCTGATGGCTGCAGCCCAAGGCCTGAGAACCAGGAGAGCCCATGATGTAAGTTCTAGTTTGCATCCAAATGTGTTTCTCCAAGACCGAGGCAATGGCAGATGTGAGTCTGGTCAAGGTCCACTTCTGGTTCAGAGATGGCGCCTTCTTGCTGTGTCCACACATGGTAGAAGGGGCAAACAAACCAACTTGGCCCTGTTTTATAAAGGCACTAATCCCATTCATGAAGGCTCTGTTCTCATGGCCTAGTCTCCTTCTAAAAGGTTCTATTCTACCTCCTAATAGTACCCCAGGGGTTAGGATTTCACAATATAAATGAGGGGGCACATGAACATTTGGACCACAGCAAGTGTTAATCTCATCCAGAAATATCCTCTTTATCTCATGAACCATTCATTTATGTTTATTCATTCAACAGGCACTTAACCTGAGTACCTACTATATGCTGGGCACTGTTTTAGCCATTTGAATTGGGGTCTATTTTTATGTTACATGTGCCTTTTTATGTATTTTATCTACTTTTCTACAGATACATTTTGGTTTTCAGGTTTTGCTTAATATTTAAGGTAGTAGTATTAAGAATAGGGACTCACCCCATGGTCTGGTAGTTAAAGGAGCCAGATCCTTTCTCTCTCTGTCTATCTGGCGAGCACACACGCCCTATAGCAAAAACCTCTCCAAAAAAAGAAAAAGAAAAAAAAAAAAAAAAGAAGGAGCTTGTAGAGATATGAGAGAAAGCAGATAATCCTCCATTCTGATTCTGATCCTTGCCCCCACAACTCTTGGTTCAAAGCCTTTCATTATTACAATTCACTCTCACTTAAATTAGCACCAATGTCCAAGTCAAACTCTAGTATAATCTATTTTTAAGAATTATTTAACTTTGGGACCAGCAGATGGTACAATGGCTATGTCTCTGGATTCCCATGTAGTCAGCCACAGTTCAAGTCCTGGAGCCGGTGGCTTAAACTCACGCTAGGTGCATGTGCGTGCGTGCCCAAGATCCTGAGAGGAGAATGGAGGAGTAAAGATTGCAGCGTGGCCATCCGCCCTGAGGGGTCATTTCTTGCTTTCTGTCTATCTGTCTCTTCCTGGCGAGCACATGCACTCTACAGTAAAACCTTCTCAAAAAAAAAAGAATTATTTAACTTTATTTATTTATTTTAATTTGACCAGAGAGGGACAGAGCAAGAAGGCGAAAGAGAGGGAAAATGAGAAAGCAAGCCGCCAGGTCCAGGACTTGAACCACAGTCAACCATGTGGGATTCCAACGCCCTTAACCACAACGCTACCTGCCAATCCCACATAATTTAAATTATAATTCTAATATCATTAAAATTTAATCCCAGATTTCAAACATAATCTCAACTCTAGTTCAATTGCCTTACCACTGAATTCTTTTTTCCCAGCACTTTTTCTTGTGACCCTGTATCCTGACCCACTCATAAGAACAGAGTACCTATAACATCCTGGACCCCTGGGGAGCATGGGAGCCAGTTTCAATAATCTGAAAAAAGAAAAGGGCCTTGACCTGCCGACAAAGAGAAAGTGGAGCATCTCTTCCCTGAATAGGAGGCAGAGACCCTACCATTTGCAGCACGATCTGTTCTAATGCAGGAGCTGCTGTCATGTTACCCTTGTAGACTTTGGATCGTGCAGCACAGTTAGCCTAGACAGACCTGGAACCCTTCTAAAAACTGATAGGGTGCTCGCTTCGGCAGCACATATACTAAAATTGGAACGATACAGAGAAGATTAGCATGACCTCTGCGCAAGGATGACATGCAAATTCGTGAAGCGTTCCATATTTTAAAAAAAAAAAACAAAACAAAACTGATAGGGTTGGGCCGGCAGGGGGCATGGTGGTTAAAAGAGCTGGATTCCCATATAGTCGACTACGGTTCGAGTCCTGGACCTGGTGGCTTGCCTTCTCTCTCTCTCTTTCTGTCCTGTTCTGGTCAAATTGAAATAAACAAATGGATAAATAGATAAATAAATATAAATAAAAATAATTATTAAAAGAAAAACTGTTAGGGTTAAACTGGATGAGTGGCTAGCAAACCATGTTCTCAGAAAGCAGGAATTGTGGTTTTAACTCTGTTTGGTTTGGTTTTGGTTTTCCACAGAAGGAAAACAAATTTTTTTAAAGTCACTGAACCTAACTCTCTCTCAGGTTCCTTTTGGCCCTTGAGTTTTCTGATGTGCAGTTGATTCTTTTCGAAACTTACGGTCCACTTGGCATGGATAAACTCTCAGAGCCAAGGGAAAAGAAGGGCAACCAAGCATACTGTCTCCATCCTTTCTCAGGAAACTAAAAATAAATTAAATAAAATGAAAAGTGTGATGGGGAGGACGGGCAGAGAGGAAAAAAGGCTGCCATTTCACGTCCTACATTCCTCGTGTCCACGAAGCAATTGCTGATTTCCCTGCTGCTCTCACCCATCTTGGTGTGAAATTTGATTTTAGTGACTTTTACATTCCTTTTCAAGAATGGAAATAATTGTTTTTCCCAGAAATACTTGACCTTTGTAGAGGAAAAGAAATTTCAAATAATGAGAAAGCGAAAGTCTTCCCTAATATCACCCCCACATTCCCCCAGGGATCCCCCCCGCTAACAGTGTAGTATATAGCTCTGCAGGTTTTTCATGTATGTATGGCCCTAGATATGGGCTCGTGAAGCACATAGTACATGATAGCTGATGTTTTTAACTTTGACATATGTCATGTACCTCTTCCATATCTCTGCACATAGCTTTACAGTATGGTCTTGCAGCTAAATGTGGTAGGGTTCTCCGTTGAAACAAAACCCAAAACAAAAGTGAATGTGTGTGTGTACGATTTATTGTGAGAAACTGACTCGTTATTATGGAGGCTGAGAAGACCTGATGGCTGCAGCCCAAGGCCTGAGAACCAGGAGAGCCCATGATGTAAGTTCTAGTTTGCATCCAAATGTGTTTCTCCAAGACCGAGGCAATGGCAGATGTGAGTCTGGTCAAGGTCCACTTCTGGTTCAGAGATGGCGCCTTCTTGCTGTGTCCACACATGGTAGAAGGGGCAAACAAACCAACTTGGCCCTGTTTTATAAAGGCACTAATCCCATTCATGAAGGCTCTGTTCTCATGGCCTAGTCTCCTTCTAAAAGGTTCTATTCTACCTCCTAATAGTACCCCAGGGGTTAGGATTTCACAATATAAATGAGGGGGCACATGAACATTTGGACCACAGCAAGTGTTAATCTCATCCAGAAATATCCTCTTTATCTCATGAACCATTCATTTATGTTTATTCATTCAACAGGCACTTAACCTGAGTACCTACTATATGCTGGGCACTGTTTTAGCCATTTGAATTGGGGTCTATTTTTATGTTACATGTGCCTTTTTATGTATTTTATCTACTTTTCTACAGATACATTTTGGTTTTCAGGTTTTGCTTAATATTTAAGGTAGTAGTATTAAGAATAGGGACTCACCCCATGGTCTGGTAGTTAAAGGAGCCAGATCCTTCATGGCCAAGTTAGAGTCCTAGCCTCAGCAGTTTGATAAACACGCCAGGCATGCATGCATTTGTGCCCAAAATCCTGATAGGATGGAGAGATAGAGGAAAAGGGATTGTAACATGACCACACCTCACTGAGGGTGCTTCCTTCCTCTCCCTCTCCCTGTTGCTCTGTCTCTCACTGGCTTATGTACATATCCTGTGTGGGTGGGAAAGCCAGGTGTTTAGCTTGGTGGTCAAGGCAGCCAGATCCCACATGGCCAACCATGCAATTCAAGTCCCAGAAACACACTGAACATGAGTATGTGTGTGTACGTCAAATCCCAACAGGCTGGAGAAATGGCATTGTAGCGTGCCTCATAGGGGGTGCTTCCTTCCTCTCCTCTTTGTCTCTCTGTCTCTGGTGAGCACGCATATCCTTTGGTAAAAATTTTTTTAAAAAAAGAAAGCTCATAGGGACTAGTAGTTAGCGTAATGGCTGTGTTGCTGGACTCCCATGTAGTTGACCGCGGTTTGCGTCCCAGACCCAGTGGCTTAAACTCACGCCAGGCACATGTGCGTGCATGCCCAAGATCCCGAGAGGAGAATGGAGGAGAAGGGATTGCGGCGTGACCATCCCCCCTAGGGGGTGACTTCTCGGTTTCTATCTCTCTGTCTCTCTCTGTCTGGCGAGCGCACGCGCCCTATAGCAAAAACCTCTTCAAAAAAAAGAAAAGTAAGCTTAAAGAAAGAAGACAGGCTAGCATGGGGGATAAGGTGCTGGACTCCCACATGGCTGACTGCAGTTCAAGCCCCAGACCTGGTGGTTAAAAATCACGCTGGGTGTATGTGCCTGTGTACCCAAAAATCCCAAGAGGAGAGCAGAGGAGAAGAGATTGTGGCATGGCCATCGCCCCCTTGGGGATGAGTTTTCACTTTCCCTCTCACTATCTCTTTTTGTCTCTCCAGGAAGCACAGGCATCCTATGGTAAAAACCTAAAAAAAAAAAAAATTTTTTTTAATAAATTATAGTAAGCAGAAGCCTGCTCTGTAAGTCTATAAGTCCCCAGGGACTGGCCTGAACTTTCCCATCAAGTTTATTGCTCAAGTTTGTACAGATCATTTCCAGGGATAAATGGCACCATACGAGGCTAGGCCAGGCTTCAGAAGTGGACCTAGCAAAAAGAATCAAGGGTGTTTGAAGCAGGGAGAACAGATTAGGAAAAAGGGGTTAGAATTCCTTCCCTTTTTAGAAAAAAAGGGGTTAGAATTCCTTGTTAGAATGAAATTAGGGAGGGAGTCAGAGTTGCAGAACACGTTTGGAATGCCAAGCAGAATTAGTGGCTCCAGGAAATAGTTATGGTCAGGAAAGAGGCTCAAGATGGGGTTGAAAGGTTAAGGCTGTTCTGTATGTTGGATTCCTCCAGAAGTCGAACCTGAAACTATGACTGGGAGATGTAGAGAATTCAGGGAGATGGCCAATAAAGGGCATGTCACCAAGCTAGCTACCATTGGGAGTGACTAGAATTCAGTCCTAGTCATCGCGGACAGGGCAAAATCGTTCCTCGAGGTCATCCCACCAGAAGAGTGGGGGGAGGTGCAGGCTGTATTTACATATCCACTCTGTCAGTATAAACTGTCCCTAACTTACACTCGTTCAATTTAGGATTTTTCAACTTCACAGTGGTGTCAACATGATACACATTCAGTAGAAGCCATACTTTGAGCACCCATATAACCATTCTAGTTTTCACTTTCAGAAGAATATTCAATACATGAGATAGTCAACACTTTATTATAAAATGGGCTTTGCGTTAGATGAATTTGCCCAGCTATAGGCTAAGGTAGGTGTTGTGGGTGCATTTTTAGGTATGTCAGACTAAGCTACACTGTGCAGTAAGACAGGTGTATTAAATGCATTTCAACTCACAATATCTTCAACTTCAGATGAGTTTATTAGCACATAGCCCCATCGTAAATCGAAGCTCTATGTAGTTGACATAGATCACACACACTTTGGCCTGCCTTTGCAGGCAAAGTCATCTTCCCTGGTTTCAGAGAAAGCCCTCAGGCAAAAAAATGCACACTCTGACCATAGGAAAATGATGGGATCATTCTGAGTCCTAAGGCCCAAGGGACATGGGCAGCGCATCTGTAGTATCTGCTATGGCTGGGGACAGTCCACGTGTGTGTGTACATCTGGGAGAAGTGCTATTCACTCAAATTATTTAGTTTTTTTTTTTCCTAAGGCCGTGATTAATTAAGCACGACTAGTTGTTTTCTGAATAAGAGTTAGAGAGCAGAGTTAAAGTTACAACTGAGACTAGAGAACTTGAGTTCTGTTAAGGACACTCAAGCTATTTATTCTGGCCCAAGTTACAGTTAGCAGGTGAACCCAGGCAGGACTGGGACCTGGTGTGTGTTACTCCAAAGCTCATTAAAAGGACAGAGGGCAGGATGGCCTGGTGTGGGGAGGGGTGTTTCCACAGGATCCTTGCCGCCTGCGGCTTCTTCCCTGGCAGCCAGGGAGCTGGGCTAGAAGGAGGCTGTGCAGCTGCCATCTGTTCTTTTGGCTCAACTGCCTGGCAACTGCCCGCCCATGTCTGCTCTCTGCTCTGGAGGAGGAGGCATTCCTCCACGGCCCATCGGGCAGGAAGAGGAGCCATGCCCTCGCCAGGGCTGCACCACATGATGGATTCAATGATTATGACTTTCTGATGTGGGGGCTGCTCAGCCGTGTAGCAGACCCAATCCCATCTGGTGTGTGTTTCTTAAAAGAGCTGCGAGAAGGGAAAATCTGCATACTGCTCATGCTGGTGGGAGCGCGTTCTCATATGCACTTGAGTGGGTGTGTGTGCACACACAGGTACGGGTGTATACACAGGTGTATACATAGGCATGTGCCTGTGTACACACACACACCACACACACAGGTGGAGGTAAGCATTGGAAGTTCAAAGCCATTGTGGTTTCATTTCCTTCTCAGAGGTCGATTAGCAAATTAATAATAATGCTGTTGTTTTTGTTTTTGGGTTTTTTTTTTTTTTGAGAGGTTTTTGCTATAGGGCGCGTGCGCTCGCCAGACAGACAGAGACATAGAGACAGAAAGTGAGAAATCACCCCCCAGGGGGGATGGTCACGCCGCAATCCCTTCTCCATTCTCCTCTCGGGATCTTGGGCACACACGTACATGCGTCCAGCATGAGTTTTAAGCCACAGGGTCCGGGACGCGAACCGTGGTCGACTATGTGGGAGTCCAGCAACATAGCCATTACCCTAACTGCTGGTTCCCAATAATGCTGTTTTTTTAATGCTTTCCACAAACCAGTTAACTACGGTAGGTGCATTCCATACATTGGTTATAGTAGTTAATATAAACTTTACAACTATCCCATAAGAGAAATTGTATCTTCTTTATTCTGCTGATAAGAAAAGCAAAGTGGTCAAGGCTAAATGAGGAGAGGTTTTTGCTATAGGGCGCGTGCGCTCGCCAGACAGACAGAGACATAGAGACAGAAAGTGAGAAATCACCCCCCAGGGGGGATGGTCACGCCGCAATCCCTTCTCCATTCTCCTCTCGGGATCTTGGGCACACACGTACATGCGTCCAGCATGAGTTTTAAGCCACAGGGTCCGGGACGCGAACCGTGGTCGACTATGTGGGAGTCCAGCAACATAGCCATTACCCTAACTGCTGGTTCCCAATAATGCTGTTTTTTTAATGCTTTCCACAAACCAGTTAACTACGGTAGGTGCATTCCATACATTGGTTATAGTAGTTAATATAAACTTTACAACTATCCCATAAGAGAAATTGTATCTTCTTTATTCTGCTGATAAGAAAAGCAAAGTGGTCAAGGCTAAATGAGTTGCCTAAGGACACAATTTGTAAGTGGCAGAGGCATAATTTTAGACCATGTCTCTTATCCCATAGTGCATAATACTGTATCTAATGTCCATCCCCTCCTAAATCTTATCAGAATGAGAGTCAACACGCTATACCCATGCACAGAAGGATGAATGATTCATATAAAACTTATGAATGAAAGAAAGTAGACACAAAAGAATATGAACTACATGATTTGTTTGATACGAAGGTCAAAAACAGAATTATTAATCTATGGTATCAAGAGTTAGGAGAATGTTTAGCTTTGCAAGAGGCAGGTAATAGCAGGATGAGGGTACTGGAAGGACTTCTAGGAGGGTAGTGATTAATACTATTCTATTTCTTGATCTGGTTACGTTGATGCATTCAGTGTGTGTGAATTCATTCATTAAGCTGTGTATGTATGACTTGTGTACTCAACAGAAAGTTCACAGTGAAAAGAAAAGTCTTCCTAAGTACGTTGAGGGGTTCAGAGAAAGGAGGTATTACAGGGTCTGCCCTCAAAGGGTGGACAGGGACGGCTCATATTCTTTTTCTTTTTTTTTTTTTTTTTTTGAATTGGCAGAGGGGGCATACCCTCACCAGAGAGAGACAGATATGGAGTAAGCACCCTCCTTGCAAAGGCGAATGATTTCCCCCAGTCCCTTCTCCATTTCTCTACCCTGTCAGAATTTGGGGCATACATGTATACACACACACGCACATACATATACACACTGTTTTTTCTAGCTTCTGGGGCCAGGATTCAAACCACATGGTTGGCCATTTGAGATCCACCTCCCTTAACCACTATTCAGCAGGGCCAGCCCTCAGTGGCTCTGATTCTAGACAGGCAGACACAGTCTGAGGCTCAGGATGATTCCAGGATGTGGAGTGGGAGGGTGGACTCAAGCTAAGTGCTCCAGGGGAGCTGACAAGGAGCGCAACAAGAGCCAAGAGGAGTTAAATATGCAGCTACGGCCACCAGAAGTGGTCAATGTGCAGTGGCCAGAAGAAGACTGCAGCCTTTCGGAGCCCAACAGGCCTATGTAAGCTGTGGTGCATGGAAAGAGCATTTAACCTCTCGGAACGCTGGTTACCTTCCCCATGCGATAGGGGTCACTGGTATAAAGACAGTTACAAGGGCTAAAGGACGTGATAGAGATAAAACACCTGGCCCAGAGGATGGCACATGGGAGCCATTCAGTTAAAGGTATGTGGAGAAAGTAGAGGATGCTCTGGAACCTGAGAGTTTCCTCAAACATCAGAGAGGTTGGCAAGTGGCAGATGCCTCGCATCGCACTGGATAGCTTGTGGCCTACGCAAAGTGATGTGTTTTCCACGCAGTGGGACCTGGTCTGTGATCAGCAGGCAGGTCCAAGACTGATGGTGGCCGCTGGGACTGACCATGCTGCTCTACAATGAAAATCCCCCAGGAGAGATCAAGAAAAGGGACCCAGGAAAAGGATTCAGGCTTAAGAGAATGAGGAGTCGTCTCCGGGCTGGCAGCCCAACCAGAGAGGAAGTTCTGTGTGCAAGAGAGTAATTCAGTAGAGGTTTATGAAGCTGTGTGCTGTGTGGTGGAGTTACTACCCTCTGAAGTTACTCGGGGTCTACCCTTCAATATTTTCCGCCCACAGAATTCGGAGACCGATAAAATCTGTTTTGAAAACTGATGAAGTGACCACGTTTGGCCACACAGAGTGTCACCTCTAAAGACACAGCTGACAGATGAGTTACCTAAGGAAGAACTTTCTTTTTTGGGGTGGGGGGAGAGGTTTTCACTATAGGGCACGTGCGCTCGCCAGACAGAGACACAGAGACAGAAAGCGAGAAATCACCCCCCAGGGGGAATGGCCACGCCGCAATCCTTTCTCCGTTCTGAAGGAAGAACTTTCTGATGCATCTCCTAACTCAAACACCAACTACCCCAAGAAGCTTGGTTCCCTAGCACCCCACTTAGAGGTTTGCACTTTCTCTCTGAAGCTCCTGTAGCCCCCTGTACTCCCTGCAGGGCCTGTGGGCTTGATACAGAGGAAAGAGACTCATCCGTTATTTTTCTGCTTATAGCAAGAAACCAAGAAACAACAACAGAAAAAGAGGGGGAGGCCTTTCAACACAGTAGTTTGTTTGGGTTTCATTTAAAGAATTATTTTATTTCATTTTATTTATCATTACTCGTTTTTAGCTTGACCAGAGAGAGAGAGGGAAAGTAAGAAAGCGAGCTGCTGGGACCAGCACTTAGTGTAATGGCTATGTGGCTGGACTCCCTTGTAGTCGACCGCGATTCGAGTCCCAGACCCGGTGGCTTAAACTCACACAGGGCGCGTGTGTGTGCGTGCCCAAGATGAGATGAAAAGCGAGAAGGGATTGCAGCATGGCCATCCCCCCGGAGAGGGGGGTGATTTCTCGCTTTCTGTCTCTCTGTCTCTGTCTCTCTGGCAAGCGCACGTGCCCTATAGCAAAAACCTCCCCCAAAGAAAGAAAGAAAGAAAGAAAGAAAGAAAAAGCTGCCAGGTCCGGGACTTGAACCACACTTGCCAATGTGGGAGTCCAGCACCTTAACCATTATGCCACTGCTGGCCTCTGTTTTGGTTTCATTTGAAAGAAGTCCAAGCTAGGCTTGGTGGTGCACATCTGTAATTCCAGCTACAGAGAGGCTGAGGCAGAAGGATTGAGAGTTTAAGGCCAATCTGAGCAACTTAGCAATTCTTAAATTAAAAATAATAATAAAAAATAAGATGGGGCTGGCAGGAGGCATGGTAGTTAAAGGCACTGGACTCCCATGGTCGACCACTGTTCGAGTCCTGGCCCTGGTGGCTTGCTCTCTTGCTCTCATCAAAACTGGAAAGAAAAAAAAAAAAAGATAATAAATAAGTAATGCAAAAAAAAAAAAAAAAGGAAAGAAGGAAGACAGAAAGGGAGAGACAGACAGAGAATGAGAGAGAAGGAAAGAAAAAAAGAAATCGGGGGTGAAGGGGGCCAGCAGATGGCATAATGGTTGTTTCTGGACTCCCACGTAATTGGCCATGGTTCCAGTCCCTAACCCGGTGGCTTAAAACATGCTGGGCACATGCCCAAGTTCCTGAGAGGAGAATGGAGAAGAAAAGATTGCAGGGTGGCCATCCCCTGATTTCTCGCTTTCTCTCTCTCTCTCTCTCTCTCTCTCTCTCTTCTTATCTCTCTCTTCTGTCTTTCTGGCGAGTGCATTTGCCCTATAGCAAAAAAAACCTCTCTAAAAAAAAAAAGAAAGAGCTGGGACCAGCAGTTGGCGTAATGGTTATGTCCCTGGACTCCCATGTAGTCGACCACGGTTCAAGTCTCAAACCCGGTGGCTTAAACCCACACCAGGTATGTGTGTATGCATACGTGCCCAAGATCCCAAGAGGAGAATGGAGGAGAATGGAGAAGGGATTGCGGTGTGGCCATGCCCCCTGAGGGGGGACTTCTCGCTTTT
This sequence comes from Tupaia belangeri chinensis, assembly GCF_000334495.1. NCBI lineage: Eukaryota > Metazoa > Chordata > Mammalia > Scandentia > Tupaiidae > Tupaia > Tupaia belangeri. Next base: position 7,193,000 of record NW_006159716.1, read on the forward strand.
TGTCTCTCTTTCTGGCGAGTGCATGCGCCCTATAGCAAAAACCTCTCCAAAGAAAGAAAAGAAAAGAAAGGGGACCAGCAGATGATATTATGGTTACATTGCTGGACTCTCACATAGTCGACCACAGTTCAAGTCCTGGACCCAGCGGCTTAAAATTCACACCAGGCATGTGAACATGCATGCCCAAAGTCCCAAGAGAAAAATGGAGGAGAAGGGATTGTGACATTGCCATTCTCCCTGAGGGGTGTTTTCATGCTTTCTGTCTCTCTCTGAAGAATGCATGCACTCAATAGAAAAAATCTCTCTTGGGCTGGCAGGTTGTGTGGTAGATAAGGGCGCTGGACTCCCACATGGCCAACCACAGTTCAAGTCTTGGACCTGGTGGCTGGCTTTCTCACTTTCCCTCTCTCTCTCTGTGTCTTGCTGGTCAAATTAAAAAACAAAATGAATGAATAAATAAAATTATATAACTAATTCTTAAACAAAAAAAAAATCTCTCTTAAAAAAAGGAAAGAAAGAAACAGAGCCAGCTGGTAGGTGGCTGGATCCCTCACAGCTGACTGAGCTGTTCCAGTCTCAGACCAGGCAGCCTGGAAAACATTCCAGGCATGTGTACGTGCATGCCTAAAACCCAGAGGAGATGGAGGACAAGGGATTGTCACATGGCCATCCCCATGGGGGGCGCTTTCTCACTTTCTCTTTCTCTCCCTCCATCCCTCCTTCCTAGCAAGAGCATGTGCCCTCTGGCCAAATTTTAAAAGAAAAAGAAAAATCCATAGACATTGTGCTTCAGAAGATACCATCAAAACAGAAACAAAAAGCCACAGACCTGAGGAAAATGCTTGCCAATCATATGACCAATAAAGGCTCTAAAACATTGCAGCCTTTTGGAGTTCGCCAGGCCTAAGCTGTGGTATGAAGAAAGAGCAATTTAACCCCTTCTAAAATATATTTTTAAAAATTCCTGAAACTCAAAAAAGCAATCCAATTCAAAATAGACAAGGATTTGAGTAGATATTTAACCAAAGAAGAGAGAGGAATAGCTAATAAGCACATGTAAAGATGCTGAACGTCTTTAGTCATCAGGGAAGTGCAGACCCAAGCCATAATGAAATATCGCTTCGCATGCACTGGAGTGACTATTACAAAAATATATATATACAATAACAAGGCATGGCGAAGACGATGAAAAATTGGAACTATCAGATGGAATGCAAAAGGGTAGGAAACTTCAGAAGGAATGCAAAAATGGTAGGAATGTAAAACAATAAAGCTACTTTGGAAAATAGTTTGGCAGTTTTTTTTATTTACTAATTTATTGAATGAGAGACAGGAAGGCACAGAAAGAGGGGGACAGGCACCTCTAACAGGGTCTTCGCACCGTGACCCACACCCCGGTCTCAGCCAGTCTAGTTCACGGTACATGTGCACCCACGCGGCATGATTAGGAAGGTCCCTGGATGTGAACCCAGGACCTTTTCCTGTGGGTCCAATTGCATTACCCCGGCACTACCACCAGGCTTTTTTACTAGGATAAGCATAAGTTTACCATACAACCCAGCCATTTCACCCCTTGGAATCTACCTCCCAAGAGAAAAGAAAATATGTCTACACAAAGGGTTGTAACATTGTATGCAAATGGTCATTACAGTATTATGCATACTTCAAATATTCATTAACTGGTGAATGATACAGCAGTATATACATAGGAATATTACTCAACAATGAAGACACTGATACATGCTACACAATGAACCTCAACACTGCTCAGTGAAAGGTGTGGAAGAACATCCATTAGGGGACCAGCAGTTAGCGTAATGGCTATGTCGCTGGACTCTCACGTACTCAACCACGGTTCGAGTCCGGGACTCGGTGGCTTAAACTCACATTGAGCGCATGTGCGTGCGTGCCCAAGATCCCGAGAGGAGAATGGCGGAGAAGGGATTGCGGCGTGGCCATCCTCCTGGGGGGGTGATTTCTCGCTTTCTGTCTCTCTGTCTCTCTCTGTCTGTCTGGAGAGTGCATGTGCTGTACAGCAAAAAAAAAAAAAAAACACCTCCAAAAACTTACCAAGGTGTTTTCGTAAGCGAAAAAAACATTTACTCAGGAAGGTAGGAAAGGCTACATCAGCTTTCAAAAAATAGCACTTTCAGTTTTTCTGCTTTAGTTCCACTTTAGGGATGAAGAAACTGAGACTAAAAGAAGGTAAACACCTCGCTCTGATCGTGGAACCGGAAGCTGAACCCTGACTCCTAAGTCCGTGAAGGGCGGCTTGTTTATCTCTCCGTTCCCAGAACACAGAAGTGTCAGAACACATAGTCAGAGCTCAATTAGTCCATGTTGTATTTTAATCTAATTAAGGACTGGCTTGTGGGAAGGCAGGCATCAGAGGCCTGTGAGGAAAATCAGAGCAGAGAAAGGACATATTATTTAAGGAGTTGGTGGGGGAGCTGTGGAGCGAGGGGGCTGGGCCCTTACCCTCCGGCAGCCTGGAGTGGGCTCCCCTCACCGTCCCTCTCCCTCCTGCCTTCCAGAGAGGCTGTGCTCTGGGCAGAGCTGCTGCCATTATTCATCAAAGCCTCACAGCTGAGGAAGCTCAGGGCCCATCCTGTAGGACACTTTCAATCAACTCTGCTTCAATTTATTCCTTCTAAATGACTCTGAAATGTAAATAAAATTAAATTAATGCTACTGTATTTGTCTCTGGTTAGGGCTGTAATGGGCTGCAGTAATGCTGCCCTTGAGATCAACTGTGTAGAGAGGAGCCCGGACAGTCTCGTGGCCAGCCCTGGGCCCCTCCTCCCCAAACACCCCTCCAGCCTCTACTCTGGAGGGACAGGTCACACTGTCCTCGTTCACCGATTGTGGGGGGTGAGAGGTTGTGTCACTTCTACCCCTTCTCAGAACAAGCAGGCCTGGACACCTAAGGGCCCTTCACAGACTCCCGCATTGCCACTGCCCCACCCCGAGCTCCCACACTTCTGGAGCTCTAGAGCAAGGCAAAACGAGTGTTTCTTTGCCCACTAAGCCAAGAGCAGGCACCCCAGAAGCCAGTCTGTGAGGAGCCACCTACACCTGGCAGCCGCACCAGGACTCAATCCCTGTGTCCACGCCCTTGCTCCCAATGAGGGGTTCCATTGTGTTAAATCAGGGCTTTCAGCTTCCACACTACGGACACCCTTTGTGGTGAGGTACTGAGCACCAGGAGGTTTACCAGCAGCCCGAGCCTCTGCCCTCAGACGCCAGGAGCACTCCCCCGCCCATGCCCAACCCCACCTGTGACAACCACAAATGTCTCCAGACATTACCCAATGTTCCCAGGGGGCCAAAGTCACCTCTGGTTGAGAATCATGGCCCTAGAGGAGGATTGGGGAGTGGACAGCAGAGAGAGGAGTGGGCACAGCGGAGAAGTTTGTGACAGAATCCTGTGACGCACACACGTCTTTCCCCTTCGTCAGTCTCAGCTAGCCAGCCCTGATAGAGTATATGAACATTTGTCAATATCGTCCTACACAAGTACCGAGTGACCATCTGACCTGTAGACTAAGCGCTGGCAACTCTGCCCTCTTCCCTCCAGCAGCCTCCCTCCACCCTCTCCCACTTCAGTTGCCCAGTTACCCACCCAGCCTCAAGAACTGCACACCGGGAAATCAGGAACAGAGATTCTCTTAGTCTCCATTGGCAGAGACACTCAGGTGAAGGAGGTCTCAGTAGATTCCTTCAAGAAGGAAGAAAAGTCTTGGCAAGAGGAGATTCCCAAAAGAAGGAAATAGGAGGTAACTTTCCAATAGAAGTAGGCCCCAACACTGTGTATTAATTGGGTTATTAGGATTCTGAAATATCTCGGACCAGCCGTGTGCCATGGTGGTTGAGAAGGCTGGATATCACATGGCCAACCATGTGGTTCGAGTCCTGGACATAGTGGCTTGAGGAACAAGCCTAGCACGTGTGCATACGTGCCCAAAATCCTGAGGGGAGAATGGAGGAGAAGGAATTGCAGCACGGCCATCCACCCTGGGGGGTGATCTGTCTCTCTCTCTTTCTCTCTCTCTCTCTCTCTGTGTGTGTCTCTGGTGAGTGCATGCACCCGAGAGCAAACAAAAAGGAAGAGGAGGAGAAGGAGAAGAATCTTTCATTATCTTTCGAGTATTCAACTGCTTCGAGGCCTCAGATGGGCAGGTTGGGGGCTGACAGAAAGCCCCCCAGTGCTGCTCCTTCATGCCAGGTCAAGAGAAACCCAGGAAGGGAGTGGAGCATTATCTTCCAGGGTTCAGAGGGCCGGAGGGCACAGACAATCACAGTGGGTTTGCCCAGGGAGAGGAGGAACGGGGCAAGTCCCCACCCCACCATGCCCTCTCACCTCTCACTTTAGCCATCTCAATTTACAGAACAAACTGTGGGAAAACAGTCCTGTGATTTTAACTCTATTTATAAATCTCTTAAAGCTTTTATGTGGTCCAGAAGAAGGCCTGGCCAGAGCATTTCAGTTTACATAGAGGAAATGAAAGAAAATATTTATAATCACAGCATGAAGCCTGAGCCCAGAAGTATGCCAGGAACTATGGGGGCCGGGAAGAGTCCCCTCCCTCCTCCTGGATTCGTTATCACAAAAGAATGTTAATCCCACCTCCCATCCTTGTGTTTCATCATAATTTGATTTGTGTGTGTCTGTGTGTCTGTGTGTGTGCGTCTGCTGTATTTCTC
>NW_006159716.1:7199516-7232859 GCF_000334495.1 Tupaia belangeri chinensis
TGTAAATAAAATTAAATTAATGCTACTGTATTTGTCTCTGGTTAGGGCTGTAATGGGCTGCAGTAATGCTGCCCTTGAGATCAACTGTGTAGAGAGGAGCCCGGACAGTCTCGTGGCCAGCCCTGGGCCCCTCCTCCCCAAACACCCCTCCAGCCTCTACTCTGGAGGGACAGGTCACACTGTCCTCGTTCACCGATTGTGGGGGGTGAGAGGTTGTGTCACTTCTACCCCTTCTCAGAACAAGCAGGCCTGGACACCTAAGGGCCCTTCACAGACTCCCGCATTGCCACTGCCCCACCCCGAGCTCCCACACTTCTGGAGCTCTAGAGCAAGGCAAAACGAGTGTTTCTTTGCCCACTAAGCCAAGAGCAGGCACCCCAGAAGCCAGTCTGTGAGGAGCCACCTACACCTGGCAGCCGCACCAGGACTCAATCCCTGTGTCCACGCCCTTGCTCCCAATGAGGGGTTCCATTGTGTTAAATCAGGGCTTTCAGCTTCCACACTACGGACACCCTTTGTGGTGAGGTACTGAGCACCAGGAGGTTTACCAGCAGCCCGAGCCTCTGCCCTCAGACGCCAGGAGCACTCCCCCGCCCATGCCCAACCCCACCTGTGACAACCACAAATGTCTCCAGACATTACCCAATGTTCCCAGGGGGCCAAAGTCACCTCTGGTTGAGAATCATGGCCCTAGAGGAGGATTGGGGAGTGGACAGCAGAGAGAGGAGTGGGCACAGCGGAGAAGTTTGTGACAGAATCCTGTGACGCACACACGTCTTTCCCCTTCGTCAGTCTCAGCTAGCCAGCCCTGATAGAGTATATGAACATTTGTCAATATCGTCCTACACAAGTACCGAGTGACCATCTGACCTGTAGACTAAGCGCTGGCAACTCTGCCCTCTTCCATCCAGCAGCCTCCCTCCACCCTCTCCCACTTCAGTTGCCCAGTTACCCACCCAGCCTCAAGAACTGCACACCGGGAAATCAGGAACAGAGATTCTCTTAGTCTCCATTGGCAGAGACACTCAGGTGAAGGAGGTCTCAGTAGATTCCTTCAAGAAGGAAGAAAAGTCTTGGCAAGAGGAGATTCCCAAAAGAAGGAAATAGGAGGTAACTTTCCAATAGAAGTAGGCCCCAACACTGTGTATTAATTGGGTTATTAGGATTCTGAAATATCTCGGACCAGCCGTGTGCCATGGTGGTTGAGAAGGCTGGATATCACATGGCCAACCATGTGGTTCGAGTCCTGGACATAGTGGCTTGAGGAACAAGCCTAGCACGTGTGCATACGTGCCCAAAATCCTGAGGGGAGAATGGAGGAGAAGGAATTGCAGCACGGCCATCCACCCTGGGGGGTGATCTGTCTCTCTCTCTTTCTCTCTCTCTCTCTCTCTGTGTGTGTCTCTGGTGAGTGCATGCACCCGAGAGCAAACAAAAAGGAAGAGGAGGAGAAGGAGAAGAATCTTTCATTATCTTTCGAGTATTCAACTGCTTCGAGGCCTCAGATGGGCAGGTTGGGGGCTGACAGAAAGCCCCCCAGTGCTGCTCCTTCATGCCAGGTCAAGAGAAACCCAGGAAGGGAGTGGAGCATTATCTTCCAGGGTTCAGAGGGCCGGAGGGCACAGACAATCACAGTGGGTTTGCCCAGGGAGAGGAGGAACGGGGCAAGTCCCCACCCCACCATGCCCTCTCACCTCTCACTTTAGCCATCTCAATTTACAGAACAAACTGTGGGAAAACAGTCCTGTGATTTTAACTCTATTTATAAATCTCTTAAAGCTTTTATGTGGTCCAGAAGAAGGCCTGGCCAGAGCATTTCAGTTTACATAGAGGAAATGAAAGAAAATATTTATAATCACAGCATGAAGCCTGAGCCCAGAAGTATGCCAGGAACTATGGGGGCCGGGAAGAGTCCCCTCCCTCCTCCTGGATTCGTTATCACAAAAGAATGTTAATCCCACCTCCCATCCTTGTGTTTCATCATAATTTGATTTGTGTGTGTCTGTGTGTCTGTGTGTGTGCGTCTGCTGTATTTCTCCCTCTTGCCAAAGTCTGTTCCTGGCAGACTTTCTGATTTTTGAAAGTCAGTAAAACCATAGTCCAAAAGTACACTCATAACCTGGAGGGTGTCCATCAACCAGCTTTGTGTTAGTAGGGTGTTTATTTGATCCGAGCCTGCTGGGCTCATTAACTTGTCATAATGTGCTGATCGAGACCCAACTGCCCTTGTGCTAAGTCTTTGGATGAGTTCCTTCCTGCTAATTCTGCCCTGCTAGGACACCCTAACGCAGCTGATAAGGAATCCACCGGCGGGAACAGATGGGTGAGCACTGCACACATCTTTGCGTCGTTCCATAAGCATGGCAGTGACCTCCAGGTACAGCCTTCACACATTCGAGGCATGCAGAAGAGCTGCTTTGAGCACTGCACTCTGGGAGGCTGTGTGCCACCCTCTGGAGGACAGATGGGAAGAAATAGGATTGAAGGGAGAGTGAAGGATTGAGATTAGGCCCTCAGTGACTCCTCCCTTCCCCCACCCCCCCACCCCCGCCATGGAATCCCTCTGTGCCAGACTCATGGTTCCCCTGTGCCTTTGCCTGCCTGCTCCCCCTGCTGCAGCCCTCCCTGGGCTAAACTCTCCTCCCAGCTCTGGCTGGAGCCTCATCTGCAGAGGCCAGGCCTAGTATATCAAGGGAACTTCATGGACCTGATGTCTTTCTGCCATGTTCCAAGAGGTGGTCAGCAATAAGAGCTGGCATGTGAGGAATCCAGATGGTTTTCCAGAGGCTTCCTGGAGAGCTAAGGTTGAAGTCCATGCCTCTTTGGAACCAGCAGTTGGCGTAATGGCTATGTCGCTGGACACCTATGTAGTCGACCACAGTTCGAGCACCGGACCTAGTGGCTTAAATTCACACCGGGTGCGTATGTGTGTGTGCCCAAGATCCCAAGAGGAGAATGGAGGAGAAGGGATTGTGGTGTGGCCATCCTTCTGGGGGGTGATTTCTAGGTTTATGTCTCTTTGTCTTTCTGGTGAGTGCATGTGCCCTATAGCAAAAACCTCTCCAAAAAAATTAAAGAAAGAAAAAGAAAAGAAAAAGAAAAAGAAATTCATGCCTCTTTTGCTCCAGAGCTCATTCAAATAGGATTAAGCAAGACTCTCTCCACCCACAAGGACACTCGTTGCTCCCCTGTCTCCCCAGCCTCAGATGTCCATGTCCCCCAGCCTTCTCTCTGAAGGCCTCCCCTGAGAAGGGACATTAGCACTTTATTGACAGCACAGCCCATGGCCACCCTGCCGGCTCCTCCTCTCTGACTTTGATGGATGATGAGCGAGTGGAGTGGGAAGTGCGTGTGCTTTGGTGACAGTCCCTCCTCCACCAGCTGAGCACTGTGTTACAGTGTGGGTTTCTCCAGTGACCCTCCCAGGACCTGGAACTCCTTCAGGACAGTGACGGCGCCTTCCTTCCTGCGCCCCAGTGCTCAGTGCAGTGCTGGCCACGGTGGGTGCTCAGGGCTGTGCTGGCCACGGTGGGTGCTCAGGGCTGTGCTGGCCACGGTGGGTGCTCAGGGCTGTGCTGGCCACGGTGGGTGCTCAGGGCTGTGCTGGCCACGGTGGGTGCTCAGGGCTGTGCTGGCCACGGTGGGTGCTCAGGGCTGTGCTGGCCACGGTGGGTGCTCAGGGCTGTGCTGGCCACGGTGGGTGCTCAGGGCTGTGCTGGCCACGGTGGGTGCTCAGGGCTGTGCTGGCCACGGTGGGTGCTCAGGGCTGTGCTGGCCACGGTGGGTGCTCAGGGCTGTGCTGGCCACGGTGGGTGCTCAGGGCTGTGCTGGCCACGGTGGGTGCTCAGGGCTGTGCTGGCCACGGTGGGTGCTCAGGGCTGTGCTGGCCACGGTGGGTGCTCAGGGCTGTGCTGGCCACGGTGGGTGCTCAGGGCTGTGCTGGCCACGGTGGGTGCTCAGGGCTGTGCTGGCCACGGTGGGTGCTCAGGGCTGTGCTGAGCGAGCAGACACGGAGGTGGGGCAGGGGGACGGGTAGTTTCTAGGACTTACTACGCCTGCCTTGCTCTTCTGGTACGTTGACCTCTTTGGTGCTTCTTCAGACATTGCTGTCTTCAATTTGCAGATCAGAACCCGAGACTTAGAAGATACATTAATTAGGAATTGGTTCTTGCATCCAGCAGATGGTGTAGCGGTTACATCATTGGACTCCCACATGGCTGACCACGGTTCACATCTTGTACCGGGTGGTTTAAACTCATGCTGGGCGTGTGCATATGTGTCCAAGATCCCTGGTGGAGAATGGAGGAGAAGGGACTGTGGTGTGGCCTTCCCCCCGGGGGGTGATGTCTCACTTTCCCTCTCACTATCTCTGTATCTCTCTCTTGCTGATGAGCACATGCATCCTAGGCAAAAAACACTCAACCCCTCCCCCTCCACACACACAAATAATAGGTTCTGGGGCCAGCAGGTAGCATGGAGGTTAAGACATTGGATCCCACATGGCTGGGTGAGTGGTTCAAGTCCTAGGCCTGGTGCTTTGAAAATTATGTTGGGTACATGTGTGTGTGTGCCCAAAATTCTGAGAGGTGATGGAAGGAGAAGGAATCGCAGTGTCACCATCCCCCGGGGGGGGGGGGTGTCTCACTTTCCCTCTCTTTTTATCTCTGTTTCTAGCGAGTGTACATGCCCCATGGTAAAAAATCTAAAACAAAAATAAGAATAGGTTCTGTTGTAAGTAACAAAGACCCCAAGAAGGAAAAGTTTAGAGGTGAGCTGTCCAGGCTGGACTGGTGGCTCATGCTGCTCAAGGCTTTCTCATTCCCAGGGCCTGTCCCTCATGGCCCAAGGCAGAGGCTAGAGCTAGCACATCTTTGTTCCAGGTAGGAGGGGAATTAAAGGGGCAAAAGGGGAATGACTTATTCATTTTTTAGAAGGAGATTTTTGCTATAGGTTGTGTGTGCTCATCAGAGAGACAGAGAGAAAGCAAGAAATCACCCCTAGGGGGATAGTCATGCTGCAGTTTCTTCTCCTCCATTCTCCTCTCTGGGATTTTGGGCATACACACACACACACACACACACACACACACACACATGCCTGACATGAGTTTTAAGACACCAGGTCTGGGACTCGAACCACAGTTGGCCATGTGGGAGTCCAACACCTCAACCACTATACCACCTGCTGGCCCCAGGGTGAATGACTTTTAAGGAAAGTTCCCTAAAGCTGCCATGTGATATTTCTGCTTCTGTGCCATCAGCCAGAACTTAGTCACATGGCCACCTAGGTCTAAGGGAATCTGGGAAATGTCTTCTGGGTGGCCCTGTGCTGAGCTGAAATGTGAAGGTTCTACTGTGAAAGAGGAGAGGTGACACTAACAGGCTTGGCCACAAGAGGTTAACCTGCCTAAGTTCCCAGAGTAGAGAAGGTCCAGAGCTGAGACTCGAGTCCCTCTCGGTGAGATGCCAGTGTTTCTTCTGGTAAACTATGCTGCTTTTGTAACTAAAGAAAAGGGCAAGGTGATAACAGCTTTTTGGAGAGGGGAGAGCGTGCTAGGAGTTGGAGATAAGGAGAGTTCTGAGGTCAAGGTCAACACAAACCCATGCATCGGAGAGCAGCCTCTGAGGCAGGCCCCAGCAGGGTGAGGGACAGAGGACCTTCAGTAGACAGGCTGGCAAATACCCATGACTCCATTCCCACAGAGACATTTGGGCCACGGCTCTTAGAAAGACTGGGGTCACTTCTCGGGTAATAACATCAAGGGGCAGAATCTTGTAGCCCAAACTCAGATTAGACCCCAGGAGGACCTGGGAGGAGGCAAAATTCCCTCATGACATGAAGGTTTGCAGCACTCCAGGGCGGCCCAGTGCTGGGCTATGGAAAGTGGTTATCAGCTACTAATAAGAAAATTGCTGGGTTTCACTCCTGGATTAAGCCTCAATCACGTCTCAAGTAAAGGCTTGCAGGTTTAAGCACTTTGGGATTGGACATGGTTTTGTCCTCCCAGGGCGGACCTTCTAGTCAAGGTGAGGCACTCTGGCACCAGCAGGGATGTAGGGTAGAGGTTGGAGGTTACAGTCTTAGCCAGCAGAGGCCGATTTTGGTGCCAGAAGCTGGCTGTGCGGGGATGATGGGAGCTAAGGATCTGGGGTACGGGGAACGCCAAAAATGGAGCCATTGGAGTTCCAGCACATTTGTATCTTTTCCAACATCTGCCACCCTCTGCCTCCAAAAACATGAACTGTGCTGTTCTAGCCTTGGGACTTCGGGGCCATGACTTCACAGCTCTGAGCCTCAGTTTCTTTGTTGACGCAATGGGCGAACACACTGTATTTAGGTAGGCATAGAGGTTATCTATGGAGACAGAGGACGAAGCGTGGGGACTCCGGAGCTGCTCTGCACCTCCATCGGGATGGCGGTTAACACAGAGGTTCGTGTGTGTAAACATTCGTCCGACCGTACGTGCCCTTAGGATGAGGACACTTTCCTGCATGGAAGTTACAGCTCACTACAAAGGCAAAGAAACAGAAAAGACGCCTCTAGTCTCACGTCTACCCTAAATGGTGGTCAGAGGGTTGACAGGTGGCGACAGCAAGGCATTTTGTGCAGGGCCTGCCTGGCTACGACCATGTTCTCTCATCCTCTGTGTTAACCCCGGATGGATTTGTAAGACATAATCTCAAGGAAAGCAGTTGGTTTCTGGGGAACAAAGTCTTTCCAGAGTATAATTAACTGTATAAATCAGGCAGGGAGACTTCCCTGGCTTATGAAAATTGAGGCACAAATCCAAATGAGTGATGAGACATGCCGGCTCATCTCCACTTTGGAGTCAGCTGAGGCACAGAGTGTGGCCCGTGTGTAGACGACCAGCACCCAGACTCTGACTCCCACGCCAGTGCTCTTCCCCGCATAGGAATTGCCCAGATGGCCTGGAAGCCGGGCCTGGCTCCCCTTTGCCCCCCTGTGGCCAGCCAGGGAACACTCCAGCTGCACTGCTGCCAGGCCCGGCTGTGCGCAGATGGGTGAGGTGGAGACTGCTCCTCCTCTCTAGAACCCTCTGGATGACAACTCAGCCCTGAGTCATCCCGAAGGATGAATGAACTGAAGAACAAACCCCGCCTCCTGGAGGTGGGGGCAGGAATCCCAGGCGGCTCCCGGGCCTGGCTGCAGCACATTCTTTGCAAATTTGCAAGCCCATGAAGCTAACTGCTAGTCCCAGCACCTGGCCTTACAGAGGGTCGGAAACCTTGGCGTTACCTCCCAGGTGTCCCTGCTGACCCCTTTACCCAGCCTGCTCAGGCGCAGCTGCTGGAGCCCCGACCTCTGAAACATCCCGGCCAGAGTTCCATTACCTTCCTGTTGGCACCTGCTCCTAAGACCTCTTTCTCTTCCCTGCAGTTCCTTCTCCCTGCTCCCTGACACGCACTCTCTGAATCAACCTCATTATCCACCAGGCCAAGAAAACCCAGTCTGAAGTGAGAACTTGTCAGTTGGTCATTTATTACCGATGCCCAGCATCCTGCTGTCCTACCCAGCTGGTCTCTCCATCTCAATAAATTCCACTTGGTGGTCAGTCTGCAGCAAGACTTAGAAACACGTCTGGTGTGGCTCGGGATCTATTTGTTCACTCCTCCACTCCGTCATTCAATAAGCACTCACCGAAAGCCAACTGCGGGCTAGGTATTCTAGTTTCTGGGAACACCAAGATAGCACATCATCACAGTCCCTAATTTGGCACTCAAAAATGTTCCTTTTTACTCTTCTCTGCTCTTCAAGAGCTGTGTTGCTGAGCTGTTCAGCTTACTATAATAGCTATGTGACCTTGAGCAGAAAACAAACAAGAAAAAAACATTATTATAGATGCCAAGTGCTATGCTATTTGATTTACATGTGTTACTTAATTCTCCCGACAAACCTACGAGGTAAATATCATTATTCCTTTTTTTTTCAAGGTGGAAATTTTTTTTCTGACTTCTTTTTTTTTTCTTAAGGTGAGAAAATAAACAGTCAGAGAACTTCAACTTGTCTAAAACCATACAGCTCATAGCTGGCAGAGCCATGATTTGAATCCAGATTGTTCGACCTCTCTTTCCTCATCTAAAATATTTAGAATCTATGCCATATAGAAAACCCATGCCAAGCAGCTTTTAAGAATCTTTTCTGCTTTTCCCTGCCCCTAATTAGGTTCATGGGACAGACTTTGGCTGGGGTCTCAGCTGTACCAGGGGTGGGACTAGTGGAAGCTTTGAGGTCTGTCCAGAGGGTCCAAGGCTGCCTTCTCCTCCCACAGGCAGGGCCACGATGTGGTAATCCATCCCAGCGTGGCACAGCCCAGCGGGAGGAGGTGCAAAGTGGTACGTCGTTTATTTCAAGAACAAAGTATGTGTCTCAAAATAATGCAAATGATTCATCCAAAGACAGGTACGAGGATGTTTATAACAACTTCATTACTAATAACCAACGAATGGAAACAACACAAACATTCACTAACAAGAAACTGAATAATAAACCGTGGTATACATGCATATATGTGTGCATATTTATACAATAAAAAGGAATTCTTATAACCCCATATGCAACTTGGATGAATCTCACTGATATACTATTCAATACAAGAAATCAGCGTGGAGCCAGATGGCGTGGTGGTTAGGGGTTCTGGATTCCCACATGGCCGGCTGTGGTTCGAGTCCCAGACCTGGTGGCTTGCTTTCTCCCTTTCTTGGTCTCTATCTCCCTTTGGTCAAATTAAAAAATAATAATAATAAATGGAAATAAATAATTTTAAAAAATCAGCACAACAAAATGACATACTGTATGATTCCATTCATACAAAGTCTGAGAAGAGTCAACATTATTTTATGGCAATAAAAATGATACTTGTGGCTACCTTTCGAGGTGTGTTGACTTAGAGGGGCATGCACCTTTTAAAGGGTTAGACACGGTCTATCTTTTTTGAAAATTTTGCCATAGGGCACATATGCGCACAGGAGAGAGCCAGAGAGAGAAGGTGAGAAGTCACCCCTCAGGGAGAATGGCCATGCTGCAACCCCTTCTCTGCTGTTCTCCTCTCAGGATTTGGGGCACACATACACACATGCCCAATGTGATTTTTAAGCCGCTGGGTCTGGACTTGAACCACGGTTGGCCATGTGGGAATCTAGTGCCTTAGCCACCACTTCACCTGTTAGTCATTTTATATCTTTTTTTTTTTTTTAAGGATTTAAAAAAAAATATTTGTGATAGTGTGTATACACAGGTGTGGGCAAGGAGGTGTGGGGGGGAGAGAGAGAGAGACAGAGGAGCACCCTCCACGGGGCTCAGCCATGCCGCGATCCCCTCCCTTTATTCCTCTAGCCCACCAGGATCCTGGGTACTTGTACATTCGCCTGTGTGTTTTCAGGCTGACCAGGTCGGAGACTCAAACCACAGTCCGCATGTGGCTTTCAGCTCCACAGCCCAGTGTGCTACTGACTATGCCAGAGGCTGAGCGAAAATGTTCTGTATCTTTATCTGGGCGTGGTTACAGGAGTGTATACATACGTTGCACTATACACTTAAATCTTGTGTACTTCATGATACATATTTTAATCTCACTTAAAAAAAACAATGTAATGTCTCCCAGGTGTAACCCACGCCCTGCCACTCCCACAAGCCCCCTGAGCAGATCCTCTGTGATGGCCACTCGAAGCAGGGTGGGTAAAGGAAAGCCCTGTTTAAAGGCAGAGTGGGGAGTGCCTGACCGGGGCTCTTTCACAGATGGCAGGACTAGTGCCCACTCATCCCAGATTCTTGCCCATTGCTGTGGGTGCAGGTGGGTGCCCCTTTCCCTTAGCTATCCACTGAACCACCTGGGAGAGGTGGCCCTTGGTGTGTGGGCCTTGTACCTTAGGGTTCTCCCAAGATACATCAAGCAGATGGCACTGGCAAGCCCTAGATCCAAAGAATGATCTACCAGATTTGTTTTAGGAAGAGGCTGCATTCATAGCCCCCAAAGGTGCTCCTCATTGTGTTTTACGGCGAGAAAAACAGCCCTGAAAGCTGGTGGAAGGTCTCTTGGTGAGTTAGCGGGAGCTGGAGTCAGAGCTGGCCTCTTCTCTCCTGGGCTCCCTAGGCTGGAGTTTGATGTAGGGTTGAGGAGGGAGGGTGTGTCTTTGAGAGGAGGGCAGGGCTCTCCCCCTCCCCCACACCTCTCCCAACCTGACGACCCAGGCCACTGCATGTCAGTGTGGGCACATGCATAAGGCTGCTTATACTGTACGGGATCTTTTTATTATTTTTTTTTGAAGGTTTTTGCCATGGGGCGCATACACTCACCAGAGAGAGACAGAGACAGAGAGGGAAAGTGAGAAATCACCCCCAGGGAGATGGCCACGCTGCAGTCCCTTCTCCTCCATTCTCCTCCTGGGATTTTGGTCATGAACGGACACACATCCAGAATGATTTTCAAGCGGTCAAGTCCAGGACTCGAACTACTGTGAGCCATGTGGGAGTCCAAGCATCTTAACTACCATACCACCGGCTGGCCCCTGTGTGGGCTCCTTTGAAAACTCTGACTTTCCCTCTACCCCACCCCAAGGAAGAAGAGAGTTTGAAGCTTTCCTTTTTTCCTGTGTTCCTAACACCTGCTCCGCCTCTCCCTCCTGGCTTCTGCTTGCTACGCTGGGAAGTCCTGAACCCTTTCAGTGCAATTTGGATACGGTTTTGCTGTAAGAGGATTTCCTGTGTTTATCAGCCGGTTGGGAGTGCAGAGTGAAGCCGTGTGCAGGAGACCTGGGGCGAGAGCGAGCGGTGCACAGAGAGGAGGGGAACCAGGAGGGCTGGGCAGCTCACACCCTGATGTGGGGGCCCCCAGACCTGAATTCCTTGGTCCTAGCTTGAGGGAAAGAACACACACAGTTTATTTTCTTTGTGGGAAAGAGAACAGAGAGGGAAAGTGAGAAATCACCCCCAGGGAGATGGCCACGCTGCAGTCCCTTCTCCTCCATTCTCCTCCTGGGATTTTGGTCATGAACGGACACACATCCAGAATGATTTTCAAGCGGTCAAGTCCAGGACTCGAACTACTGTGAGCCATGTGGGAGTCCAAGCATCTTAACTACCATACCACCGGCTGGCCCCTGTGTGGGCTCCTTTGAAAACTCTGACTTTCCCTCTACCCCACCCCAAGGAAGAAGAGAGTTTGAAGCTTTCCTTTTTTCCTGTGTTCCTAACACCTGCTCCGCCTCTCCCTCCTGGCTTCTGCTTGCTACGCTGGGAAGTCCTGAACCCTTTCAGTGCAATTTGGATACGGTTTTGCTGTAAGAGGATTTCCTGTGTTTATCAGCCGGTTGGGAGTGCAGAGTGAAGCCGTGTGCAGGAGACCTGGGGCGAGAGCGAGCGGTGCACAGAGAGGAGGGGAACCAGGAGGGCTGGGCAGCTCACACCCTGATGTGGGGGCCCCCAGACCTGAATTCCTTGGTCCTAGCTTGAGGGAAAGAACACACACAGTTTATTTTCTTTGTGGGAAAGAGATGAGTAGACACCGTCCCTGCCCTCCAGCCCGCCTCGGAGAGCTATGAGGAGAGATGACGGAACTTCACAGCTCAGCCTCTTCTTTCTGGGCAGTTCTCTCTGCAGTCTTAACTTCTAGCACTCCTACGAGTGTTTCTTCCCTGCCTTTTTTTCCGTCCTCAGTGGAAGCAGAGAGGCTGCAGGAGGTCAGTAGAGCAGCGAGGTGGAGACTCACTCTGAGGCCAGCTGGGGTAGGCGAGGCCACATGGGAGACCCGGCTCACCTCCCACAGTCAGCCACAGTAGGGCATGCTGTAACCCGAGTGACCTGGGAGGCTGAGGCAGGAGGACTGCAGCATGGCAAGACCCTGTCCCAAGACAGCATCACACACACACACACACACACACACACATTCTCTCTCTCTCTCTCTCTCTCTCTCTCTCGCTCTTGCTCTCTCGCTCTCTCTCCTTCTGAGCCCTTCCCTGCCTTTCTCCTTAGCTCCTGGGCTCCTGACAATCTCTTCCAGATCATCCTTCTCACTTAGGGAAGACCCACCTGCTCGCTCTCTGCACCAACCCCTCTGAGTCCCTTTCTGGGTCTGAGATGGCACTTGGCATAACCTGGCATCCCCGCCAGGGTGGCTGCAGGCTGGGCATCTCAGGAGGAGCGGATGGCAATGGCAAACTGCTCCCACCAAACCCATTGGAGTATTCTACACTCCAGGGCTTCCAGGCCACCTGTTTAATTATCATGAATTTCCCCACTAGGTTGTTTTGTTTTATTTTTAATTGCCAGAGAGTACATATGCTTGAGAGAGAGGGAGAGAAAGAGAGAGGAAGAGGGAGAAAACACCCCTTCCAGTAGGGTGCCGTCACAACACGCTCTCTTCTCCTCTGTCTCTCCATCCTGTTGGGATTTTGAGCAGACACAGGCACCACGCATGATTTTTCAAGCCACCGGAGCTGGGATTCAAACCACACCATTGGCCATGTGAGTTCTGGCTCTCTTAACCATTAGGCCACGAGGCTGACCCTCCACATAGTTTCTTCCTTCCTTCCTTCCTTCCTTCCTTCCTTCCTTCCTTCCTTCCACTGAATAGGTTAATATGCATTCATATGGTCCAAAATCCAAAAGCCACAAACTCCTTCCACTCCTCTCCCCCACCCAGCTCTTCTCAGAGACAATCTTCGTCAGTTTCCTGACTCTGCTTCTGGAGATAGTGTGTCTCGACCTCCAAATCCACGTTTATTCGGTTCCCGTTGGTCTGCACAGACTTAGACTGTCCTGAGCCCTTCACAGTGTCACCATGGTGGCTCCACACCAGTAGAGCAAGCTCTTCCCTTTGTATTTCTTGGCTAGATGATAACACATTCATGAAATGCCTACTGAGCGCCCGGCTCCGTGCTCCCTAACCGTGGAGTTGTATCAGTGAGCAAGTCCAGGTTCCTGCCCTCCTGGGGTTACTGTCAGGGGAGACAGACAGGAACACACGCATGGACCTTTGTCATGCAAGAGTAGAGAGACAGAGGAGTGCTGGGGAAGGGTCCTGAAGGAGGAGCAGCTGTAGGGAGACAGACGGGCGTGTGTGTGTGTGTGTGTGTGTGTGTGTGTGTGTGTGTGTGGAGAAATGTGTTTTAAGCTGCGGGAACAACTTGCTTAAGGGGCAGGCAAAGGCGTTCTGGGTACTTGGTGATTCCGCATGGCGGGGTGGGGACTGGTGGGGCTGGTCCTGTCCGTGGCAGAAAGAGCGAAGGACGTTTGATCTGATCCGTGCACTGGGGAGCATGTGAGGGGCTCAAGCGTGACTGACATGATCAGCTCATGTTTTGGAAAGATCTGGCAGCTGCCGTGTGGAAGGAAGATGGACGGGAAGAGGGCCGCAGGAGCAGCAGGGAGGCAGCCGAGTACTCTATTGGCAAGGCCTGGTCAGGCTCACTGGCTCAGTGGCACGCCCTGACCCCCTGCCTGGACCTGGGGTAATCACGCTCTTTCCTGGCCACTTCTGTCACTTCCAAAATGAAGGGGTGTGTGAATTCGATGAGTCTCCAGCCCCTCCCATGACTTCTGCCTGCTGTAGGGTAAACTGACTTCCGGGTTCTCTCCGCCCCTGCCCACCTCTCCATATACTGTTTTCTTTTTCTTTTTTAATTTCCTACAGGATGTGTGCACTTGCTAGAGACAGAGAGAGAGAGAGAGGACAGGAAAGTGAGAAATCATTGCCACCAGGGGTGGCTGCTCCGCAAACCCTTCTCCTCCAGTCTCCTCTTGGATTTTGGGCACACGTGTACAGGTGCCAGCTGTTTTTCAAGCCACTGAGTCTGGGACTTGAACTACGAAGTCGGCCATGTGGGATCCAGCCACCTTAACCACCACGCCAGCTGCCTGGCTCTCTACGCTGTTCCCACCGGGATGCTTTCAGGTAGAATGTAAGTCTTCCCGGGCACCAAACTCTGCATTCCCTCATCTTCTCCCTCATCTCCTCTCAAGTAGGTCAGGGCTGGGTACGGGCAGTCACTCAGCTCCCTCGGCCCCCTCCAATCTGATGGGCGGGCTCCTGTTCTCTGAGAAGCCAGCTGCTTTCTCCTGGTTGGCTCTGTACACTGCGTGGGGTGCCTGTTGTATCCAGGTTTCTCTGACTCCCTGACCAATGCCCAACTTGGGGTCCCCGCCTTAGTCAGGAACTAGTGTCTCTCATGAGACAGGAACTGGGCTCCTGAGCTGGGGACTCTCCTTCCGCTCCCCCTGGAAGTCCCCAGTCTATTGGATAGGAAGTTGCCCTTTCTCAAAGCCCCGGGAGAACTTCTTCCCTCACATTGGTTCTTCTGTTTGTCCTTCAGACCCTCTTTCTGCCCTCCGCTTTGCTGCACGCCTCTGCTGCATCGCTGGACGCTCTCGCTCTCTAGTTCTTGGATTTAGCCAGTGGGAGGCAAAGGGCTATGGGCAAGAGGACAGGCCAGGGTGTCTATCCTGCAGTTGGGCAGTGGCTGCGTTTCTCTGCCAAGGTCCTGAACTGCAACTCCTGTTAGGTGGACCGCCAGTTCCCACAGTGGCAGCTCTTTCCAGGTTCTGATGATAGCGTCTCCCCCTCCCCCCTCCAGCTTGGGGTAACTAGCCCTGGGCACTTAATGGGTTTTCAATAGCCGCCTTCTTCTCCTTCTCTTCCTCCTCCTCCTCCTTCTCCTCTTCTTCCTCCTCCCCCTTCTTTCTCCTCCTCCTCCTTCTCCTCTTCTTTTTCTTCTTCTTCCTCAAGTTTGCTATAGGGCATATGCACTTGCCAGAGAAAGAGAAAAAAAGAGAGAGGAAGCACCCCCAAGTATGTGGGGAGGATGACTATGCCACAATTCATTCTCCTCCATTCTCTTCTGAGGATCTTGGGCCCACATGTACATGCACCTGGTGGGTATTTTCAAGCCACTGGGCCCGACACTCAAACCGCAGAGTTGGCCATGTGGGATCCAGTCTCCTTAACCACCATGCCACTGGCTGGCCCTCTCAATAGCTTCCACATCTCGGTAAATAGTCTCTGCACTGATTCCCCTTCAGTGACACCTTGGAGTGTGCCCCGTGTTTCCTGCCTGGACTGAAAGGCCCACTCACCACCCCCACCTCATGCCTCACCTTCTGCTCCTTGGCTGACATGAGGGAGGGAGATGGTTTCACCAGGTCATTGCCGATTCTTCCCTTCGATCTCAGGCAGGTTGTTCATGCTTTGTTGCCTGGTGGACTACACGGGAACCCCTGTTGGACTTCACTCCTAGCGTGGCTATGAGGACTGAAGGTGTGCCTAGCACAGTGCCCGGTGAATGTGTTATGGACCTGCAGGGAACGTCAGCTTCCTTCCCCTGTGGGGACACTTCCTGCCCACATCTTCCTCCCTTTGACCTGGGGGAGGGCATTCCTCTCTGAAAGGGAGTTCTGATGACAAATCCTGTCCCCAAACCATACCTGGAACTCTATTGACCTAGAGAGTGCCTCTCAATGCTTCCTCTGCCTTTTCAATGAAGATTGGGGTGGGTGTGTCCTGTGGGGATCTGCTCCTTAGAAGAGGGCCAGAAGAGGTCCTCCTTCAGCCCAGCCCATCGGTTCGCTATTAGCACAGCCTGGCCAGGCGCTGCTCGCACTCCATTAGCCTTCAGGAATAAAAAGAATGATTTCTTAAGTCAAGAATAATTATTTCAACCAGCTTTCCTTCCCAGCTTGCCGCCGCGCCAACCGGGCCGTGTGTGCTGGCTGACAAATTAATTTCTATTATTTATATCGGGTTAGAGAGGAAGCACAAGCCCAGGGAATGGGGGGCAAAGGGGGCACTGAGAAGACTGGGGCGACAGGGACAGAGAGGTAGACAGAGGAGAGCACAGGGAGAGGATCAGAAATCAGACAGGAGGGAAGACAGCAGGAGCGATGGAAAAGCAGAGGAGAAAGGGCCACTGGGAGCAGGCCGGCTGAGCTCCAGCTAGGAGGACTAGGCCTGGGC
Organism: Tupaia belangeri chinensis; assembly: GCF_000334495.1. Taxonomy (NCBI): domain Eukaryota; kingdom Metazoa; phylum Chordata; class Mammalia; order Scandentia; family Tupaiidae; genus Tupaia; species Tupaia belangeri. The sequence continues at coordinate 7,215,481 of NW_006159716.1, forward strand.
CTGGGGGCAGTGGGGCTGGCTCAGCTCCTGCCCTGGAGGGGTAGCTGGGTCTGGGCCCACACCCAGCAGTTGGCTGCTACTCCGTGTAGATGCACGGTAGCCAACCCTAGTCCTCCCCATCCAGACATGCACTGGCATATCATTGAACACTCAGGGCGAACACTCTCCACAGCCCATCAAAATGCACAGAAATGGCCCCCTCTCCCTCACGCCGCTTCCCCGGGAGACTGACAAAAGTCTCACCGAATTCATGCACCCACATCAGGACCCGAGGAGGCTTGGAGGAAACGTGCCAGCCCACCCACTGCCAGCCCCTTTCTCCTCTCTGCTCTTCTTTTCTCCCTTCCTCCCTGCCAGCCCCCTTCTCCTCCTAGGATGGAGGGAGCACTGGGTTGGCGAGCACCACCCCTGGGGGAGGGAGTGGGGGGGCACAGGATACAGAATCACGCTCAAGTTTGAGGCCGGGGATTGGAAGCACAGCCCCTCCTCCCCCTGTGCAGACTCAGGGATGCTCTCTCCAAAGAAAGGGAGAGTGGGCCGAGTCTGCCTCCCACCCCCATTCCTGCCAGGATGCAAAGCCAGAGTTAACTTGGCACCCTAGTCTTGCCCCTGCATCTTTTTTTCTTTTTTTCCCAAATTTTGCCAGATAGTGCATACACAGTCTAAAGAGAGACGGAGTCAGAGAGAAGAAAGCACTCTCCATGGGGCATGGCCATGCCACAATCCCTTCTCCATTTCTCTGTCCTTTCAGGACTTTGCACAAGCATGCACAAATATCTGGCATGTTTCTTAAGCTGCCCAGTCCAGGACTCAAAGCATGCAGTTGTCTATGTGGAATCCAGCTGCTTTAATCACCAGACCATAGGCTGGTTGTGTATCATTTTTTTTTTTTTAAGTTTGGCATAGGGTGCATGTGCTCTCTGGAGAGAGACAGAGAGAAAAAGAGAGAAAAACAAGACCCACCCCCCCAGGGGGAAGGGTCACACCACAATCCCTTCTCCTCCATTCTCCTCCTGGGACTTTAGGCATGCATATACATGCACCCAGTGTGATTTTCAAGTCACCGGGTCTGAGACTCAAACCTCAGTTGGCCATATGGGAGTCCAGCACCTTAACCACCACGCCATCTGGTGGCCCTGGCTGTGCTTCTTTTAGAATGATACATATGGTTGTCCCTTAGTATCCATCGGGGATGTGTTCCAGGACCCTGGGGATATTCCCCCTTCCCCGCCCCAGTACCTGATATATTTTTTTTTTTTGAGAGATTTTTGCTATAGGGCGCGCGCACTCGCCAGACAGACAGAGAGAGACATAGAGACAGAAAGCGAGAAATCACCCCCCAGGGGAGATGGTCACGCTGCAATCCCTTCTCCCCCATTCTCCTCTCGAGATCTTGGGCACGCACGCACATGCGCCCGGCGTGAGTTTTAAGCCACCGGGTCCAGGACGCGAACCGCGGTCAACTACGTGGGAGTCCAGCGACATAGCCATTATGCTAACTGCTGGTTCCCAGTACCTGATATGTTAAAATGATGTGGGGCCTGCCATGAGGTGCTGGTGAAGATGGCTGGATTCCATATGGCCAACTGTATGGTTTAAGTCCCAGGCCCCACAGCTTGAAAGACAGGCCAGGTGCATGTGTGAGTGGCTAAAATCCTGAGGAGAGGAGAGGAGAGGAGAGGAGAGGAGAGGAGAGGAGAGGAGAGGAGAGGGGAAGGGAAGGGAAGGGATTTCAGTGTGACCATCTGCCCTGGAGGGTGTCTTCTCACTTTCTCTCTCTCTGTCTCTGGAGAGAGCACATACCCTACAGCAAATTAAAATGGTATAGTATTTGCATATAACCTTCGCATACCCTATTGTATACTTTAAATCACCTCTAGATTACTTTCAATGCCTAATAAAAGTGCTATGTAAATAGCTGTTATACTGTATTATTCTTTTAACTTTTATTAATTTTATTATTATATTGTCTTTTTTTCAAATATTTTCACTCTGCAGTTGATTGCATCCTTGGATGTAGAACCCGCAGTTATGAAGGGTCAACTGTACTACACATTTATTTACTTTCTTTTTTATTAAGGAATATATTAAGGATAGAGACTGATAAGTTTTTTCTTTAGAATTATTTATTTTTATTTAATTTTATTTATTATTTTAAATTTTTATCAAAGAGACACAAAGAGAGAGAGAAAGGGAAAGTGAGAAAGAAAGCCACCAGGTCTAGGACTTGAACTGTAGTTGGCCATATGGGAGTCCAGCATCCCAACCACCACACCATCTGCCAGCCCCGTAGCCTGAAGAGTTCTGACATATGTATACACAGTCTTGCATGATTACCAACCACTTAGGTCAGATAGAAAACATTCCCAGCACCTCCAGAAGGTCCGTTTCACTCCAGGATCCCAGCCTAGGCCAACCCTAGCCCTACCACCCTGCGGTAAGGTATTCTGGCTTCTATCGCCACAGGTTAGTTTTGCTTCATATAAACAGCCTTGTGCAGTATACGTCCTTTTGTGTCTGGCTTCCTTAGCTCAACATTTTGTTTGTTGTCCATGTTGCTATTTATAGTAGTGATTCATGATTTTTTGTTGCTATAGAGTACTTCACGGTATGGATATACCACAATTCATTCGACCATTCTCTTATCGATGGCTAGGTTGTTTTCAGTTTGGGGCACTTCTCTAAACCTCCAAGGGGAGGAGGAGAAGATATTAACTCGTTAGTGTTGCCTCATGTTAGGTAACCCTGAGGATCAGATGAGCTAACACATGCAAAGTGTACAACACTGTGTCTTAATATATGCTAGATAAATAGGTGTTTAATAAATGCCAAGGCTTCTACTCCATAATCTGTGGGGAGCTGAGAAAGGAAGGTTGCTGTGTATAAATTCCAGCCAGGGCCCTGAGGTCAAAAAGTCACCTTGGGAACAGCAGTTAGCATGATGGCTATGTCACTGGACTCCCATGTAGTCGACCGCAGTTCGCGTTCTGGAACCGGTGGCTTAAACTCACGCTGGGCGCATGTGCGTGCGTGCCCAAGATCCCAAGAGGAGAAAGGAGGAGAAGGGATTGCGGCGTGGCCAATCCCTGATTTCTTGCTTTCTGTCTCTCTGTCTGTCTGGCGAGTACACGCACCCTATAGCAAAAATCTCTTAAAAAAAAAAAAAAAGTCATCTCAATAGCAACTGCCACAAGATAATAATGGTCCAGATGACCAGTTACTGAACACTCCCCTGGCAGGAACTATGCTGTGGAATTTCACCAAAAGTTCCACCATCATCCGTGGCCGCTTCCTGAGACCCATTCTCTGTGGCCTTTTAGCTTCCTAGAACAGCAGGTCTGATTTCCATTTTACAGATGGGAAAACTGAGTCCTGGAATACTTTATAAAGGTTTCGTTCCAAATCATTCATCCATGTTGACGGGTCATTTCCTTAAGAGTAAAACAGGTCACTTTCTGGCCAGCTCTGAGGCACAGCAGTAATGCCTTGTTCAGAAAAGCCAGGTCCCGCATGGCAACTGTGGTTCGAATCCCCTCTCTGGTCAGGCTAAAAAATCTGGCCACGTGCACCCATTCCCACGGCCCAGTGGACTGGAGGACTGGAAGAAGGAGATTGTGGTGAGATTGGATCCTGCAGAAGTTTCTTTCTACCTCTCTTCCTCTCTCTCGTATGCATGTACACTCCCACGTGCTCATGCATGTGCTCTATGAAGGAATAAAGAAAGAAAATGAAGGGGCCAGGCAGGTGGCATGATGGTTAAAGGTACTGGATGCCCACACAGCCAACCCAGTTTGAGTCCCGGACCTGGTGCTTTGCTTTCTCGCTTTCCCTTTCTTTCTTTTTCTGTCTCTATCTGGTCAAACAGTTAAGGGCGCTAGACTCCCACATGGCTGACTGTGGTTTGAGTCCCGAACCTGGCAACTTCCTTTCTCTCTCTCTTCTTTCTCTCACTCCATCCCTCTCTGGGAAAAGAAAGAAAGAAAGAAAGAAAGAAAGAAAGAAAGAAAGAAAGAAAGAAAAAGAGAAGGAAAGGAAGAGAGAAAGAAAGGAAGGAAGGAAGGAAGGAAGGAAGGAAGGAAGGAAGTTAAATAAACTAATTCTTTAAAAAATAATAACAAATGGAATTAAATAAATATTTTTTAAAAAGAAAGAAAATGAAAACGTGTCTGGCAGAGGGTCCTGCTCAGGGTGGGGGCTCCTATGTGCGGAACAGGTGGACACTGCTGCCCCTTCCAAGCCCAGCTCTTTATTAGGACAGTATGGCTGCACTCTGCACCTGATTTCTCCCCCAGAGACGCCTCCTTTACCTTGAACTGCCATGAGCGATGGCAAAGCTTTATAGCCAGTCCTGAGAGCGAGTTGGGTCTGGCCCAGTGTTCTGAAGAACCCGTGTCCTAGGCAGATAGGAAACTCAGGGGTCATTACTACTGGCCTCTGGCCTGGGGGTCAGTCCTAACTGGGTCAGCCTGCCTGCCTTCCCACGTCCTTGGAGTCGGGGCTGCCTTTCCTCCTGCTAGAGGGGGAAGCAGAGGAGACAGGGAGGCTGGGCAGCTCACTGTAATTTTGCTTGCCCCACTGCCTGGGTGGCCTCAGGCACGGCTCCCGCCCTCTCTGACCTTGCTTCCCTTCTCTAGGACAAGTCTTTTCCAGCTGAAATGTGTATTTGGGAAAAGAGGCAGGAATGGTTTTAATCCTTGCAGAGGGTTTGGTGAGTGGGCACAAGGCGGGGCGCGGGGGGGGGGGCGCTGCCGGGCAGTGAAGGCACAGTAGTTCTGCTCTGGGCCTAGGTCTTAGAACCCCAGGCAGTTCCCTGCCCCTCCCGCGGCCTTCGGAGGAGGGGCTGCTAATTGCGAGGTGGAGGGCAGCTAATGAGCCCGCTAAGGACCTCGGAGACCGCTCTGAAGGGCTTCCCTGAGTCTCCTTAAAAGCCTGGTGGCAGAGAAGCCTCCATTAGCAGGAGGATTAATCACCAGACAGATCTAGCCACCCTCATCCAAGGTCCCCCAGCTGTCCCCCGCTGCACCCTCAGAGAGGAAGGGGTTCAAGGTGAAGAGAGGTCCCGCATGTGTCCAGCCCTATCTGATCCCAGGTGAGCGGGCAGGACAGGAAGAGGGCTCTGTGGGCTGGGACATGGGAGTGGTGGTGAGAGAGATGAGGGATGGAGACAGGGGCAAGGGCCTCTAAGGAATGGCTGCAGAGGTTTTGACAGACCCCCAGGACAATGCAAATGATATGCAAAATATGCAAACCATTTGTGATTAGCCGTGGGTAGGCCACTCAGTTCCTTTGAGTAATAAATGGCAGCTTGCGTTCTGAGCCTCTGACTGGGCCCAGGGGAAGGTCAGCAGTGTGGCTGTGGTGGACTGGGATCAGGACCTTCTGGTCTCTCAGGTCTCAGGTTACCAGCTGTCTTGGACACCTTCCTGGGCCACCTGTCTCCCCTGGAAGTGGGGGGGTTCGGGCAGCTGGCGGCTGAGAGAGACCCCTGTTCATGGTGCAAACCGCCCCACTTCAGCCCGGTGGCAATGGTGCCAAGCTCCTTGCTCAGCTCAGGGCAAAGCCAAGCCTCTCTTCTCTTCCCTCATGGTATGCGAGTTTCCCTTCTTCCTCTCCTCTTCCTCCCTGCCCTCTCCCCCCTGTCTCTCTGGATAGGAGGTGACCAGCTTCTTTTCACTCTCATTTTTTTTTCTTTTTTTTTTTTGGAGAGATTTTTGCTATAGGGCATGTGCGCTAGCCAGAAAGACAGAGAGAGACAGAGAGACAGAAAGCAAGAAATCACCCCCACAATCCTTTCTCCTCCATTCTCCTCTCGGGATCTTAGGCACGCACACACATGGGCCTGGCTTGAGTGTAAGCCACCGGGTCCAGGACTCAAACTGCGGTCGACTACGTGGGAGTCCAGTGACATAGCCATTATGTTAATTGCTGGTCCCTTTCCTCCCACTCTCTACCTGCTAGTGACTCCTGGTGACTTGGTGGCAAATGTACCTGCCAACGGACCCTTGGTTCCTGTTTGGTATGTTCAGAGGACCTAGCTGGCTGGGATTAGGGGACCTGCCCTCTGAGGGCACAAAGGGAACCAGGAGAGGGCATCTTGTCCATCTTCCTGCCTCCCCCCGACCTGCTGGACATGTACAGAGGGCAGTGCCCGGAGGGTCCCACTGCCTCTGCATACCTGGACCTGCTCCCAGCACCTTCCGAGTGGGAAGATTCTTCCCGGGGTCTCTGCAGGAAGAGAGAGGTGAATTAATATTTGTCAAGTCCCCATGTGTGCCTGGCAGGAGCCTAGGTTCTGTAAAATGAGGTGGATGGGGGAAGAAGTGGGCGAGTGGGATCAGAGAAGCCATCTCTTCTGAAATCTTCCTCAGCAGAGGTCCTTAGGCCTGAATAGGAGCTCCATCTCTGGGAAGATGAGGGCCCCTGAAGCAGGGCTGTGAGGGAGGCTGAGGGTAAGGAGAGGAGGCACCTGGTCTGACCTTCACCCCAGAGAGGGGGTGGAGGGATCTGACTGCTGGGGTATGTGTGGGCAGCAGGGGACCAGGCAGCTCTGGCAAGCCGTGGGCGGAGGGCCGCAGGACTGGGCCCCCTTAAAGCCTCATGCTAGCTCCTGCTCTGGTTCCTTCACTAGCCGCATGGTGCACTGATTCGAGGAGGGTGAGCTGGCTCGGCATCTGCACGGCAATTCTCAGACTGTCGGGAAGGGTGGCGGTGTGGTGGGGTCTGCTCCTTATCTGGCCCAGGGTTCCTTACCTGTTGCCCGGTTTCCTCCAGCACCCTCCCTTCCCGTCCTGGAAGAGATGCCGGGAGTCCAAGAGGAGGAATTGAGAAGTCAGGACCATGGGAGCTGTGATGAACGTTGGTGCTCCCTGCGAGGAGATCCTTGTCTGCGAAATGGGATTACCCTGCCTTCCTCCTGGGGTTGAGGTGAGAGGCAGATAGAGCATTCGAGGGCTCTGGGCACTGACTGTCAAATGCTGTGCCAGAGTAAGGCCCCACGCGGAGTGCTTGCAGGGTCCTGGAGGTCTGTAAGTTACCGCCCGCCTGGCCCCAGCTCCCACACCCGGGCCCCCTCTGAGGGCAGTTAGCCATTCCGCACCCCTCACAACCCTAACTTCCAGGACTGACTTCCCTTCCCCAGTGTCCCTCTGCCCACTCCCCTGCCCCCAGCAGTCTCCTTTGTGACATTGCTAGAATGGCTGGGAATTAGACCCCCCCTCCCAGGGCCTCTCCAGTGTGGGAGCCGCGTCAGCTTTCCAGCCTCCCAGCCTGCGGAGGCCCAGACGCCTGCTGGCTGCCCTGACCTTCCAGCAGCGCTAGGATCCTCTTTCAGCTCTCCTTGCGCGCACCCCCAGCCCCAGTCCTCTCTCTTGCTGCCAGCCTGAAAGGCAACTATCTCTGGGGCCACCGGGGGAGGATCAGGTGTGTCTGGCCGTCTCTCCCCCTGCCCTGGGCCCAGGAGACACGGAACAACTTCTCTCTTCGACTCGGCAGCCTGAGCCGCACCTCACAAACTGGAGCAGAGAAGCGGTGGTTGGGAAAGGGCCTGCAGAACCTGGCTGGATCCTGGGCAGCCCGAGGCCCAGGATGCTCTCGTGGACTGGGCTGAGGGATGCAAGGGGTGGGCCGAGGAGAAAATGTAGCCAGGTCTCAGAGTAGCGTACATGGCTTACGTCAGGCATGAAAATTTGAGGAGTGCCAAAACCCTCACTACGATAAGATAATTATTGTAATGAAAAAAAGTTAAATCAGAATGAATGTAAAACAAATACATGACCGGGAGGCAGAATGATACCCTTCTCCCCACCCCCAAAAGAGCTATGTCCTAATTTCCCAACCTGTGAATACAGGACCAGCAGATGGGGTAATGGTTATGTGGCTGGGCTGCCATGTAGTCACCTGTGGTTCAAGTCCTGGACCTGGTGGCTTAAAATTCATGCTGGGCGCATGTGCACATGTGGCCAAAATCCCAAGAGGAGACGGAGGAAAAGGGATTGCGGCATGGCCATCCCCCCGGGAGATGATTTCTCACTTTCTGTCTCTGTCTCTTCAGTGAGCACAGACATCTTATAGCAAAAATGTCTCTTCAAAAAAAGAGAAAAACCTGTGAGTATGTGAAAATATGGTGGCAAAGGGGAATGAGGGCTGTCAATAGAATTAAGCTTTTAATCAACTGACCTTAGGATAGGGAGCCAATAGGCTGGCTCCGTGACCTGGTGGTTAGGGCAGCTGGATCCCACATGGCCCACTACAGTTCAAATCCCAGTCCCAGAGACTTGGAAAACATGCTGAGGGCCTGCGCACATGTGCCCAGTCCTAACAGGATGGAGGGATGGAGGGGAAGGATTTGCAGCCTCACTGCGCCTTAGTGGAGAGGCTGTCTCTCTCCCTCCCTCTCTCTGTCTGTCTCTGGTGACGACAAGTGCCCTTTGACAATTGGGAAACAGAGAGAGAGAGAGAGCAAGTCAAGCCTGGATTACCCTGGTCGGACCAGTGTGATTACAGGGTCCTTAACAGTGGAAGGGGAGGGGGGCAGCAGAGGGTGCAGTGGTTACGTTGCTAGACTCCCACATGGCCAACCACCACTTGAGTCCTGGATCTGGTGGCTTGAAAATCATGCCGGGCGTGTGTGTGTGCGTGCCCAGCATTCCAGGAGGAGAATGGAGGAGAAGGGATTGTGGCATGGCCATCACCCCTGGGGGGATTTCTCACCGTCCCTCTTACTGTCTCTGTCTCTCTCTTTCTCTGGCAAGTGTACATGCCCTAAGAAGAAAGAAAGAAAGAAAGGGAGGGAGGGAGGGAGGGAGGGAGAAAGAAGAGAACGAACAATGGAAGCGGGAGCGGAGCCAGAGCTGGAGGGGAGGTGGCGGCAGAGACAAGTCAGAGCCTGTGCTGTGAGAGGCCCGACTGGCCCTGGAGGTGGCAGGGGCTGCGTGCCAAGGAAGACGAGCAGTCTCTAGGCACTGGGAAAGGCCAGCCGGCGGACCTCCCCAGGGCCCCTGAAAGCAGTGGAGTCCCACTCTCACCTTGATTCAGCGCAGAGACCAGTGTCAGACTCTGACTCACAGAACAGAACTTTAAAATAGTACATTCGTGTTGTTCGAGGACACTAAGCTTGTGGTCATTTGTAACAGCAGCAATAACAAATGAATCTGGGACCAACAGGTGGCATGGTGGTTAAGGTGGACTCCCACATGGCTGACCACAGTTCAAGTCCCAGATCTGGGGGCTTGAAAATCATGCCGGGTGTATGTGCGTGTGTGCCCAAAATTCCTGGAGGAGAAGGGATTGCAGTGTGGCCATCCCCCTTGAGGGGTGCTTTCTCACTTTCTCTTTCACTGTCTCTCTCTGGTGAGCACACTCACCCTGTGACAAAAACCTAAAAAACAAACAAACAAGCATAACTGTCAATCTGTTGAACCAAATACCAACCTTTTCAATAAAAACAGGATCAGGTGAGTCTAGGCTCCCGGCAGGCAGGCGGACCGAGTTCTCACGCCCACTCAGTCCTTAAACTGCAGGCCAGCTCCGGGAGGAGGAAGGGCAAGGTGGATGAGGCAGAACTAACGGAGGAGTTGAGGGGCACTCTGGCAGCTCCTGAGACTTACTGTCTGGAGGCGCATGGTTTCAGGGGAGAGAAGACTGGGGAGACAAGAAAATGGGAAGAGGATAGAACAAAAGAGTATTGGGGTGCCCCTAGAAATTGGCAGAGAAAAAGAACCAAGAGTTAGGCTTGAAGCAGAAGTCAGAAGTTAGAAAGCGTGGGGCAGTGCAGTTTCATGGGGGACTGCTATGCTCAGTAAGGTTGGCCCCACATGGGAAGGCCGGGGTTTGCATCCTGAGGTCTCCCTGTACACGCCAGCCACACACACATGCCTGGGATCTCGGCTGGCTGAGACTGGGGGTTGCCCATCTCTCCCCTCTCTTTCTCTTCCATAGAAGAAATAAAAGAAAATAAATTTTTTTTTAAAGTTACAGGTTTCACAAATTTCTGCACTTGGTCAGCATATTAGTATTATATTAACGTCATTAATTAATGTTCGTAAATCATCACCAGCACCTAATTAAAAAGTCAAACACTAAAAGTCAAATATTATCCTACAATGAAACAGCCATTTCCATCCTGACCTGTCTCTCCCTGCAGTCTTGCTCCTGGGAGGCAGCTATTTTGAAGTTGTAACTGCTTTATTTTTTTTTCCCCTAGTATTTACTTTTGTATTTCTAAATAAAAAATGCTTTTCTATTTGTTTTTTAGTTTTACATGTTAACTATTGACTTCATACTATGGAAGATGAAAAGGTAAGTGTGTTAATCCTACCCTTTTTTTCTCCCCTAATACTGTTTTATCACTTTTTAGTAAATCAGTATTCAATATTTACATCATTATGATTTTGCAAATATTTTTCATGGATGAGCCAAATAGTGGATTGGCTGATTACATTTTAAAACTGCATTACTTATTAATTATTGCCTCTTTTTTTTTAAAAAAAAAAAAAAGCAAAATTTACTCAGTTTTCCCAGTATTTATCACTAATTCAACTCAAATTCTGTTTTTTGTTTTGTTTTGATTTTAGATTTTTGCATAGGGCACATGCACTCACAAGAGAGAGAGAGAGAAAGTGAGATATCACCTCCCAGGAGGGATGGCCATGCCACAATCCCTTCTCCATTTTCCTTTCAGGATTTGGGGCATGCACGTGTATGTGTCCAGTGTGTGTGTGTTTTGTTTTGTTTCTTTTTTTTTTTTTTTAGCAGTTTTTGCTATAGGGCGTGTGCGCTCACCGGGAAGACAGAGAGACAGAAAGCGAAAAATCGCCCCTCAGGAGGGATGGCCACGCCGCAATTCCTTTTCCTCCAGTCTCCTCTCGGAATCTTGGGCACACATGCACATGCGCCTGGCATGAGTTTAAGCCACCGGGTCAGGGACTCAAACCATGGTCGACTACATGGGAGTCCAGTGACATAGCCATTACGCTAACTGCTGGTCCCTCCGGTGTGTTTTTCAAGTCACCTGGCTTTGGGACTTGAACACAGTCAGCCATGTGGGAATCCAGCACCTTAACCATCACACCCCCTGCTGACCTCTCTCTGATACTTTTAAATAAATTAGGCAATCTAGTCATTTCATTTTTTCTTTAATAAAATTTTTCCTGGAATCTTCTGTCCCCTGCACAATGTGAATGGATGCTTCTCTGGGCCTGCTGCCGTCTGATCCTGGGAGTTCCCTTTAAACTCATTAGACAAATGCCCTCTTTATTTCTCCTCTGCTGCCTCCCTTCTCTCCTAGTCCAGAAAATTTTCTTTCTTGACTGACTTTCTCCAATTAGTGGAGCATACTTTCTAGAAACTATTTGAGAAAGGGTCTATAGAAGATCTTGTTGAGGGGACAACAGATGGCATAATGGTCACATTGCTGGACTTCTATGTAGTCGTTTGTGGTTTGAGTCCCAGACCCGGCAGCTTAAAACTCACACTGGTCTCATGTATATGAGTGCCCAAGATCCCGAGAGGACTATGGAGGAGAAGGGTTTGTGGCGTGGCCATCCTCCCCACAAGGTGATTTCCTGCTTTCTATCTCTCCTACGAGCACATGTGCCCTATAACAATCTCTCTCTAAATAAAATAAAATAAAATTAAATTAAAAAAGATCTTGTTGAGATCTTGCCTGTCTGAAAATGTCTTTTGGTTGATAGTCTTGCTTTGCATACAATTCTAGATAGTATAACACGTCCTGTAAAATTTAGAACACATTGATTCATTATCTTGTAGCTTCTACTCTCATGGATTAAAAAAAAAGAAAGAAAGAAAGTCTGAATCCATTCTTACTTCTTTTTCTTTTCCTTTTTGGAAAGGTTTTTGCTATAGGGTGCGTGCGCTAGTCAAAAAGACACAAAGAGGGAACCAGCAGTTAGCGTAATGGCTATGTCGCTGGACTCCTACGTAGTGGACCGCGGTTTGCATCCTAGACCAGGTGGCTTAAAACTCACGCTGGGCATGTGTGCATGCATGCCCAAGATCTCGAGAGGAGAACGGAGGAGAAGGGATTGCGGTGTGACCATCCCCCCTGGGGGGTGATTTCTCGCTTTCTGTCTCTATGTCTCTGTCTGTCTGGCGAGCACACATGCCCTATAGCGAAAACCTCTCAACAACAACAACAAAAAAAGACAGAAAGAGACAGAAAGCAGCAGATCACCCCCTGAGGGGATGGGAGTCCAATAGCATAGCCATTACGCCAACTGCTGGTCCCAATTCTTATTTCTTTTTCTTAGCAAGTGACTTATTTTCTCTCTCTGGAATCTCTTTGGTGTTTTTTTGTTTGTTTGTTTGTTTGTTTGTTTGTTTTTGAGAGGTTTTCTTTGCTATTGGGCATGCACACACATGCGCCCGGCATGAGTTTTAAGCCACCGGGTCCGGGATGTGAACCGTGGTCAACTACATGGGAGTCCAGCAACATAGCCATTACACTAATTATTTTTTTTTATCACTGATCTTTTGAAATTTCATGGCAATGTGTCTTTGTAGGAGTATTTTTCTGTTTATTGTTCTGAATGATCTCAAGAATGCCTATTTGGGGGCCAGCAGGAGGTGTGGTGGTTAAGGCTGCTGGACTTCCATGTGGCCAACTGCAGTTCGAGTCCCAGACCTAGTGGCTTGCTTTCTCACTTTCTCTCTCTCTCTCTGTATCTTTCTGGTCAAATTAACATAAATAAATAAATAAATAAATAAATAAATAAATAAATAAATAAAGTTATATAAGCTAATTCTTTAAAAAAAAAGAATGCCTATTTGTACTAGAGAATTTTATGTTATTTTTTCATTTATTTTCCCCCTCTATAGTCTTTTGTTTTGTTTTGTTTTGTTTTGTTTTCTTCTTCTTTCTTTTCCTCATACTTCTCTTAGTCATATGGTGGATCTTTTTGACTAATCTTTGAATTCTTTTTTCTCCCATTTCCCAACCTTTTTGTTCTAATTTATAGATTTGTACAACTTTATCTTGGAACACTTGTGTTGAATTTAAGCAATTATCCTTATAAATTATTTTAAATTTGTTTGGTGTGTATCTATTTCTGTGCATGTATTCATATGTGGGTGTGTTTTTTTTAGACCGAGTCCCACGATGTCACCTGGATATTTTAATAGACGGGATCTTGCAAAGTTGTCTCCCAAACAGCTGCGACTACATGCAAACACCACAGTGCCTGACTTTTTTTTTAAATTTTTTTATTTTTATTATCATCATAATCTTCTTTATATTACATTGGATTACATTTAACTTTACAGTGTATTACATTGCTTTTTCAGAAGGGAATGCCATGCATGTCCGTCAATACAGAGACATTAATCTCCCCACTTCATCATTCAATATCTTTTCAATGTTTTTCCCAATAATTATGCTATCTTTCTCTATCCTCTTCTCTTCACCACCCCCCATTCCCCACTGCCTCATTCTCGTTAAGTACTTTCACTACTTTTATGTCCTCCAATATTTCGTTCTCTACCATAAAGTGTGGATAATCAGTATATATTAAGTGGATACATACAATATCTTTCTTTTGTAGCCTGGCTTACTTCACTCAGCAATAGATCCTCCATATCTGACCACTTTCTATCAAATGCCAGGGTCTTGTTATTTTTTATGGCTGAGTAGTATTCCATAGAGTATATGTGCCACACTTTTCCAATCCTTTCATCAGTTTGTGGACATTTAGGTTGGTTCCATGTCTTAGCAATTGTGAGGAGTAATTTTTTTTCATTTCACTTAACTTTATTTATTTAATTAATTTATTTTATTTTGACCAGAGAGGGACAGAGTGAGAGAGAAAGAAACTGAGAAAGCAAATTGCCCAGTCCAGGACGCAAACCGTGGCTGGCCATGTGCAAATCCAGCACCCTTAACCACCACACCACCTGCCAGCCCCAAATGACGAAGATAGTTTTAAGTAAAGGCCAAAACCCACAAGAAGAAGGAATGGAAGAAAATGGGTAACAGATGAGAGATTAAAATTGTGGACGTTGGAAATCCAGTGGATGAGTCGTATGATAATTAATTTTACGTGTTAACTTGTCTGGTCTAAGTGATGCTTAGATAGCTCATAAAATATTATTTCTGGCTGTGTTTGTAAGACCGTTTCTGGAAAAGATTGGCATTTTTAGTAGACTTGGTAAAGAAGATCCCCCCCTTACCAACACGGGTGTTCATCATCAAATCTGCAGAGGGCCCAGATAGAACAAAGACATGCAGGGGACGCAAATTTGCTCTCTCTTCTTGAACTGAGTCATCCACCTTCTCCTGCTTTTAGACATAGAGGTCTGGGTTTTGGAACTTCAGGCCCCAGGACCCACACCAGTGGCTCCCCCAGTCTCTCAGGCCTGAATTAAACCACGAGCAGTCCTGGTTTTCCAGCTTGCAGATGGCATATTGTGGAACTTCTTGGCCTCCACAATTGTACGAGTCAACTCCCATAATAAATATCCTCTTAAGGGGTCATCTGGTGGCATGATGCTTAAGGTGACTGGATCCCACATACCTGAATGCCGGTTTGAGTCCCAGACCCAGTAGCTTGGAAAAACATGCTGGACGTGTGCATGCATGCCCAAAATATCCAGGAGGAAAATAGAGAAGGTATTGCAGTGTGGCTATGCCCTCTGGGGAGTGATTTCTCACTTCCCCCTCTGCGTCGCTCACAAGTACATGCGCTCTATGGCAAAAAGCCTAAAAAATAATAATAAATAAAAAAGTTGGGCCAGCAAGTGGCATCATGGTTAAGGCTCTCTCTGTCTCTCTCTGATGAGCACACATGTCCTATAGTGAACAAACAAAAATAAATGACTAAAATGAACACATTGAATAGCGGTACAAAAATATTTTATTTATATATCTATTCTTTTTTGCAAAAAGTACTTATTTCATTTTATTTATTTTTATTATTATTTCAAATTTTTGCTATAGAGCACATGCACTCACCAGAGAAAGACAGAGAGGGAAAGTGAGAAGGCAAGCTGCCAGGTCCGGGACTCGAACTATGGTTGGCCATTGGGAGTCCAGCACCTTCACCACCATGCCACTTGCTGGCCCCTATATCTTTATTCTATTAGCTTTTTATGATTTAAAATTATTTTACTTCTGAAACTTTTTATTAAAAACTAAGACACATTGACCTAAGCCTACACAGAACCAGAATCATCAATATCACTGTCTTCCACCTCCACATTTTGTTCTGCTGGAAGGGCCATGATGAACAAAAGAACACGAGATTAAATCAAGCACAGGAGAAAACGATGCACGCAAGAGACGTGGTAAGATGTATGAGGCTGCATCAGGAATGACACAACATTCTGTTTTAAGGTAGACTTTTTCTTATAAATAGAAGGAACACTCTCTAAAGTAAAGATAAAATTATAGCATAGCGGGACCAGCAGTTGGTGTTATGGCTATGTCACTGGACTCCCATGTAGTCCACCGCGGTTTGAGTCCCAGACCCAGTGGCTTAAATTCACACTGGGCATGTGTCCGTGCATGCCCAAGATCCCGAGAGGAGCAGGGATTAAGGGGTGGCCACCCCCACTGGGGGATGATTTCTTTCTTGCTCTCTGTCTCTCTGTCTCTCTCTGTGTTTCTGATGAACACACACGCCCTATACCAAAAACCTCTCCAAAAAACAAAAAATCATAGCATAGTAAACACACAAACTAGCAACACCATTATCATGATCAAGTATTGTGCATAATTATGCACTATACATAATTGTACAGGCTATTTTTCTAGACTTTTTTTTTTGTTTAGTTTTTTGCTGTAGGGCACGTGTGCTCATCTTGGGGGAGGAGAGAGAGAGAGAAAGTGGGAAATCACCCTGCAGGGGGCAACATTCAAGCTGCAATCCCTTTCCTCATTCTCCTCTCAGGATTTTAGGCATGCACGCATATGTGCCCTGTGTGTTTTTCAAGGTACTGGGTCTGGGTCTCAGACCACATAGTTGGCTGAGTGGGATCCAGCACCTAAACCACCATGCCACCTGCTGACCCAACATTTTTTTTTTAATTGCCAGAGAGTGCCTGCATTTGCCAGAGACAGCTAGGAAGAGAGTGAGGGAGAATGGGACATGGGCACGCTGCAATTCCTTTTCTTCTGTTTCTCATCTTGTTGGGATTTTAGACATACATGCCTGGATTTTCAAACCACCAGAGCCAAGACACAGAGGGACAGAGAGATAGAAAGCGAGAAATCACCCCCCCGGGGTGGGGGGATGGCCACGCCACAATCCCTTCTCCTCCATTCTCCTCTCGGGATCTTGGGCACGCACGCACACACGCCCAGCATGAGTTTAAGCTGCCGGGTCCGGGACTTGAACCACGGTTGACTACATGGGAGTTCAACAACATAGCCATTATGCTAACTGCTGGTCCGCACAGTTTGCTCTTGACCAAAACATTGCTATGTGGCATATGACTGAATATAATATATATTCTATTGGTTACGTTTCTCTGGAGAACGCTAACACAGGTGGTGATGGAATTTGACAGTATGGAAAGGGGAATCCTAAGCCCATGCGTTAGGGAAGGCCAGTGCCAACAAGGAGCCAGAGGATCCACGCCACCGAGCCTAAATCTCAAGTACTAAAGATATCGGGTACCACTGAGCACAGAAGGGGAGGTGAGACTTCCGACTGGAGTACTGGTTACAAGTCTCTAGGGGACTTCAGATCTGCTCCCTGGTGTCCTGCTCCCCCAGCAGCAGAATGGGGGCTTATTCCCAGGAGAGGCTGAACCAAAGGGGCCCTGGCCTCAGAAATAGCGGGTCAGAAAAATCATGATATATTTTTCTGTTTCTCAATGCAAACAAGCATCGTGACTTTTCAGATGACCTAGTAGCAGGCCCGCTGGAAAGGAGGCCCAGTATAAGTTTCCTGGGGCTGTCCTCACAAACGACCACAAACCGGGGAGTGTAAGACAACTGAAATGGGGCCAGCAGGGGGCATGGTGGTTAAGGGCACTGGACTCCCACATGACTGACTACGGTTTGAGTCCTGGACCTGGTGGCTTGCTTTCTCACGTTACCCCCCACCCCTCACTCTCCCTATCTGGTCAAATTAAAATACATAAATAAATAAATAAGTTAAATTAAAAACGAAAGAAAAATGAACAAAAAACCAACTGAAATGTATCTTCTGACAATTCTGGAGGCCGGAAGCCTGAAATGCAGGTGTTCCCAGGGCTGTGCCCCCTAGTGTGTCAGTGCTGAAGGGTGGGGGCTGCTGGCAGACTGAGGTAAAGACTGTGTCCTGGGCTGGCTCCGTGGTGCAGCCGTAAGGTGTGCCCAAAGACGCCGAAACTCACTGAGCTTGTGAGTGAGTGCCCCAGACAGGACAGGCTGGGAGACCGGAG
>NW_006159716.1:7232901-7238003 GCF_000334495.1 Tupaia belangeri chinensis
ACGTGCACAGGCTCTACCGTGGGGAAAAAATACGTATATATATATTTTCAAATGGCTGTATCCTAACATTTTCTGTCCCCCTAGAAGCTGGGACCCAGAGGAACAGGGTCCAGTAATTCAGGCCATGCTGGGCTCTGTAGAGGCCGGGGCGTCTGCCTCCTGCCTGCCCACCAGGACTGATGCCCCTGGTGCGGTCCTGGGGAAGGGGACATTGGCAAAGGCAGCAGCTGACAGCCAGGGCCTTCGCTACCTCCATCCTCTTCTCCCCTCCCCTGCCCTTCCCTCGGCCACCCCCCAGGAAGCAGCAGATAATCAGCAACTCTTATTTTTTTTAAGAAAATAAAAAGGCACTTTAGGGCTTTTATGGAGGAGGCTGAGGCCCATTAAGACACAAATTAAATCTTTGTGGGATGGGCCAGGAGTGTGGCTCTCTGTGTGAGGAAGGCCCCTCGCTGGCACTGCCCTCCAGCCAGGCTCAGGCCTCCCTCCAATCTCCCCTCAGGACTGAAGTGCATCTCTCTGCAGCTGGGGGAGAAAGTCTCCTCTCTGCATCAAGTGGGCTACAGGGCAGGGCTAGGGTGGGGCGGGAGGAGAAAGAAGCCGGGGGAGGACATGGAGGAGTGAGGAGAGGGGAGGAAGAAGGGCTGCCACGCACTCTGCCCAAGTCTTATTTAAGCCTCTCGCCAAGTGTGGGATGGAATCCCTACTGCCCTCTCCCACTTAACAGACAGGGAAGACTGAGGTTCCGACATGGCCAAAGTCATGCTGCTGATGTCAGCTGGGATTTGAATCTCCTCTTAGAGGAGAGGGGAGGGGAGGGGAGGGAGGGAGAGAGAGGGAGAGAGGAAGAGGGGGAGAGAGAGAGAGAGGTTGCCCCTGTTCTCTCTACCCTCCTGAATCTCCACAGCGTTTCCCTTCTGCCATTTCCTTCTAATTGCACTTCTCAGAGACCAATCATTCCTGAGGGTCCCACAGAGAAGGTCTAGCTGGGACGCTGGGGGGTGTTAGAGCACAGGGATGGGTGGGCTTGGGGAAGTGACCATTGGTTACCCAACTAACCCCTTGGGAGCCATGCCAGACTTGGGGTTTGAACAAAGGGAGAGGATGGGGCCTGAAGAACGCTGGGCCTGGGCAGCTCCACAGTGGGGAATGGGGGTCGGGGGCACTATGGAGCCAGGGCAGGTGTGTGTGTGGGCAGGGCCGTCAGAGCAAAGCTGGGTGGGCTATTTGGCCTTCCTCACATTGTGCCTAGCTGACCTGTCACTCTTTCAGTCTTTCAACAAATGTTTATTCAGCCCCGCAGTGCAGCTGGTGGGGGGCTAAGTGCTTCAGTTAGCAAGCAATAAGAATGCGAATAATGCCATATTTCTTTTTTCTAAGAAGCACGTTTTTGCCACAAGTTTAACATTTCTGAAGCCAGGAAGCATCTCACAAGCAGTGAATGTTACAGTTATTTTTAGCAGTGTTGTAGTTTTCTTCGAGGTACATAAAGTCACAGTGGTCCAAACCATGCTCACGTGTCATGCAATTTGCTGGGAGTGACACGGCCCTCACGGTGTGCGGGCCCTGTTCTGGCTGCCTTACGTGGACGAGCACGTTAGATCCTCCAGCCACTCCTGCCCCACTTCAGAGAAGGGTGAGGCACGTGGAGGCGAATTCCCATCTCCCCACAAAGAGCTGGCAGCCCAGCCACATCGATGCCGGGCTTATAACCCAGCAGAGGCAGAATGTGTGCAGGCCACAGAGGGGACGCCAGAGGAGACCGCCCGGAGAGCTGGCTGTGGAGGGCTCTCCCAGCGCCTCCCCTCCAGCTGAAGGGCCCTCCCCACTACTCACCCAGGCACCTGTCACTCTGATCAGCCTGCCAGTTGCCAGCTCCGTCCAGGCCTCAGGGAAGGAGAGGCTGAGATAGAGCCGAGAGAAATGCGGAGAGCTGAAGTGGAGCCCCCGTCACTCCCGGCCCTCTCAGAGCAGGCACATGGCTATTTCTCAGGGTTTCTCCTGGTCCGTCTCAGAACAGAAGGCACCTGCTGAGGGGAAAGGTTTGCAATAGGAAGGGGGAAAAGGGAGAGAAGTTTCCCCCACGCTCCCTCACCACTCACACTGCAAACCAGACCAAAAGCCAGCTCGGGAGGTAAAGGGCTGGGGTGTCGCCTTCTCCCCACCAAACCTGTGACTCCGGGAAACTCTCTAGGCCTCACTTTCCATCGGCATGGTGGGGTGAATTCATCGTAAGGAGACGCCAGATGGGAGTGTGAGAAACGCCAATACTCCGTCCTTGTTCCACCTATGTCCTCTCTCCCTCTCTCAGCCCCTCCCAGCCTGACTCTGCCAAGTGCTGGGAAATAAAGACCTCACCTGCCAAGAGCAGCGGTGAGGGGTGCCCAGGGCCCTGCCAGCAGCCCAGAGCTGTCAGGCTGGTGGTAATTAATTAATCAATCCATCCGGGAAGGCCCACGGCAGCCATTGACACGGCAGAGCAGACAGACAGCAGCTCCTCCACGCAGGGTAAGGCCAGGGAGGCCCTGCCAAGCTCAGCCACATGGACCTCGGGTCCACAGCCTAGGAGGAGGCTGCAGGGAGCAGAAAGGAGGGATGCTTCCTGGGCTGGGTGTGTCTCATGTTCATTCTTTCAGTGAACACTACTGAGTGCCTGCTGTGTGTCTTCTGTCAGGTTTGCTGGAAGCAGAGCCTGAGACAGGGCTAGGCACACATGCCTCATTAAGAAGTGCTTGCTGGAAACCAGCAGTTAGCATAATGGCTATGTTGCTGGACTCCCACGTAGTCGACCGCGGTTCGCGTCCAAGACCCGGTGGCTTAAAACTCACGCCGGGCACGTGTGCGTGCGTGCCCAAGATCCCGAGAGGAGAATGGAGGAGAAGGGATTGCGGCATGACCATCCCCCCTGGGGGGTGATTTCTCGCTTTCTGTCTCTATGTCTCTCTCTGTCTGTCTGGCGAGCGCACACGCCCTATAGCGAAAATCTCTCCAAAAAAAAAAAAAGAAGTGCTTGAGGGATGGGTGGGCTTGGGGAAGTGACCATTGGTTACCCAACTAACCCCTTGGGAGCCATGCCAGACTTGGGGTTTGAACAAAGGGAGAGGATGGGGCCTGAAGAACGCTGGGCCTGGGCAGCTCCACAGTGGGGAATGGGGGTCGGGGGCACTATGGAGCCAGGGCAGGTGTGTGTGTGGGCAGGGCCGTCAGAGCAAAGCTGGGTGGGCTATTTGGCCTTCCTCACATTGTGCCTAGCTGACCTGTCACTCTTTCAGTCTTTCAACAAATGTTTATTCAGCCCCGCAGTGCAGCTGGTGGGGGGCTAAGTGCTTCAGTTAGCAAGCAATAAGAATGCGAATAATGCCATATTTCTTTTTTCTAAGAAGCACGTTTTTGCCACAAGTTTAACATTTCTGAAGCCAGGAAGCATCTCACAAGCAGTGAATGTTACAGTTATTTTTAGCAGTGTTGTAGTTTTCTTCGAGGTACATAAAGTCACAGTGGTCCAAACCATGCTCACGTGTCATGCAATTTGCTGGGAGTGACACGGCCCTCACGGTGTGCGGGCCCTGTTCTGGCTGCCTTACGTGGACGAGCACGTTAGATCCTCCAGCCACTCCTGCCCCACTTCAGAGAAGGGTGAGGCACGTGGAGGCGAATTCCCATCTCCCCACAAAGAGCTGGCAGCCCAGCCACATCGATGCCGGGCTTATAACCCAGCAGAGGCAGAATGTGTGCAGGCCACAGAGGGGACGCCAGAGGAGACCGCCCGGAGAGCTGGCTGTGGAGGGCTCTCCCAGCGCCTCCCCTCCAGCTGAAGGGCCCTCCCCACTACTCACCCAGGCACCTGTCACTCTGATCAGCCTGCCAGTTGCCAGCTCCGTCCAGGCCTCAGGGAAGGAGAGGCTGAGATAGAGCCGAGAGAAATGCGGAGAGCTGAAGTGGAGCCCCCGTCACTCCCGGCCCTCTCAGAGCAGGCACATGGCTATTTCTCAGGGTTTCTCCTGGTCCGTCTCAGAACAGAAGGCACCTGCTGAGGGGAAAGGTTTGCAATAGGAAGGGGGAAAAGGGAGAGAAGTTTCCCCCACGCTCCCTCACCACTCACACTGCAAACCAGACCAAAAGCCAGCTCGGGAGGTAAAGGGCTGGGGTGTCGCCTTCTCCCCACCAAACCTGTGACTCCGGGAAACTCTCTAGGCCTCACTTTCCATCGGCATGGTGGGGTGAATTCATCGTAAGGAGACGCCAGATGGGAGTGTGAGAAACGCCAATACTCCGTCCTTGTTCCACCTATGTCCTCTCTCCCTCTCTCAGCCCCTCCCAGCCTGACTCTGCCAAGTGCTGGGAAATAAAGACCTCACCTGCCAAGAGCAGCGGTGAGGGGTGCCCAGGGCCCTGCCAGCAGCCCAGAGCTGTCAGGCTGGTGGTAATTAATTAATCAATCCATCCGGGAAGGCCCACGGCAGCCATTGACACGGCAGAGCAGACAGACAGCAGCTCCTCCACGCAGGGTAAGGCCAGGGAGGCCCTGCCAAGCTCAGCCACATGGACCTCGGGTCCACAGCCTAGGAGGAGGCTGCAGGGAGCAGAAAGGAGGGATGCTTCCTGGGCTGGGTGTGTCTCATGTTCATTCTTTCAGTGAACACTACTGAGTGCCTGCTGTGTGTCTTCTGTCAGGTTTGCTGGAAGCAGAGCCTGAGACAGGGCTAGGCACACATGCCTCATTAAGAAGTGCTTGCTGGAAACCAGCAGTTAGCATAATGGCTATGTTGCTGGACTCCCACGTAGTCGACCGCGGTTCGCGTCCAAGACCCGGTGGCTTAAAACTCACGCCGGGCACGTGTGCGTGCGGGCCCAAGATCCCGAGAGGAGAATGAAGGAGAAGGGATTGCAGTGTGACCATCCCCTCTGGGGGGTGATTTCTCACTTTCTGTCTCTCTGTCTCTCTCTGTCTGGCGAGCGCATGCGCCCTATAGCGAAAACCTCTCCAAAAAAAAAAAGAAGTGATGGGAACCAGCAGTTAGCGTAATGGCTATGTCGCTGGATTCCCACGTAGTCGACCGCGGTTCGCGTACCGGACCCGGTGGCTTAAAACTCACGCCGGG
>NW_006159716.1:7238106-7295899 GCF_000334495.1 Tupaia belangeri chinensis
CTATGTCTCTCTCTGTCTGTCTGGCGAGCGCACACGCCCTATAGCGAAAATCTCTCCAAAAAAAAAAAAAGAAGTGCTTGCTCTTTGGAAACCTCTTATGGAGAAGGGTGCTGGGCAAAGATGTGATCTCAACTAAAGTCTAGCCTTGGCCGGATTTGCAGGGGCCTCGGGAAGTCCTCCACCCCCATGCTGCAAACACCTCTGAAGTTGAGAACAGGGGCAGCCCTTTTGGCCCCTCCTCAGTTGATCACTGGTATGGTCTATGGGAAGCGGGAAGCCTCCAGGGCAAGGTGCTTCCCATCAGCAGAGGATGAGACCCCAGCCAGGGGGCAGTTGGGAGCCACTGGCAGCCTATATCCCCAGCATCGGAAAGGTGGGTGTACCTGCTGGGTGCAGGGGAGCTGGGAGGGTCTCAGCAGGTTTGGAAGTGGTGGTTCTCCAAGCGTGGGCTCTGGACACAGTATCAGCATCATGGGAAATGAGAACTTTTCAGCCCGTGCCAGAGATCCTGAATCAGGGACCTCCGGTGGGGCCCGGCAAGCTGGTTTTTTTTTTTTTTTTTTTTTAAAGAGGTTTTTACTATAGGGCGCGTGCGCTCGCCAGAAAGACAGAGACAGAGAGACAGAAAGCGAGAAATCACCCCCGAGGGGGGATGGCCACGCTGCAATCCCTTCTCCTCCATTCTCCTCTCAGGATCTTGGGCACGCACGCACACGCGCCCGGCGTGAGTTCTAAGCCACCGGGTCCCGGACGCGAACCACGGTCAACTACGTGGGAGTCCAGTGACATAGCCATTACGCTAACTGCTGGTTCCCCCAGCAAGCTGTTTTAACAAGTCCCCCTGGTGACTCTGATGCCCGCTTACTTCGGAGAACGCTGAGCTACAGGCTGCAAGGGGAAGCAGCGTAGCGTGGTCGCTGTGTTCACAGGTCTGAGAGTCTAGCATGGCTGCCTGGCAGGGAGCATGAACTGTTGGTGGGTCTGTGGGCTCAGGCTGTGGCGGGGAGCTTGGCTAGTTTGAACAGAGTTCCCACTCCGTGACCATGTACTCTCAACTGTTCCCGCACAAACCGTCCTCCTCAACGTCATTCAGAGGATAGAAGCCCCCTCACTTTACCCAATGGAGGCCACCCTTCCCTCAACACCCCACCCTGGTGCCATGATGAAGGGAAGACATTCATACTGACCCAGTGTATTGAATACTTTCTGAGCTCTTTCTCATAAACAATATGACCCCTCCCTGTAGTGTTGTCCATCTTAGCACCTCCATTTTTACAGTGAAGGAGACCATGGCTCAGAGTAACCTGCCCAAAGTGACGCTGTTGGTAAGGGGAAGGGAGCGCAGGTCTAATGAGTCCAAGCTCAGTGAGAATTCTGCTATAAACGACTTTGGCAGAAGTCAGAATTGTGGCTACCTTTAGGAAGGGGCAGTGGTGGAATGGGTACCCAGAGCCTTCTGGGGCATTGGAAGGGTCATATCTTTTTTTTTTTTTTTTTTTTTTTGAGAGATTTTTGCCACAGGGTTCATGTGCTCGCCAGACAGACAGAGAGAGACAGAGAGACAGAAAGCGAGAAATCACCCCCCGGGGGGATGGCCACACAACAATCCCTTCTCCTCCGCTCTCCTCTCGGGATCTTGGGCATGCACACACACGTGCCTGGCGTGAGTCTTAAGTCCCCGGGTCCCGGACGTGAACCGCGGTCGACTACGTGGGAGTCCAGCGACATGGCCATTACGCTAACTGCTGGTTCTGGAAGGGTCATATCTTGATCTGGGTGGTGGTAGCACACATTTATGCATAGGCAAAAGGTCATTGAGCTTTGGACTTTAGAGTTATACATTTCAGGGCCACATGGTGATGCAGAGTTAAGGCCACATGCTGTGATTCTGGGTCCACATGGGAAGGTTCACACCGAGGGGCCTGTCTTTGCATGCTTGATGCACGTGTGCGTGCGCATGCACACACACACACACACACACACACACACCCCTATGACCAGGGCTGGCTGAGGCTGGGAATGGGTCACAACCTGAAGACCATGTTGGAGTACTTGTCTCTCTTCTCTCTCATGGAAAAAAATAAGTAAACTTTAAAAAAAATATTTATGCATTTTATTGTTTTTAAATTATACCTCTTTCTTTTTTAAGGTTTTGGCCCTAGGGTGCATGCTCTCACCAGAGAGACAGAGACAGAGAGAGGGAAAGTAGTAATGAAAAATAATCCCTTGGGGGACATCCACGCTGCAATGCCTTCATTCTTTTCTTGGGATTTTAGACATGCACATGTACCTGTACCTGGCATGATCTTCCAGCTGCTGGGTCCAGAACTTGAACCGCAGTTGGCCATATGGTAGTCGAGCACCTTACCTACCACCCCACCTGCTGGCCCCTATACCTCTTTTTAAATTTAAAAAGTTTTTAGACAAGTTTTTACCATGTCCTGATCTTCCTACCTCAGCCCCCCATGTAGTCAGAACTATGGGTGTGTGCCCTTGCACCTGGCTATTTAGATTAGGCTGGGAATCGAACCTGGGCCTCCCATATTGTCTCAGCCTTCTGAGTAAGAGAGTCAACAGGTGCTCTACCACAGCCAGGCCTATACCTTACTTTTATTTCATGCAAAAATAAAAGCGCTGAACAGTCCCAAGAATGCAAATACCATATGATTTAACTTACGTGGGGTATCCCAAGTGGTCAAATTCATAGAGACAGAAAGTAGGATAGTGGTGGCGGGGGCAGGGAGGGGGGGATGAGGAATTGTTTCATGAGTCTAATTTCAGTTTTATAAGATGAAAAATGTTCTGGAGATAGGTCTTCTAGCAATGAGAATATACTTAACATTACTCAGCTGCATACTTAAAAATAGTTAAGATCTGGCCAGCAGACGGCATGGAGGTTAAGGCTACATACCACATGGCCGACTGCACAGTTCGAGCCCCAGACCTTGCAGTTTGGAAGACACATGTGTGTATAATTTCAGTTTTATAAGATGAAAAATGTTCTGGAGATAGGTCTTCTAGCAATGAGAATATACTTAACATTACTCAGCTGCATACTTAAAAATAGTTAAGATCTGGCCAGCAGACGGCATGGAGGTTAAGGCTACATACCACATGGCCGACTGCACAGTTCGAGCCCCAGACCTTGCAGTTTGGAAGACACATGTGTGGACATGTCCAGGGTCCTGAGAAGAAAAGGGATTGTGGCATGGCCATTCCCTCTGGGGGCAGGGGTGGTGCTTTCTCACTTTCCCTCTGTCTGTCTGTCTCTAGCAATCATAAGCACTGTATAGCAAAACTGAAAAAAAGAAAAGATTAAGGTGGAAAATTTTATGTTGTGTTTATTTGATCATAATTAAGAAAAAAAATTTAGAGCCCTAAAAATTTAGTTTCATGGAGTCAAGAGGCACTAGCGAATAAATGGTTGCCCTTTACTAGTGCTGACCAGGGACTGGTCTCCCCAATCAACTGACTAGAACTTGAGAGTCCTGAGGTCAGCCAAGGCAAACCTCTCCTGCAACAACCCTGCTTGCCCTGCTTGGTTTCCAGCGTGGGCTGGAACACCTTCTAGTGACAGGGAAAGTTTCAGTCTATCCACACTGAAATGTAATGCAGAATAACACTGAGTTCTAGAAGATGCAGAAGAGCATGAAGAGTGTCTATACTTTTTTTTTTTAGTGTTTGCTATGAGACTTTCACTAGAGAGAAAAAGAGAGAGAAAATGAGAAATCACCCCCCGGGGGAGGGTCATTCCACAATCCCTTTGCCTTCATTCTTATCTAGGGATTTTTGGGGATTCATACACATATGCCTGGTGTGTTTTTCTTTCTTTCTTTCTTTTTTTTTAGAGACATTTTTGCTATAGGATGTGTGCACTAGCCAAAGAAACGGAGAGAAAGAGAGATAGAATGTGAGCAATCATCCCCCAAGGGATGCCAGACCACAATCCCTTCTCCTCCAGCCTTCTCTCAGGATTTTGGGCATGCACATACGCACACCCGGCTTGAATTTTAAGCTGCCAGATCTGGGACTCAAACCAAGGTCAACTATGTGGAAGTCCAGTGACGTAACCACTACGCCATCTGCTGGTGTGTTTTTCAAGCCACTGGATCTGCGACTCGAACTGCCAAGTCAGCCACATGGGATCCAGCCATCTTAACCACCATGGTTCCTGTCTGTCCTTTACATAACTCTATTAGAAAGTCTATGCTTGGGCCAGCAGATGGTGTAATGGTTTCATTACTGGACTCCCACACAGTCTACTGTAGTTTGAGTCCCAGACCTGGTCAGTTAAAACTCACAACGGGAGTGTGTGCATGAATGCCCAAGATCCTGAGAGGTGTCTCTCTACCTCTCTCTGTCTCTCCAGCAAGCACAGGTGCCCTATAGCAAAAGTCTCTCAATTAATTTAAATAAGTAAATAAATAAATAAATGAAAAGTCTACACTTAGATGAAGCCCAAAACGCCGCCCCTTGGTCCCTTAGGTTTGTAGAGTGTGAGTGCCACCTTACACAGGCCCACTCTGCAGGGCTTGTTATTATGTTTCAGATCTAGATGCTTGAACCTTT
Organism: Tupaia belangeri chinensis; assembly: GCF_000334495.1. Classification (NCBI taxonomy): domain Eukaryota; kingdom Metazoa; phylum Chordata; class Mammalia; order Scandentia; family Tupaiidae; genus Tupaia; species Tupaia belangeri. The sequence continues at coordinate 7,242,676 of NW_006159716.1, forward strand.
ATTTTTGTGGCGCTGTCCACACATTTCTAACGTGAGGCACACAGGGCACCCTCACATGGAGGCCTGACCTCTCACTGTGCACCACAGGGCCCCATGCCGAGTGAGTCAGCATGGCGGGCTGCAAGAGCGTTTCTAAATGTCAGGCCTGCATCGGGATGGCTGGGGATGATGAACATGGAGGTGATGTGAGTCATATAATCACATCCGCTAAACACTACTTAATGGGTCTCTTGCTCGCTTCCCCATAGACGCCCATAGCCACTCCACTGCCACTCCATATGAGGGACAGGGTGATGAGGGGTAAGTCAGTGTGGAGAGACAGGGATCTTACCTGGTTATGGTGAAAACATCTGTGTTTACAAATTCTACAAATTCACATGACCATATAAACTTGCTTGTTGAAGCCCCTCCAAGAATCCTAGAAAGGTTCCACGTAAGCAAGCATCCCTGAGGTGGAAGCTACATCAGCTACATGGTGAATCCGTCTGTCTGTGGATTGGAAGTCTCCAGAAGAGAGGGCAGCCCTGCAGGTCTGAGGACACTGACTACCCTCACACCTGTCCCTTTCCTCAGTCTTCTCTTTTGCTTTTGCTGGTTAAATGTGACCAGCTCCTTCTGTGGTTCCGGTCTGACCTAGTGGCAGTTTGTCTGCATCCCTTAGAAAGGCCTAGAACTGGGTGACAGCCTGCTGACCCCACTGTCAGAGCAGGACACTGACTCCCTCATTGACTGTGGGGTCGAGGTGTCAGAGTCAGACACTGCCCAGCCTTCGTTCCAGATTCATTAGGCAACTCTCTGAGTGTTTCCTCTGTGCCTGTCCTTGGCAGGCCTGGGGGACTCAAGACAAAACAGAAGGGTCCCTGCCCTCGGAGAGCTTAAACTCTCCACTCAAAGAGCTGCAGTTGTTAAATCACGACTCAGCCTCTCCAGCTCCCACAAAGGTGGCTTTTAGTCCAAAACTCAGGGCCTGCCACAGATCTTTGACTCGATTTCGTCTTATTAGATTTGCTCCACATGGCCGTTCTGCCAAAGTCATTTTGGATCTTGCTCCTGTGTGCTCTGTCCTCCCCCCGACCCTGGCTCTGTGTCGTCTGTGAATGTGATGAGTTGCCTGTTAGGTCTTCACTGCAATTTCCAATAACAGCGTCTGACTGCCCCGGCTAAGGATGGAGCCAGGAGGCGCTAGAAGTTTCCCTCCAGGTGGACACAGCTCCCTTAATCAGCACCCTTTGGGGACTGTGGTTCAATCCACTAATTACAGGCTCACCCAGCTGTATCTCTCCGTTCGTTCTCGAGGACATGGTAAGAGGCATTGTCACGTTCTTCAGTGAAGTCCACACGCCACACTGGCAGTCTCCTTTCCATCAGTCTAGCGACCATGTCAGAAGTGTGGACTCTGTGCTCTGGCCACTGACACTTCTTTTTTTTTTTAAGTCCTTCTTATTAAAACATGCATTCAGAAAAAGTCTCCAAGTCAAAAGTGTACAGCTTGACAACTTTTCATAAATGGATTCACCAAGTAATCCACACCTAGATCAAGACACAGAATAATACTGTGTCTTGATAACATCTCACCAATGTTTCTGAATTTAGCGGACTCATACAGGATATATTCCTTTGTATCTGGTTTCTTTTATTCGACATTGTATGTAAGACTCACCCATATTGTATGTTGTCATAGATGTTAACTCCCATGATGCATAGTATTCCTTTACATCGATATACACTCACAATCTATCTATTCTGCTTCTGGTGATTAGGATTGCTTCCAGTCTGGGACTGCAGATGGCGTAATGGTTATGTTGCTGGACTCCCACATATTTGATCACAGTTTGAGTCCTGGACCCAGCAGCTTAAACTCACACTGGGCATGTGTGCATGTGTGCCCCAAGTCCAAGAGGAGAATGAAGGAGAAAGGATTATGGTGTGGCCATCCCCCCGGGGGGTGATTTCTTACTTTATGCTCTCTGTTTCTCTCTGTCTCTCCAGTGAACACATGTGCCCTATAGCAAAAATCTCTCTCTCTCTAAAAAAAAAAAGAATTGCTTCTAGTTGGAGGCCATTAAGAGTAGTACTTCTGGGGACTAGCAGATGACAAAACAGTTATGTCGCTGGACTCCCACATGACCGACTGTGATTCAGGCCCTGGACCTGGCGGCTTGAAACACACTGGGCATGTGTGCGTAAGTGCCCAAAATCCTAAGAGAAGAGTGAAGGAGAAGGGATTGTGGCGTGGCCATCCCCTACAAGGTGATTTCTCACTTTCTATCTCACTGTCTTTCTCTATCTCTCTGGAGAATGTACACACCCTATAGCAAAAAATCTGTTTTTTTTTTTTTTAAAGTAGTGCTGGGGACCAGCAGATGGCATGGTGGTTAAGGGGCTGGACTCTCTCACATGGCTAACCATGGTTCGAGCCCCAGATCCGGTGGTTTGCTTTCTCACTTTCCCACTCTCTTTCTGTATCTCTCTCTGGTCAAATTAAAATAGATGAATGAAGAAATAAAATTAAAATTAAATAATTCTTTACAAAATAAAATAGTGCTTCTGGGGCCAGCAGGTGGCATGGAGGTTAAAGGAGCTGGATTCCCATGTGGCCAACCATGGTTTGAGTCCCAGACCTGGCAACTTGCTTTCTCACTTTCTCTCTCTCTCTGGTCAAATTGAATAATAATAATAAATAAATAAAGTCAAATAAAATCATTCTTTAAAAGAAGAGTAGTGCTTCTGTGACCATTCTGTTATTTATATGTGGTGCATATTATAAGTACACTCTACTCATATTGAATCTGTACCAGGGACTGAGATTTTTTTTTTTGAGAGAGAGATTTTTGCTACAGGGCACATGTACTCACCAGAGAGACAGAGACAGAAAGTGAGAAATCATCCCCCCCGGGGTGGGAGGGATGGCCACACCACAATCCCTTCTGCTCCATCCATTCTCCTCTCAGGATTTTGGGCATGTGCACACATGTATCTGGTGTGAGTTTCAAGCCACCAGATCTGGGACTCAAACCATGGTCAGCCATGTGAGAGTCCAGTGACATAACCACTACGCCATCTGCTGGTCCCCCGAGAGTGGGATTTCTGGGTTGTGACATAGATTTGCCAGGTGTTTTGGGAAAGTATTCAACAGTTGCACCATTGTATACTCCCACCAGCAAGATAGGAATGTCCTCACCAACTTTGGAGTTGTCCGTCTTTTTAACTTTATCCTTTCTGCGGGCATGAAGGGCTATCTCAGGAACTTGGCATTTCCCTGCCCACTAATGATGTGGAGCACCTTTCCATGTGCTTACTGGCCATTTGGACGGCCTCTTTTGTGAAGTGTCTGTTTAAATCTTTTGCTCATTTCTCTATTGGGCTGTCTGCCTTTTTCTTATTGATTTGTAGCAGTTGCTTTTTTTATATTCTGGATGTGTACTGATTCTACTTTTAACCTTAGCCAATTATTTTTGCAAATGAGTGTATCTGATTTCGCGAGGCAGCTGGGAAGGAATGAGCGTCTGCGAGAGGCCGACGCACGCGGGAGCTGTGATCCCAGTTGTCACTGTTTGTAATCAGGCCGCTGTGTTTTTCTTGAGCAGTGCTGAGGGCGGGCCGTTTGATAGCGTGGTGGCTGGGCGGCTGGATCCCGTATGGCCAGCTGTGCAGGTCGTGTCCTGGACACAGTGGCTCAGGAAACATGTCAGGTGTGTAGGCATGTGTGCTCAGCACCCCTAAAGGAAGAAGAAATGGAGAAGAAATTGCGGTGTGACAATTCCCTGTGGGCAGTGCTCTCTCTCTCTCTCTCCCCCTCTCTCTCTCCCTCTCTCTGTCTCTCTCTGGCAAGAACAAGTAGCCCTTAGGCAAATTGAAAAAGAAGTGATAAGGGCATAGGAAGACAAAATGATCCATAAGTAACATGTTGAAGGGAACAGGGTAAAAAAGGGGCAACCCCCATAGCCTTGGCGGGGTGGGATGGCAGAGGAGGGCATCGCAGTGTCTTCAAGGGTTTTCAATGGTCAGAAACCGTGAGCTCCTCATTTCTGGATGTGTGATCTTGGTTAAGTCACATAGCCTTTCTAAGTATCTATTAATCATTCCTCCTCGGGACCAGCATTTGGCGTAATGGCTATGTAACTGGACTCCCATGTAGTTGACCGTGGTTTGAGTCCCGGACCCGGTGGCTGAAACTCATGCCGGGCGCGTGTGCATGCGTGCCCAAGATCCCGAGAGGAGAATGGAGAAGAAGGGATTGTGGCGTGGCCATCCCCCTGGGAGGTGATTTCTTGCTTTCTATCTCTCTGTCTTTCTGGCGAGTATACACACCCTATAGCAAAAACCTCTCAAAAAAAAAAAAAAAATCATTCCTCCTTTGAGGAGCAAAGATAGCACCCATTTCACAGGGTTTTCTGAGGTTAAATAAGAAAGCGGTTCAAAGCTGTAATGTTTTATGCAAGTGTCATGTGGCTCTTGGAGTTGGGAGGACCCCACCAGTCTAAATCTAGTAGCTGCCAAAAATATATGTATGCATTGCTGAGTGCCAATGTATATCAGGTAGGCCGCCTCATGCAAAAAAGACTTTTTTTTTTTTTTTTTTTTTTTGCTAAAGGACAAATGTGCTCAGCAGAGAGAGACAGAGAGAGGGAGGGAAAATGAGATGTCCATCCTCCACGTCCCCAGGGGAGGATGGACACACCATAATTCCTTCTCTTCCACTTCTGTTAAGATTTTGGACATGTACACACAAGTATAAGTACCTGGTGAGATTTTCAAGTCACTAGGTCTGGGACTCAAACCACACAGTTGGCCACATGAGATCCAGCCACCTTAACTACCATGCCTTTGTCTGGCCCAAAAGAGACGCTTATGTCAGATTACCTGGGCTCCAATGCCAGTTCCACCATGTCCCTGCTGGGTGCCATTAGGCAAACAGCATCTTTGTGCTGCAGTTTCTTTATCTGTACAAGAAAGATAGGGTAGGGACCAGCAGTTGGTGTAATGGCTGTGTCGCTGGACTCCCATGTAGTCAACCACGGTTCGAGTCCCGAACCCGGTGGCTTAAACTCACACAGGGCACATGTGCGTGCGTGCCCAAGATCCTGAGGAGAATGGAGGAGAAGGGATTGCGGTGAGACCAGCCCCCCTGGGGGGTGATTTCTCGCTTTCCGTCTCTCTGTTTGTCTCTGTCTTTCTGGTGAGTGCACGCATCCTGTAGCAAAAACCTCTCAAACAAACATACAAACAAACATACAAAAACACTAAAAAAAAAAGAAGAAGAAGAAGAAGAAGAAGATAGGGTAGTACCTAACTCCACAGGACCGATGTGTAAATTATGCGAGATGATTTATGTAAAGGCCTATACCAGGCTCATAGAAAGTGCACAAATGTTAACTATTATTACCATCCTTATTGGAAGCATGTTATCATCTTCCATTTTCATCCTAATGAGGCAGAGTTTGTGTTACCACTCCATTTCACGGATGAGGAGAAACTAAGCAAATTGCCAAGGTCACACAATCAGAGCTGGGATTTGAACCTGGGCCTCTGTGGGTATGTTGCAGTCCAGTGCATCTAATTGGACTGCTGTCCATCCTATTATATCTGTCTACCTCATGTCCAAGAACATCAAGAAAGCCTTTGCCGGATGCCTCCCTGGACTTCTTGCTAGGGGAGGTAAGAGAGGCCTGAGCTCCCAATGCAGCTGCACGGGGAGGGAAGGGCTGGGCATGCCTGGCCTGGTGTGCAGGGAGTGGCTGAGTCCATGATCCATCAGGAGCCCCGCACTGGGGGCTTTCCCGAGCCCCAGGCCCTGCTGCCCAGGATGGCCCGGGAGCTTTCTGTAATGAGCCTGCCATCTAGCTGGACAGAGACTTATGGCTTCTGGTGGCTGGGCCGCCTCCTCCCGCTTGTCCTCCCTGGTTATTTATCACATTTGTCCCTCTGGAGAGGCAGGGCCATCGCTTACACTGTCCAGAACAGGGAATGCAATAAAGCCAATTCTACAGGGGGTCCTGGGCCCTGCTGCCCTCACTGAGGGAGAGAGGGGACGGAGGGGCTCTCCTGGAAGGGTGAGGCATGGCCCCAGCAGCAGAGCCAGCCTCCCAGGAATTCTCCAGCTGCACCGTCACCACCGCGGTGACAGACATCGCTCACGCTGCCAAGCCAGCCCGGCACTCACGGGATCACTAGCAGCATCCCAGCACCCTCTGGATCATCACTCCTCACACCACCAGGCTCTGCGTTAGTGCTCTTGGTATTCACGGGAACCAACACGGTCACCGGTGACACCACCCTCTCCTGCCGAGTCAGCACCGCCACCACCGGCCTGTCGTTCTCATCCACAGGAAGGACGTACAGGCCTGGCTTCCTCCCCCCGCTCTAGCCTGGCCCAGGGGGGCACAGGAGTCTAAAATTTTGCAGCCATTTCTGCTCCTGACTTCTGCCACCATAAGGGACCTCCGTGGCGGGTGCTGGAGAAAGCAGCATCCTTGTCTGTTTCCCCCGGTTCCATGGAGGCAGGCGGGGTTCCCGAGAAGAGCTTGACCCGGGGCCAGTGTGTGCCTGACGAGGTGAGAGTGCGGGAGCCAGCACACGCATTCGTGCCTCAGTGTCTAATCCGCGAGGGGGGATGGCGAAACGGGCCTCACTGGGCTACTGAGGTTACGCCACACAGTGGGTGCTAAGAAGTGCCACTAACGAGGAGGCTCATCTCCTAGCTGCTCAGTTCCCCAAATGGCAACCTCCTTGCCTCCGCCCAGGAGATCTCTCGGGTCTCCCACTGGTCACCTAGGCCAGGACAATGGCTTCTCTCCCGTCTCCTGCCAGCTGACCCAGTTTCTGTGAAAACCCAAGTTTCTCACGGAGCAGAGACAGCAGAGTCACATCTCCGGGTCTCGTGGTCCTATTAGGACAACATCAGAGTAAACATTAGTTATTCACAAACCCAATTACATTTTGATTGCTCTGACCCAAGTGAGATTGGGGTTACTCTCAATCCACATTTATTTCTTGGCACAAGTTTCCTAAGGTGCAGGGAGAGGAAAACAACCCTCCTCCCCTCCATTGGGCCCAGGCAGGAATTTTCTCCCGGGTTCCCTCATTTTTAGTTCTCTATTCTCAGACACAGCAGTACCTGGGTGGGGACTCTGTCATTAATGGGGAGCACAGGGGCTGGTCCAGTTAGAGAGAAAGGAGAACTTCCAACAGGAAGGGGCCAGGAGGGAAGTGGGAGGGACTCTGTCTGGCTGGGGAGTCTGGGAGAGGAGCTGCCTGCCCTTGGGTGGGGGTGGGGGGTTGCCTTCCCAGCAGCCGGGGCACGGTGAGCCCACATTGGGGCTGTACCTCTGGTGGACATGTTCCAACTTGAACTCTGGCTCTTCCTCAAAAACACACTTCTCCTGAGTCTTTCCCATCTCAGCGCATCCTTCTAGCTGCTCAGGCCACAAAGCTTGGAGGACACCAACGTTTTTCTTTCTTTTATCCAATCCATTAGCAAATCCCTTGGCTCTGCTCCAAAATACGTTTCTCAGCACCTCCTTCTTCCCACCTTCGTCCAAGCCACCATCGCCGCCGGCCTGGATAGCTGCACCCTCTTCATTACTGTCTGTTCTCGACACCGCTGCCAGTGACCCGTTGACCTACGTCAATGGATTGCTCAACACACTGCAAGGGGTTTTTATTTCTCCCAGAGCAAAAGACAGAGTGCCTAAGATGTCTACCAGGCCCATCCTGACATGGCCCACTGCCTTCTTTCTTTTAATTTATTTATTTCATCCATGAGCAAGAAAGACAGAGAACAGGGAGAGAGAGAGAGAGACAGGGAGACGGCATGCTCAACAGGGTCGTGTCACCATGATCCACTCCCAGCCTCAGCCAGTCCTTGATCATGGGCTTGTGCATGCCTGGCAACCTCAGGGAGGTCTCCAGGCTCCAACCTGGAACCTTCCCACGTGGTGTCTCGCTGCTGCGCCACCATCTGGCCTCCTGCTGCCTTCTTTCTGACTTTGCCTCTACCACTCCTACCCTGTGGCCTCAAACATGCCAAGCACAGTCCTGTCTCTGGCTTAGGCTTTTGCTGTTCCTTGTGCCTGGGTTGTGTTTCCCCAAATACCCATACGACCTTTTCCCTCGCCTCTTGCCAGATGTCACCTCTACTAAAATGTTACCTTATCAAGGAATTCGTCTCTCACTGCCAGGTCCTATCAGAAAACAGATGGCATATGCAAACTCATTTTTTTTAAAGGTGTTTCCATAGGGCACGTGTGCTCACCAGAGAAACAGAGAGAGGGAAAGTGAAAAATCACCCTCTGGGGGAATGGCCATGCCACAATCCCTTCTCCTTCATTCTCCTTTTGGGATTTTGGGCACGCACACACACATGCCCAGTGTGATTTTCAAGCCGCCATGTTCAGAACTCAAACTGTGGTCAACGGTGTGTGAGTCCAGCACCTTAACCACTATGCCACCTGCTGGCGCCTCAAACTCTGACCTTTTGAGGAGAGTTCCCAAAGGATGAGCGGGGTGTTTGGAAACCACAGGGACAGGGCAGGACTCCCAGGTCAACAGTAGGGTTGAGGGGGGCTGTGACATCCCAAGGCTAGATGGGTAGGAACACAGGGGAGGCGACCATTAGAACCTGGGAGATGAGGACTGTGAGGAAACCTAGTAGGGGCTGAGATTTGTGGCCAAGTGATGTGAGCACGCCCTCTCCATCTTGGCTCTCGCCTCCCATGGAGCTCCCACAGAACTCCACAGAAGCCACGTGGACGGGCCTCCCAGGGCACAGAACCGGGTGGAGAAAAGCCTTAAGGTGCAAAAGGAGGATGTTCAGGTCATCGCCCCTGACTGTACCACCTCAGCATCTCCTCAAGCATGACCTCCCTCTCTTCTCTGCTTGTTATTCTACATACCACTTATCACCTAAAACACCCATACATTTTTCTAAAGAATTCTTTTATATATCATTATTTTAAAAATTTGATCAGAGAGAGACAGAGAGAAAGAGAAAGGGAAAGTCAAAAAGCAAGCCACCATGTCTGGGACTCGAACCGTAGTCAGCCCTGTGGGAGTCCAGCGAGTTAGCCACCACGCCACCTGCTGGCCCCAATACCCATACTTTGTATCTTTATCCACTGACTTGTAAAATCCACACAGTTAGGGATTTTGTCTGCTGTGCTCACAAATGCATCCCAGTGCCCAGGACAGTGCCTGGCACGTGAAGGAGCGAGTACTCGGCTAAAAGGGGCACGAGGTGGGGGAAGGGCCAGCTGAGCTACTGCGGCCTGAGGTCTCTTCCTACAGCCCAAGGTCTCTGGGATTCACCCTGGGAATTGCCATTGGTAAGGGAGAAAGAATGCGCTTGTTGTTCAGGTAATTGGTAGTAACTGATGGTAATTTCGAGTAATTAAACACTAATTAATTCAATGAGTAAGTAATGTATTTATTTATGGTATCTGTGTTTGTTCCCTTATAAATATTGGTATTACTTTTGTCAGGCAATTAAAATCCACTGGAGAAGTCACAGGAGGTTCTGGAAGCATGGCCTGGCCAGGGCCAGCAGTGAGCAGTGGGATGAAGGGCGGCAGAAGGTTGGGGCTGGAGCTGGCACGGGGCGGGGTGTGCCCGAGCCCATGCTGGTGAGGGGCGTTGTGTGTGTGGCTGATGCTGGATCAGGGTCAGGATTAAGATGCTCCCTCGCAATCTACTTCCAGACGTGGCTCCTCGTCTCTTCCCCTCCCCAGCGTGAAAGTGCTCTTCTTAGGACGGAATACGAGAGGCCCTCTGGGGACAGTGGGGACAGAAATCTCCTGCCCTCTCTGACTTATTTTCCAGCAGAGTCTTGAGGTCTTGGTTCTTGGCCCCCTTGCCACAAATCCAGCTAGTTCTAGGCTGGATAGAAGATGGAGGTGGGGCCTTGAAGGATTCAAAGATCTGAAGGGCTAAGAGAAGGTTTATGGGTGAAGGAGGCACTGGGGGGAGCCTGAGCCAGGAAGGCAAGCCTGAGGCTTTGCGGGGGTCTTGATGACTTCGGGCCAGGTAGGTATAAGTATCCAGGTTCCACAAATGGGCTGGCACGGAAGGACAGAGTGATGGCACCCGGAGGTTACATTGCCCTCATCTCGCTAGATTTTTTTTTTTTTTTGAGAGGTTTTCGCTATAGGGCGCGTGCGCTCGCCAGACAGAGAGACAGAAAGTGAGAAAGCACCCCCCAGAGGGGATGGCCATGCCGCAATCCCTTCTCCTCCATTCTCCTCTCGGGGTCTTGGGCACGCACGCACACGCGCCCGGCGTGAGTTGTAAGCCACCGGGTCCAGGACACGAACCGCGGTCGACTACGTGGGAGTCCAGCAACATAGCCATTACGCTAACTGCTGGTTCCCCACCCGGTGTGTTTTAAGCCACCGGGTCTGGGACGCGAACGGCGGTCGACTACGTGGGAGTCCAGCAACATAGCCATTACGCTAACTGCTGGTTCCCCACCCGGTGTGTTTTAAGCCACCGGGTCTGGGACGCGAACGGCGGTCGACTACGTGGGAGTCCAGCAACATAGCCATTACGCTAACTGCTGGTTCCCCACCCGGTGTGTTTTAAGCCACCGGGTCTGGGACGCGAACGGCGGTCGACTACGTGGGAGTCCAGCAACATAGCCATTACGCTAACTGCTGGTTCCCCACCCGGTGTGTTTTAAGCCACCGGGTCTGGGACGCGAACGGCGGTCGACTACGTGGGAGTCCAGCAACATAGCCATTACGCTAACTGCTGGTTCCCCACCCGGTGTGTTTTAAGCCACCGGGTCTGGGACGCGAACGGCGGTCGACTACGTGGGAGTCCAGCAACATAGCCATTACGCTAACTGCTGGTTCCCCACCCGGTGTGTTTTAAGCCACCGGGTCTGGGACGCGAACGGCGGTCGACTACGTGGGAGTCCAGCAACATAGCCATTACGCTAACTGCTGGTTCCCCACCCGGTGTGTTTTAAGCCACCGGGTCTGGGACGCGAACGGCGGTCGACTACGTGGGAGTCCAGCAACATAGCCATTACGCTAACTGCTGGTTCCCCACCCGGTGTGTTTTAAGCCACCGGGTCTGGGACGCGAACGGCGGTCGACTACGTGGGAGTCCAGCAACATAGCCATTACGCTAACTGCTGGTTCCCCACCCGGTGTGTTTTAAGCCACCGGGTCTGGGACGCGAACGGCGGTCGACTACGTGGGAGTCCAGCAACATAGCCATTACGCTAACTGCTGGTTCCCCACCCGGTGTGTTTTAAGCCACCGGGTCTGGGACGCGAACGGCGGTCGACTACGTGGGAGTCCAGCAACATAGCCATTACGCTAACTGCTGGTTCCCCACCCGGTGTGTTTTAAGCCACCGGGTCTGGGACGCGAACGGCGGTCGACTACGTGGGAGTCCAGCAACATAGCCATTACGCTAACTGCTGGTTCCCCACCCGGTGTGTTTTAAGCCACCGGGTCTGGGACGCGAACGGCGGTCGACTACGTGGGAGTCCAGCAACATAGCCATTACGCTAACTGCTGGTTCCCCACCCGGTGTGTTTTAAGCCACCGGGTCTGGGACGCGAACGGCGGTCGACTACGTGGGAGTCCAGCAACATAGCCATTACGCTAACTGCTGGTTCCCCACCCGGTGTGTTTTAAGCCACCGGGTCTGGGACGCGAACGGCGGTCGACTACGTGGGAGTCCAGCGACATAGCCATTATGCTAACTGCTGGTCCCATCTCACTAGATTTTTGACCTGTTCCCCCGACATCCTCCAACTAGCAAGATCAGGCTTTAGGAGTTCTCAGACTGCAGTATGGAAGAGATCTCTCTCTCTCTCTGAGTCATTCAGAAATGCCGTTCCCTTTCCCTGTATGGCCTTTCCCTCCCCAAAATGGTAGTGGGGAGGTGCCCGGGCACAGGTTTGAGGTCAGAAGACATGCGATGAGATGTCTCTTGTGAGGTGCTGGGCAAGTTACTTGACATCACCGAGTCTCGGTTTTCTCGTCTGTGAAATGGGTATCGTCATAATATCCCCACCATGGAGATGCTGGGATTTAAATAAGCACCTGCATATAAAGCACTTCGCCCTCCTAGCCTGCCAGGCAGGAAGTGCTTAACCCACATGCGCTCTTAGAGTGGCTAAAGTTGGCATCCAGCCATCTATGACTCACTTTCTGCATTCTAGAGTGACTTCTTTTTTCTTTTCCAAGGTTTTTGCCATAGGGTGCCTGAGCTTGAGAGAGACAGACAGACAGAGGGAAAATGAGAAAGTGCACCCCCCCCCCGGGGGGGATGGCCACACTGAAATCCCTTCTCCTTTATTCTCCTCTTGGGATGTTGGGCATGCATGCACACGCACCCAGTGTGATTTTCAAGCCACCGGGTCTGGGACTCAAACCATAGTTGGTCATGTGGGATCCAGCTGCCTCGACTTCACCATCTGCTGACCCCACATCTTACCATCTGCCTCTGAAAGGGACATCTTCATGGCAGCAGACCTTTCTCCTGGCCCCTAACTGTCAGTGGAGAATTCTCTGTCCTCTGCTCCTGCCTCTCCCCGCTGCACAGCCGTGGAGCCACTCAGCTGCACTCTGACCTGCCCCTTCGGGCTTCTGACTGTGTCTCTGTGACCCACTGCTATGGGCAGTCTTACCAGCCTTGCTGTCTCTGTCTCACTGTCTCTGACCCTGCCTCTTCCCTGTCTCTCGGTTCCCCTCCCCTCTCTCCCTTTGTTCTCTCTGTTTGTCTCCCTTAATTAGGCACACTCTGGAACTGAAGTGTTTTTATTATGTTTTATTTATTGAATGGCTTTACGTTTCCTGTTCTTAATTTAAAAGGCAGATCGATAAAATGTTTTATATTCCTTGCTTAAAACAAAGCAAAGCTAAGTTAAGTTGTTCTTTGTTCATGCGGCTCTTCCTTAACTCCTTTCTTTCTCCATGGGAAGAAAAGGGTCTGCATCCACGTTTTCTTCAGTTCCAAGAACACTTCATTTCTTCATTGGCTCACTCATTCAGTTAATCATTCAGCTCAATAGCTAATGAGCCCCAGTTGTGTGCCAGGCACTATGCGGGACTCAGGGGACACAGAGCTGACAGAAAGCAATGTTCCTGCCTTTGGGGCCTCCTGCCTAGCTGGAGAAACGGACCCGGGTACCCATGTGTGTCAGAAAATGTAAAAAGAAAAAAAGAAGAAAAGAAAAAAGAGAGGTAGTTAGAGGTGCTGTGTCAATGTGCATGGTGTTAGATGTGACACAGGAAGAAGCAGGGAAAGCCTTCCTGGGTGGAGAGCAAGCCGATTGAGTTGAGAATTCAAAGACGAATAGATGTCATTATTTGGTCTTACCCAGAAGACTCGAGGATAAGGAAAAGTGAGTGCCAGTAATTTGGGGGGTGGGAATCTCAGGAAGCTCTAGCAGGGGTGTGGGGAAGAGATCCTTGGCAGGGAGGAAGCCAACACAGGGTACATCTATGAGCAGGTGACCCCTGTAAGCCACTGGGGCTCAGTCCCTCTGAGGACCTCTGGGAGAAGATGTAGAACCCAGCTCAGAGTTATTTCAACTGAGTGGTGAGGGAGCTGGGGTAGTTACACTCTCATTGACGGCCATCAGTCACTGGTGGGGCTATCCCTGGGGACGTTAATTGCCCAGCACCCCTGGCCTCCTGCACAGTGGGTTTTGGTGGCCAGATAGAGCCTTCAAGAAAGAACTGCAGGCTCTGGCGGTTGAGAGCTAGGTTGGTGTGTACTGAAGTGGCAGGGATGAGGGGTGCAGGGGTGGCCCCACACCTTCTGCTAGGGTAGGTGTCGGGGAAGGGAAGAGCACCCCAATAGGTGGGAAATGTGAGCCAGGGTAAAGGTGTGGTGGCCCCAGGAGCCCACCCATCATTTCGGACACTCCAGAATTCCAATGCAGGAAATCTGGCTTTGTGACACCTGGACCTCGGCTTCCTCAGAGGTGATCAAAACACCTTCCCTACTGGTCCCAGATGGCCTGCACAGAACTCCCGACAGGCCTGGTGGAACGGAGCACCGGCCAGCCCTTTTCCTCAAGTTCTTTTACCTGCCAGCCTCCGAGGCCCTTGGTCCATGAGGCTATTTATGATGTCCTGTCCATATCTGTCTTGGTGGAGGAGCGTGGAAGGGACGGATGGAGCCTGGGGTCCAATCCATCAGTCACTGGGCTGCAGTCTCTAAAGCGATGTTAATTGTGAGCTCAGATTTATTCCGGTCATCAGCAGTGCCCGCCCGCCTCTTTACCGGCAGAAAGCTGGCCCGCAGGCCATTTGCAGCGGTGAAACAACGTGCCCGGTGGAAGCAGTCGCCCTAAATCGCCCCCCACAGCCGCCAGAGCTCCTGCAGGAGCTCCTTCCCCTCCACTCACAGCTCACTTTCCAGGCTTGTCTCCCAGGGCTCAAACCTGACTCGGGGAAACGGAGTCTTCATGGAGGGGGACCCCTGGGTTAGGGAGACCGTACCAGGCCCAGCCTGAGCAGGACGTGCAGTGGATTTTCGCCTCATTCCCAGCAGAGACTGCGGAGCTGAGCGGGTGGGACTAGGCTGACTGCACAGCGAGTTAGGAAGGAATTGTCGAGGTTTGTTCTTTGCGGTTTTTGCCTCGGGTTTTGGTTTTCGATCCCCCAGCATCGCGTTATGGACTCCTTGTCCTGTGCCTCACTGGGGGACCAGGACCCTTTCACTTTGAGGGGAAATGATCTGCTTCCAAGGGCTTGTGCCGAGGGAGTTTAAGGGGCCACCTCTCCTAGAAGGGGCCACAGTCTGTGCTCCTCCTGGGCTGCTTATATCCTGAGAGAAGGGGACACTCTGGGAGAGAGGAGGAGGAAGGGGAGAGGAAGAGGAGAGGGTGGGAGGGGGCTCCTTCCTAGACCCTGGTGTCCCCCAGATAAGGAGCTCTGTATTCTGCCTCTGCAGTTCAGTGCTCAGGAGCAGGTCTGGCTTAGCCCCACATTCCCTTTCACCCGCAAGCCCGTTTTTATCAAACAGAAACAAAATAAAACCCTTAGCCCACAGGAAGGGTGGAGCTGGTACCTACTGCCACAGTGCTGGTGATCACGAAGAGCTGGAAACTTGAACGCCGCTAATAGACAAATGGAAGGGACCAGCAGTTAGCGTAATGGCTGTGTCACTAGACCCCCATGTAGTCAACCGCGGTCTGAATCTCGGAGCCTGTGGCTTAAACTCGCGCCGGGCACGTGTGCGTGCATGCCCAAGGTCCCGAGAGGAGAAATCACCCCCCGGGGGGGATGGCCATGCCGCAATCCCTTCTCCTCCATTCTCCTCTCAGGATCTTGGGCACGCACGCACATGCGCCCGGCGTGAGTTTAAGCCACCGGGTCCGATATTTGAACCACAGTCAGCTACATGGGAATTCAGCCACTATGCTAACTGCTGGTCCTTTTGTGGGGCTTTAAATATATATATACATGTATATATATATATACATGTATATATATATATACATGTATATATATATATACATGTATATATATATATACATGTATATATATATATACATGTATATATATATATACATGTATATATATATATACATGTATATATATATATCATTATACTAACTGCTGGTTCCCTGGGGCTTTAAATATTTTTAATTGTTATTATTTTAAAAATTTGTTATAGGGTTCATGAGCTCACCAGAGAGAGACTGAGACAGAGAGGGAGAGTGAGAAAGCAAGCTGCCAGATTCAGGATTTGAACTGCAGTCGGCCATGGGGAAGTCTAGTACCCTAACCACCATGCTACCTGCTGGCCCCATGTTTGTATTTTGGAGATAGATAAGGAAGAATACATAGAGGGGGTCATATTAGAGTTGGAGAGAATCATATTTGGATTGGAGGAGATTATATCAGAATTAAATTCAGCTGTGAGTAAGAAATAAAAGACCACAAAACAATGGTGTTTAAAACCAGATAAAAGTGTTCTTCCCTCTCACTCAGCATCACTCAAGCCTGTAATTGTTCTACTCCATGAAGTCTTCCAGGCTCCCTCTTTCCATCGTGAGTAGCTTCCATTCCTGAGATTACCTCATGGCTATGTCACATTGGCCAGAACCTAGTCCTATAGCCACACCTAGCTGCAAGGGAGGCTGGGAATGTAGTGTTCATTGCAGATAGCCATGTGCCCAGCTCAAATTCTTTTACTTAGAAAAACTGTGGACAGCCGGGGACAGATAGTCATCTCCACTCACAGGAAGGAGACAGACTTTGTACTGGTCACTTCAGGGGATGGGTTTGGGAAGGGGCATGGGAGTGGCTGAATAGTAACATATACTTTTTACATCCTGAACTTCTATTGCCTGACCTGTTGGACTGGTTATTACAACTGAAGTGTTATTTTTATTTTTGTAATGAAAAAAACTCCAATACATACTTCTTATAAGCCTCTCTGATGGCTCTTGCTGTTCTAGTATAACCTCGCAGTCTCTTAGCTTGACATTCGAGGCTCCCTGAATCGGCCTGGACCACACTGCAGCCTCCTCCTCTCTCTCCTCCCCCTTGTGTGTGTCTACACAGAATGTCCAACTTGCCTCCATGAACTCCTACTTCTGCAACTTTGCATGTTCTGGTTCTTCCCCCCAGACACCACTCAGAAGACTTTTCCCAGGAGAAGTCTTCCCTCTTCACCTGGGAGGTTGCGCTCTCTCGAGTGACCTCTGACCTCAGCCTCTTTCAGAGCAGGCACTGTGCCTCCTGCAGGTTTAGTTCTGCTGCATCTATACTCCCCACTGGGCCTGCAGCTCCTCCTGCAGGGACTGTCACTCATTTACGCATATCCTCGGCTCTCACGATAGCACCTGTTACGTAGCAGGTGTTCCAGGACTGCCAGATGCTGCCTGTGAGCACCGACTGGTTTATCTTTGTCAGCCTGGGACGCAGTGCCATCCCTACCCATTTCACGGCGTGGCGGTACTGAGTGGTCGTTGGACCCAAAGCCAGGCCTGCCTGGGTTCGGGGAGTCAGACTTAGGTAGATTACATAACCTTCTGGAGTCTCAGCCTCCCCCGTGTACATAAGAGTCTGTGTGGGCATACTGTGTGCACTCAGCACACGGCGGTGGTGGGGGACTCTCACGCCGTGGGGCTGGAGCTTTCCTCCACCTGCACTTCTCCGCTTTGCTGTTGGGTGGAGCCATGTCGCCCACATTCCCTGCCCAGTGCTGCAACCAGCTTCCAGGATGCTCAGGTCAGACCCAGCCCATCCTCCCACCAGCCCAGATGTGGAAACTGGAGGTTCAAGGGAGGCAGGGGCGGGCAGAAGAGGGATGTCTCTGAAGGGACCAGCCCCTCTCCCAGGGAGTCCTTCTAGAGTCACAGTCGGCTCTGGCTACAGTTCCTTCCCCTTGGCCGGAAGGGCCATCCTACACATGGGACCCCAAGTCGTCCTTCTGCTGGGGCGCTGGGCAGAGGCAGTGCTCCAGGGCCCTGGAGACAGACCTTTACCCCACAGCCCCTGCCTGGGCGGCCTTCACCCATCCTCCCACACCCATCAGGCAGAAAGGGAGCCCACTCCGAACTCCGGGGAAGAAGACACCGTGTAGAAGATGTTCCCATACAGAAAGGAGCTTCAGGAGAGGAGGGAGGTTCGGGTCTGAGTGTGCAATAGGGCCTGTGTGCTCGCCAGAGAGAGACAGGGTGGGTGGACGGGGAGCGGGAAATCACCCCCCAAGGGGGATGGCCACATTGCAATCCCTTCTCTTCCTTCTCCTCTCGGGGTTTTGGGCACACATGCACACATACCCAGTGTGATTTTCAAGACACTGGGTTTGGGACTCAAACCACTGCCATGGGGGATCTAGCCTCCTTTACCTCCACGCCCCCTGAGCAAGAGAGAGGTACCCTCAACAGTCTTCATGCCAGTCTTCCTCCCAGCATTTCAGCCAGCCAGGACCTGGGACGTGAACCTGGAGCCTTCCCATATGACCTCCAGGACTGCACAGCATCTTTGCAGCCGGGACCACCCCCAAGACTGTATGAATAGCCAAGTCTGGACTGTTCTTCCACTCTCCTCCCTCAGGTGGGTCAGGGGTTGGGTAGATGCAGGGACCTCAGCCTTGTCTATGGAAAGGGATCTCTTGAGAGCTTCTTGTGTTGCCTGGTGCGTGGGGAACTCAGCACAGACTGAGCGTGACTTCTCTTGCTTCCTGGACACTAATTCCTGGAGGACGGGCCCTCCTCCCCAACACAGTGGATACTGAGCTCTGGCCTTAGGGACCACTCAGCCAGGGTGGGGTGGTTTGGGCAGGAGAAGGCAGGAAAAGACCTCCTGTCTCCTGCCCTCTATCCCCACCCCAATTGCCTCTTTCACCTTTCCCAGGTTGTGTGTTTACCTTGGCCTCCTCCCCCTGCCCTGCTCTGCCAGCCGATCTGATTGCTGTAATTAGTTAATCAGTAACTGGCATAATTTCCCCCTGATTAATGCAGGAATAATCACCCGCCAGGGCTGCCAGCAATTTGCTTATCAGAGTCACTTTGAAACAGCTTTGAAAATGAACGATTGGCACCTTCCTTGGGGTTAAAATTAGAGCCCAAGGAGATTGCCCTCTGCTGTGGGCATCCGGGAGTGTCTGGAGGGGATGCAGGGGAGCCCCATGCCATTTGTCTGGGCTTCCGGAGGCAGCAAGTGCCGTGGTTCCCAAGGCTGGCTGGCTCTGGAAACATTCGCTGTGTGGAAGGAGGACCAATACTGCCCTGGGCCTGCATGGGGCTCCGCCGGCTGCTGGGACACAGGGAGGTGATACGGCTTGCTCTGGGTTGGAGCTAGCCAGTGGCAGAATGGAGAGGCCTGCTCTAGGTAGCAGGAATAATAATAATACTGATGTAACTGGAACGAAACCCCAGTCCAGCTGCTCACCACGCAAAAGCAAATACTCGAGAAACAAGTACTGGAGGAAAGGTGGCTTCATACAGGTGGCTAGCCACCTGGGGAAATGATGGATCCTGTCCTAAAGAATCCTCTCCCGTGGGGCCAGCAGGTGGCATGGTGGTAAAGATGCTGGATTCCCACATGGCCAAGCACAGTTCAAGTCCTGGACCTAGCTGCTTGATAATCAGCTGAGTGTGTGTGTGCCTGCCCCAAATCCCAAGAGGAGAATGGAAGAGAAAGGACTGCGGCATGGTCATCCCCTCTGGGGGTGATTTCTCACGTTCCCTTTCTCTGTCTCTTGCTGGCCAGTGCATGTACCCTATGGCAAAAGTGAAAGGAGGAGAGAGAGAAAAAGAAAGAAGGAAAGGAAAGAAAGAAGAAAAGAGACTGTTCCCTGTTGTCAGTCTAACAAGAAAGTTTTTAAAGGGGAAGTACTGGGTCCAGCAAATGACATAATGGTTGCTGGACTCCCATGGAGTCAACCGCGGTTTGCGTCCCAGGTCCAGCGGCTTAAAACTCAGGCTGGGCATGTGCACGTGCAAGCCCAAAATCCCACGAAGAGAATGGAGAAGAGATTGTGGCATGACCATCCTTTCTGGGGGGTCATTTCTCACTTTCTGTCTCTGTCTCTCTGGTGAGCATGTGTGCCCTGTAACAAAAATCTCTCTCTCTCAAAAAAAAAAAAAAAAGGAAGTACCTATGTGCTGTTAGGCCCAGCGGCTCATCGTTTCCTTGGCTGGTCCCATGGAGGGCACTTGGTAACTCCAGGCTGTGTTCAGTGGCGGCTGGATCAGCTGCTCCTGATCATCAGCACAGAAGGTTTTATCCCCCTCAAGCACATCTCTTTCTCGGGTTGCAGGCTCAAGGCCTGGTCTCTGCAGAATCTCATTAAAGCCATGATTAGTTTTCCCATGTTAATCAGCTGTGCTCGGTTTAATACAGTCGCTCTGGCTTCTTCTGTAGCCTGGCTACAGTAATAACGGAGCAGCACCGTGCTGACCTTTCATGAAGTAGAGCAACTGTAGTAGGTTCTTCGCGTACGCTATCTCATTCAGTCCTTAGGAAATAATCAGCACGTAATGAACATGGACTGTGCGCCGGTATTGCTTCTTCTATATATATATATATATAATTCTGCTTTTAATTATGGAAAATTTCACACATACACAAAGAGAAAATTGTAATAATGAACTCTCATAAACTCAACGCCCAGTTGCTACTAATGATCCATATGCTCTAGTTTGAATGTATTCTCTCAAAATTCATGGGCTGAGGGCCAGCCTGACCCCAAAGCACAATTAAGCACAGTGCCTAGGAAGCCAGATCCCACGTGGCCAATCGCACTCCCAACCCAGCCCTTGTGGCTTGAGAAACATGCTGGGTGAGTGTGTATGCATGCCTAAAGTTCTGACGGGATGGACAAATGGGGGAAAAAGGATTATGATGTCACCACGCCCCAGTGGGGTGCTTTCTCTGGTGAAGGTGAGCATCCTCTGGCAATTAAAAATATTCATGAGCTGAACTTTGTTTTTATCGTGATGATATTAAGAGGGTGGAAACACTCTTGTATTAATAGACTGGGCTTCTGGGAAGTAATTAGGATTAGATAAGGTCGTCAGGAAGGGGCACTAGTGACGTTATAAGAAAATGGAGACAGAGGGCCAACTACTGGCATGGTTGGTAAGGCAGGTGGATCCCACATGGCTGAGTGGCTCAAGTCCCAGATCTGGCAGCTTCAAAACACTCTGGTGGGACCAACAGGTGAGGTAGTGGGTAAGTGCTGGACTCCCATGTTGTCAACTGAGGTTCGAGTCCCAGACCCAGCAGCTTGACACTCACACTGGGTGCATGTGTGTGCCCCAAATCCTGAGAGGAGAATGGAGGAGAAAGGATCTCAGTGTGGCCAACTCCCCTCCCCCCACCCCAGGGGTGATTTCTCACTTTCTGTCTCTCTGTCTCTGTCTCTCTGGTGATCTTACACACCCTGTGGTCAGAATCTCTCTCTTACACAAAACAAAACCAAACCACTCCGGGCATGTGTGCTGAGAGATTGGAGGAAAAGGGATTGCAGTATGGCCATCCCTCAGGGGAGGAGGATTTCTCACTTTCCCTCTCTCTCTCTCTGTTTTTGTTTTTGTTTTTGTTGTTTATTTATTTGCTTTTTGCTATAGGGCATGTGCACTTGCCAGAGAGAGACAGACAAGGGTTGACATAGGGGTGAGAAGTCACCCCCAGGGTGACACTGTAATCCCTTCTCCTCCACTCTCTCAGTCTTTTGAGCATGCACGTGATTTTCAAGCCATCGGATCTGGGACTTGAACCATGAAGTTGGCCACGTGGGACCCAGTGCCTTAACCTCGATGCCACCTCCTGCCCTCCTCTTCTCTTTTTCTATATCTCTCTTGAGTGAGCACACACACACCATAGCAAAAACAAAAACAAAACAAAACAAAAAGAGAGAGAGCAAGAGAGAGCGAGAGAGAGAGACCAGAAATAAAACACGCTTTTATCCTCTTGCTATATGATACCCTGAGGTGCCACAGAACTTTCTAGAGAAACCTCACCAGCAAGAAGTCCCTTATCAGATAGGACCCCTCAAGTTTGGCTCTAGAACTGTGAGCTGGAAAAAAAAAAAAACAACTTTATTCTTTATAAATTACCCTGTCTGTGCTATACCTTTATGACAACAGAAAGAACAGATAGAAAGACCATTTTTTTTAAATTTATTTTTTACATTCATTTTATTTTAATTTGATGAGAGAGAGAGAGAACGCAAGCTACCAGGGCCAGGACTTGAACCGTGGTCTGCCATGTGGGAATGTCCCTTGCCCTAACCACCACGCCACCTGCTGGTCCCGGAAGACCATATTTCTCTAATCTTCATCTATTGCCCCCTCCATTCTTGTCCTTGGTGTTGTTCAAGTATTGTACAACCTGCACTGGCGATCGTTCGTTTCACCTGTGAAATGAGATACAGGTAGTCGGGCATCTGCCTCCTAAGGCTGCTGCAAGGGTTTAACAAGACGGTATGTGCTCGCGCTCGGCCTTAGGACACAAAGGCTTAGCTAATGGTTCTTATTATAGAAGTGGGGGAGTGTTCGTTTGTTTGCTTGCTTAAATCTGGGTGTCCAAAAGCAAAGGACAGAGCCAAGGAATAAGGCAGGTTCCCTGTGCACTGGTTACCTGCCCATGTCCCGGGAGACGGAATACATGCACAAGTCACGTGAGACAGGTTCATTACCACAGAAGCTAGGGTTCATGGTGAGCTGGTTGCCTGGGGTGGGTAGAGTCTGATCTGGGTGCACCCCAGTTGCACCACAGCTGAGGGACCCTGGCTTGGATTTTATACTCCAGGGGAACTTTTTTTTTAATCTACCAAAGTGTGCATGTGCTTCCCAGAAAGAGACAGAGACACAGAGAGAGAGGCAGAAGAAGAAAGCACCCCCGATGAGGCGTGTTCGTGCCTTCTCCAATTCTCCACCCTGTTGGCATTTTGAGCATGCAGGCATATGCATGGGGCATGTTTATCCAGCTGCTGGGGCCAGGACTTGAACTATCTAGGTGGCCATGTGGGATCCAACCACCTTAACCACCCAGCCATGGGATTGGCCCCCTCTGGGAGGACATTTATTAGTAGGTTAAAGTGTTGAAGAACATCCTATGTCTAGAACGGACTGTGAGAGTCCAGACCGTGCCAGACAGTCCCTCCTTACCTCAGGATGTTGTATTCAAGCACATTCTAGTGATGGTTGAGCTCTGCAAGGAAGAAAGGGGAGAGAGCCAGGTCTGTCCAAGAGCACCCAGGGACCTGTCCTGCACAGGGGTGTATATGATCTCCAAGGCCAGTCAGTGGTACAGTGGTTAAACCTCTGGGTCCCACATGGCCTACTGCGTGGTTTGAGCCCCAGACCCAGTAGATTGGAAAACACACTGGATACGTGTGCATGTGTGCCGCCAATCCCAAGAGGAGAATGGAGAAGATATTGCATCATGATCATTCCCACTGGGGTGCCTTTTCACTTCCCCCCCTCTCTGTTTCTCTGTCTCACTCTCTCTGGTGAGCACACATGCTCTATAGCAAATTTTAAAAAGAGAGAGAGAGAGCGAATCCCCAGGTGGTGGCGCAGGGCTCGCACAGACAGGTCTTGGGGCTGTGGGAGTTGAGGCCAATCTGGTTCCTATTAACATGTCCTGTGCACGTGGGTCACCTGTGGAGCTGCAATTGGAGATGAGGGAGTGATGCTGCACCCTCACCGCTGGCCCGTGGCCCTCTGGGTATTCCCTTCGTCTCATGGAGTACACACCTTTCTCTGCAGCTCTCCTCCCTCAGCTTGAAAAGCTGAAGGTTAATGAACAGGACTGGCTTTAATTCTCTCAGAAAGGGGCATCATGGCAAGCCAGGGGGAGTCTGGGCAGTCCCTTGGGTACCTCTGTGCACTGGGCTGCTGGGCTGCTGTGTGGCTGAGGGTGTTCGCAGATGCACCACTGGGTAATGAGAGAGATGAGGAGGTGATGGGAGCTGTGCCGCCTGGTCGGAACACAATGGCTTAGGCAATGATCTTTACACACAAACCCATTCCCAGGTCTGCCTGCTGGGACCCTGAGGCTGAGCCTGTACACGCCCCGTATATGCAGGCATGCATGCATGCTCACGTGTGGACGCGCACCCCTGACTTGCAAATGAGCTGTCCCGTGCACACATTGTCAAGGAACACCTGTCAGAGAGAAGCTTTTGTCAGGGTGAGAAATAATAAGAATTTAATTTAGAAACATTTCTCTGTCAAAGAGGTGAGACAGTATGACTAGCTACATTAAAAAAAAAAATAATTTGAATTCCACCAAAGAATGTTAAATGGACTTTATTTTAAAACAGTCAAGCTGCTTTCCACACTCAGGGAGCACCCTTCAGCCAGTCTGCAGGGATTACAGGCAAATCAGCTCGAGAGCTGGTGTTTGGGAGGGAGCATCTGCCCTGCTCGCCCCCACGGTGAATGGAGCCCACTGCGCATGGGCAGCTACCTGCGCTTGTCCCGTCTGGCACAGCCTTGACATCTTGGACTCATCGCTTTCCTTCTTGAAATTCTCACCTCCTCCACTTCACAGACATTGAACCCATTGTCTTCTCTTCCTGACTCTTTGATGGCTCCTCCATCTCTTCTACTTCCTTGCTCAGTCCTCTCTTAAATGCAGGTGCTCCCCATGGACTCCACGCTCAGCGGGGTTCAGCTCTTGTATCACACACCCCCTCGCCTGATCCCTTTGTCCCTCTTGTCTTCACGTCTTTTATTACTGCCAGGCAGGTGGCTCCCAAATAAACCCCTGTTCCTTGTCCTGTTCGTTCTCCAAGGATGCTGACGCTGACAGTGGCTCCCCTTGTGTACGGGACACTTCCGCTAGACTGTCCTGCTGGAAACTCAAATTCGATTTGTCTGTATCAATTTGTCAGACTCTTCCTCTGCAAATTAGATTATCCTTCTGCAATCGCTAAGTCTTCAACCAGCACCACCGCCCTTTCAGTCCCTCATTCAGTCACAGCCTGCCCCAGCGTAACCATGCAATCCAGGGGCTTCCACTCCAGAATGCTTTCCACCTGCTCCTCCCCGTCCCCACTGATCACCCCCCGCCCCCAGGTCCTCCATCTCTCCCAGGGACTCTGCCTCTCATCTTGTCCTTACAGCCACCCCCCCCACCAGCCCTAGCCAGAAAGTTCCAACAACTCAGGAAATCTCCTCGCGAGCTCGGCATGGTGGTCTCACCAGCTCCTTCCACCTCATCTCCCTGTCTTCACTGCCCTCTCCCTGAACCTCTGTCTGAGTACCCTCCCGGGTGTGGTGACTTCCTCGGAGCACACTGGGCACTTTGTATTTGTCCCTCAGCCACCCAGCTTTCTGCCAGTCCATTCCCACGGGCTTCGTTAGCATCAGATTCAGCTGCCAGTAATAGAGACCCGGAGTAACAGCAACTTAAGATAGATGCTCTGTCTTTCACGTAAAAGCGCTGCTTCCTAAGGTCCTTAGGGACCCAGGTTTGTTCTTTTTTGTTTTGTTTGTTTATTTTTAGTTCATTATAGGGCACGTGTGCTTGAGTTTGCCAGAGACAGACAGGAGAAGAGAGAGAGAGAACACCTCCCAGGGGGATGGCCACACTGTAGTCCCTTCTCCTTCATTCTCCTCTTGGGATTTTGGGCACACACATGCACACACGCACATGCGCATGCACACACACACCGTGTTTTCCAAGCCACCAGGTCCAGGACTCAAACTGTACAGCTGGCTCTGTGGGATCCAGCCTCCTTAACCACCACGCCACCTGGCTGTCCCAAGACCCAAACTCATTCCAGCTTGCTGATTTGTCCCTAGGCTTGGTTCCCATCTCGTGGTCCACGATGATGGCTAGAGCTCCAGCCGTTTCTTCTGTTCTAAGCATCAAGAAGAGCAAGCACGACTGCTTTTAGGGACCCTACCTGAGGCACCACGTGGGCTTCTACTTACAAGCCACTGGCCAGCTGCAAGGGAGGGACATGGGTGGCATTTAGTCTTTGTTGTGAACCATGTAACTGTGAACCATGTAACTGATCTGAGGTGGTGTTGTCATGAAAAGGGGGAAGAAGATATTGGGGAACAACTAGAAGTCAGTTGACAGAGGCCCATTCAAATGTTCTTCAAGTGCCTTCTCAGATTCCCAAATGGAATTAACATTTTTTTTAATTGGCAGGTGTGTGCATTTGCCAGGAAGAGAGAGACAGAGATAGAAAGAGACAAAGAGAGAAAGCACCCTTAACAGGGCATGGTCATGCTAGCATGCCTTTTCTTTCATTTCTCCTCCCTGTCACATGCACTTTTACACTAGGGCTGGATTTGAACTGTGGTAGGCCATGTGGGGGCCCAGCCCCCTGTGCACTGTGGTCAACTGCTGAGCTGCGGGGTCTGCCCGGAATTAACCACCTCTTCCTGGGCCACTGCCTACAGTATTATCAGACCTTCTCTCTGCCGTCTATGGAGGTCAGTTCTCTGCTAGACAATAAGCCGTGGGAGGCAGGGGTCCGTCTCCTACAACCTGGAGCATCCTCATGGCCGTCGTGGGTGGGCCAGAGCAGGTGCTCAGTAGCTGTGTACCGGGGATGGGTAGAGCAGCTTCGAAAGTGCCTGGGTGGTGTCTGGTCCCAGCCCAGAGCTTGTGCACATATGCACCTGCCCTGCGTTTACAGTTTATTTGCTTTTATTTAACAATGCTTTATGGAGGTCTAACTTACATGCCGTAAAGTTCCCTAGGCTTGGTCTGAACGCAGTGACTCTACATTTGCATATACCTGCATAACCACCACTCTGAGCAGGAGAGAGGACATCTCTAGCACCTTATGAGAGACTCTTGTGCTCCCTCTGAGTGAGAGCCCCTGCAGAGAGAAATCGTCTAGATTTTGCACGTGGCTGTGGCTTTATTGGTGCTTGTATTAACTGTAGCCACAACTAGCTCCCGAGTGTCTCTGACGAAAGAAGAAAGCAGGAGCCTGGGGGGGGGAAGCATGATCTTTCCAGCTTCAAGACTTTCTCTGACTCTCCATGCGATAGTCAAACTAGCCTTTAAGTTCATTCCTTTAATGTACTCAGCTT
Source organism: Tupaia belangeri chinensis (assembly GCF_000334495.1). NCBI lineage: Eukaryota > Metazoa > Chordata > Mammalia > Scandentia > Tupaiidae > Tupaia > Tupaia belangeri. The sequence continues at coordinate 7,269,170 of NW_006159716.1, forward strand.
TCTTTGGCCCCAGGGCCTTAGCATGCGCCACTTCACCTTCTTCCACATGTGGCCTACCTAGTCCCTCTTTGACCTTCAGGTCTCAGCCCAAACATCGTTGCTTCAAGAGACTGCCCCTACCTCGACTCAGACTGGGTTCTTCACTCCCACAGAACCGTGACCTTTTCTTTTCTGAGAGGCTTTTGCTATAGGGTACATATACTCACCACAGAGATAGGGAGAGACAGAGAGGTAGAAAGTGAGAAATCACCCCCAGGAGGGTGGCCATGCCGCAATCCCTTCTCCTCCATTCTCCTCTCAGCACCTTGGGCATACACCCACACAGGCACGGTATGAGTTTAAGCCACTGGGTCTGAGACTCAAACTGGTTGATTATATGGGAGTCCAAAGATGAAACCTTATGTCATCTGCTGGTCCCAATCTTTTCCTTTTGAAACAAGTCATCACCCTAGTAATTTTCTAATTCCTGGGATGGGGGACACACCCTACAGTGACCACTCCCAGTGATTCATGTCCTGTATAATCCCCTCCCCTTGAGTATGAGTGGGACCTGTGACTTCCTCCAAGGCCACAGACTACAGGAAAGGTGAAAGGATTTAGCAATTCCAAATCAGCGGATTTTGAATTAATCAAAAAGGGATATTACCCTGGGTGGGCCTGACTTAATCAGGGGAAGACCCTAAGAGAGATATTGAGGCCCTCCCTAAGGTCAAAGACTTCCCTGCTGGCCTTGAAGAAGTATGTCCCTTGGGCCGACTCTGTGGCTTAGTGGTAATGAGCTGCTCAGGAGAAGCCAGATCCCACATGGTGACCGCAGTTTGAATCCCTGGCTTGGTCAGCGAGTGTCCAGGGTCCAATGGGCCGGAGGACTGGAGGAATGGGATTGCAGCGTACCCAGGCCTGTGGAGAGCACTCGTCTCTCGCTCGCTCACTCTCTTCCTCGCTCTCACATGAGTGCACATGTGCTCTATCAAGAAAAAAGAAAACAATTTTTTTAAAAAGGACAAAAATATAAAAATGAAGCAAGTCTCCCAGCAATGACATTAACTGTGCCAACTATCTGAGAGGGGCTTGGGAGCAAACCTTTCTCCAGTCAAACCCCTGATGAAATTGCAGCTCAGCTGACCCCTCGGAGTAGTCTTGTGGGATCTAGAGCAGAGGACCTAAATAAGAGATGCCTGAACTTCTGACCCACAGAAACTGAGACAAGGGCCGTGTGTTGTTTCAAGCTTCTCAGTGTGTGGTAATTTGTTACGCAGCGTAGATAACTAATACAACTGCCTTTGCCTCTACACTGTGAGCTCCCTAAGGGTGGGGACTTTGTCTTATCCCCTATCCTGGATATCCCTGTCCCCTAATACAGAGGTTTCCATATTTTCTTGGTTCAAAGAACCCTCAGTGTCTTAACGTTTTTCATGATTTCCCTATACTTAATACTTTCATTTATTTAGTAGCTATATTTATTTAGTAGCCATTTATTTATTAAGTAGCTTCATCTAAAAATCTTAAGCATTTATGACTTCACATCTTAGTAGCCATTTGAAAAACAATCATTTTATTTCACACTTAACTACAATTACTAGCTTGAGAAATGTATGTGCCTGTTGGATGCTATATGAGAAAACTTCGAAGGTTCAAGGAAAATGGAACTAAAGTACAAGTTTATTTCAGTACAAAAGTAATGTTGAGATTTATGAATAATTTTTTCAAAATTTGCTATAGGGCGAGTGTACTTACCGGAGGGAGCGAGAGAGACAAAGTAACCCCCAGGGAAGACGACCAAGTCACAATCTCTTCTCCTCCATTCTCCTCTTGGGATTTTGGGCACACACACACTCAGCATGTTTTTCAAGTTGCTGGGTCTGGGACTTGAACCCCCCAAATCAGTCTTGTGGGATCCAGCCACTGTAACCACTGCACCATCTGGTTGGCCCCTCTATGCATCCATTTTCTACAAACTTCCTGAAGACCACTTGTACAACTTCTCAGACCTTGAAATCAGATAGAAAACCACCACCCTCATCTTCACTTACTGTCCTACGTGGATTTGTTTCTTATGCTAGAGGGCGTGAGAGAGAGAGAGAGAGGGAGGGAGAGAAAGTACCCCGTGGGGTGCCTGGTTGTGCCACAATGCTTCTCCCCCAATTCTCCATGCATGTACCTGGCATGAAGCCAAAGGGGCTGGGATTTGAACCCAGTTGATCAGGTGGGATCTGGCTTCCCCTACACAGCACCCAGCTGCTGGCTGGCCCCATTGACTGTCATGTGGATAAAAACCTGTCTTCACATGACGGCACCCAAAGGACGGCACACGCTCGAACGTGTAGTGTGAGTGCAAATAACCCCAAGCTTGTGTGATTTGTCTTTGCTGGGTTTCGTCTTTTCTTTCTTTCTTTTAAGACTTAAAAGAATGCACAATGTCCCTGTGGGTTCACTGTGGCACCCCAGGGTACTGTGACACACAGTGTGGGAACTGTGAACCTGGGAGGTACATAGAGGGGACTCGGCAACAGTCATTCTAACTGACTGACAGACAGACAGAGGAACGACCTGAGGCATCTGCAGTGCTAACAGGGAGGGGAACAGAGAGTAGGAGGCAGATTCAAGGAATCCTGGAAAATTGAAGCAGGTGGGCCAGCTGCTGGCATGACCCCATACTGCCGGCTGCACAAAACCCCAGACCTGTGGGTGTGAAAAACACACTGGGAGCATGTGCGTGCATGCCCAAAATCCTGAGAGAGGGATGGAGGAGGAGGGATTGAGGCACGACCATCGCCCTGGGGGGGGCCAGATTTCTCACTTTCCCTTCCTCTCCTTCTGTCTACCTGTCTGTAGCAAGTGAATACACCTTGTAGCAAAAAGAAAAAAATAAAATAAAAGATTGGGAGCCAGCACATGGCATGGTGGTTCGGGTGCTGGACTCTCACGTGGCCAACCATAGTTTGAGTCCCAGACCTAGTGGTTTGCTTTCTCATTTTCCCTCTCTCCCTCTCTCTCTCTGTCTGGAGATTGCATGTGCCCTGTAGCGAATTGAAAAATAATAATAATGATAATAAATAAAATTAAATAATTCTAAAAACAAAACAAAACAACCGATTGAAGCCAGGATGAGAGGATTGCTCTGGACCAGAGTTGCTAAATGACTCACAGGCCTGGAGAACCTCAGAACTGTCACACGGCTGTTACCTAGTCCAGTCCAGTCACTTTCCCAAGGAGGAAACGAAGACTCACAGAGGGACAGTAACTTGCTTGAGGTTCCTGCTCTGCTGTTGCCAGCCAGCCTTCTGACTCCTGGTCGGTTCTTTCCTGAACTACAGCTGTCTCCCACATCATTCCCAGATCAAAACTGACTTGCTTTGTTCTAATTCTCTAAAGGTTGTGCTTTGGAGTGTCTGTTGCTTCAGAAACTGGACTGACAGGTTTAATGTGTGATTCTTCTAGAATATTAGCCCCACGAAGGCTATAGATGTTATTTATTTTGATTCTTATTGTATCCCCAGCCCCTAACAGTGCCTGGCGTGTTATAAGAGATCTAGCAACCATCCCACTCGGCAATCAGCAGTTTATTAGCACTTACTAGACATAAAGTGCATGAAATGCAAGTGTTTTAGGCTCTGGTTAGGGGAGCTACTTGAGATTTTTTCCCCCAAAATCAGGAGGGCTTTTTTTCCCATGCTCGTCCGGAGCACTCCCCCGTTGACCCCCAGGGTGACTGCCCTATCCATCAGTCCCCATCTCTAACCATTCTCATTTTAGAATTTCTCCAACTGGACCTGCTCCCCCACAGCCTCTCTCCTCTGTTTTTTCCCTCCCTTGCAACCATCTTGGTGGTGGGAGGGCACATGGTGCAGGGATCAACTGGGTCCACGTGGGAAAGGTCCTGGGTTCGTATTCTAGAACCTTCCTGACTAGACCTGGTGTAAGAACAGGTGCACGTAATCTGGGCTGACTGAAACGCAGGTTGGATCACGGCATGACGACCCTTTAGGGAATGCCTGTCTCTCTGTCCCTGCCTTCCTCTGTGTCTTTCTCTCTCGTGAAAGAAGTAAAATAAATAAATTTAAAAGATCGTGTGAAATCCAGTGCAGGAGACTAGAAGAGTACATATGACACTAGGGAACCAGCAGTTAGCGTAATGGCTATGTCGCTGGACTCCCACGTAGTCGACCACGGTTCGTGTCCCGGACCCAGTGGCTTAAAACTCACGCCGGGCACGTGTGCGTGTGTGCCCAAGATCCCTAGAGGAGAATGGAGGAGAAGGGATTAAATAATTCTAAAAACAAAACAAAACAACCGATTGAAGCCAGGATGAGAGGATTGCTCTGGACCAGAGTTGCTAAATGACTCACAGGCCTGGAGAACCTCAGAACTGTCACACGGCTGTTACCTAGTCCAGTCCAGTCACTTTCCCAAGGAGGAAACGAAGACTCACAGAGGGACAGTAACTTGCTTGAGGTTCCTGCTCTGCTGTTGCCAGCCAGCCTTCTGACTCCTGGTCGGTTCTTTCCTGAACTACAGCTGTCTCCCACATCATTCCCAGATCAAAACTGACTTGCTTTGTTCTAATTCTCTAAAGGTTGTGCTTTGGAGTGTCTGTTGCTTCAGAAACTGGACTGACAGGTTTAATGTGTGATTCTTCTAGAATATTAGCCCCACGAAGGCTATAGATGTTATTTATTTTGATTCTTATTGTATCCCCAGCCCCTAACAGTGCCTGGCGTGTTATAAGAGATCTAGCAACCATCCCACTCGGCAATCAGCAGTTTATTAGCACTTACTAGACATAAAGTGCATGAAATGCAAGTGTTTTAGGCTCTGGTTAGGGGAGCTACTTGAGATTTTTTCCCCCAAAATCAGGAGGGCTTTTTTTCCCATGCTCGTCCGGAGCACTCCCCCGTTGACCCCCAGGGTGACTGCCCTATCCATCAGTCCCCATCTCTAACCATTCTCATTTTAGAATTTCTCCAACTGGACCTGCTCCCCCACAGCCTCTCTCCTCTGTTTTTTCCCTCCCTTGCAACCATCTTGGTGGTGGGAGGGCACATGGTGCAGGGATCAACTGGGTCCACGTGGGAAAGGTCCTGGGTTCGTATTCTAGAACCTTCCTGACTAGACCTGGTGTAAGAACAGGTGCACGTAATCTGGGCTGACTGAAACGCAGGTTGGATCACGGCATGACGACCCTTTAGGGAATGCCTGTCTCTCTGTCCCTGCCTTCCTCTGTGTCTTTCTCTCTCGTGAAAGAAGTAAAATAAATAAATTTAAAAGATCGTGTGAAATCCAGTGCAGGAGACTAGAAGAGTACATATGACACTAGGGAACCAGCAGTTAGCGTAATGGCTATGTCGCTGGGCTCCCACGTAGTCGACCACGGTTCGTGTCCCGGACCCAGTGGCTTAAAACTCACGCCGGGCACGTGTGCGTGTGTGCCCAAGATCCCTAGAGGAGAATGGAGGAGAAGGGATTGCGGCGTGACCATCCCCCCTGGGGGGTGATTTCTCGCTTTCTGTCTCTATGTCTCTCTCTGTCTGTCTGGCGAGCGCACGCGCCCTACAGTGAAAATCTCTCAAAAAAAAAAAAAAAAAGAGTACATATGACCTACCTTCTCTCTTGGCTCCAACCTGGCCCCGCTTTGGAGCTTTATTTTCCCTCCTGAAGATGTTTGTTTTAAGCTCCAAGTTCACGAATGCTCGTGAGGCATCTCCTCCTAGATGGTTGTTGTGGGTTGAAGTGTGTCTCCCACCAGGATGAGCTCAGGGCACCTGTGAACGTAACCTTATTCGGTCAGGTTAAAGTGAGATCATGCTGGATATGGCTGGGCCCCGATCCAATCACTGACGTCCTCACAGATTGGGACCCAGACAGGAGAATGCCATGTGTCTACAAAGGCAGGATTGGAGGGATGGAGAGAACCAAGCTAAGGGCAACCAAGCGGTGGTTCCGGTAACTTCCAAAGCCTAGGACAATGGAAGAAAGGATTCTTCCTCAGAGCCCTTGGAGGGAGCACAGTCCTGCCAACACCTTGATTTTGAACTTCTAGGCTTTGGACTGTGAGAGAACACGTTTCTGCCCTGCTAAGCCAGCCAAGTTTGTGGTGTTGGCCACAGCAGCTCTAGGAAGCCAATACAGATGCTCCTTGACTTGCCATGGGGTTATGTCCTGATAAACTCATCATTCATTTAAAATCTTGGTAAGTTTAAAGTGTGTTTTGTTTTGTTTTGTTTTGGGTTTTTTGTTTTCGTTTTTGTTTTTTTGAGAGGTTTTTGCTATAGGGTGCGAGCGCTTGCCAGACAGACAGAGAGAGACATAGAGACAGAAAGCGAGAAATCACCCCCCAGGGGGGGGATGGCCATGCCGCAATCCCTTCTCCTCCATTCTCCTCTCTTGGGCATGCACGCACACGTGCCCAGCATGAGTTTAAGCCACCGGGTCTGGGACTTGAACCGCAGTCGACTACATGGGAGTTCAGTGACATAGTTATTATGCTAACTGCTGGCCCCTAAAATGCGTTTAATACACCTAACGTACCAAATGTCATGATTAAGCCCAGTCTACCTTAAATATGCTCAGCTTCCATTACACTTACGTTAACTTGTTGGGCAAAATCTTCAAACACAAAGTCTATTTTGGAATATAGTTTTTATAAAGAATTTTGATCAAACATGGTGGTGGGAGTGCTGGACTCCCACATGGCCAACTGCTGTTCAAGTCCTGGACCTGGCAGCTTGCTTTCTCACTTTCCTTTTCTCTCTCTCTCTGGTAATATAATTATAATAAAAAAGATAATAACAAAATTAAATACATAAATAATTCCTTTTTTTTCTTTTTTTGGAGAGTTTTTAGCTATATGGCGTGTGCACTTGCCAGAAAGACAGGGAGAGACAGAGAGACAGAAAGTGAGAAATCACCCCCTGGGCATATGGACACGCCGCAATCCCTTCTCCTCCATTCTTCTCTTGGGATCTTGGGCACGCACGCACACGCGCCTAGTGTGAATTTCAAGCCACCGGGTCCGGGTCACAAACCACGGTCGACTACGTGGGAGTCCAGCAACATAGCCAGATAACTGCTGGCCCCAGTAAATAATTCTTTAAAACGTGTTTGATCAAGTCGCAGTCCAGTTTCTATGGAATCTGTATCACCTTCACATCACCATAAAGTTGAAAAATTGTAACTTGAGCAGCTGTAGGTCAGGAACCACCGGTACAATGGTTTCTTGGGGTCTCAAGGTTGAACAGAGATAATGACTTTCCTTTCAAGCCCATGCCTCTTCAGGCGCATGATTCTGTTCGCAGCATCCCCACCTGGCCTTCGCTCAGCGTGGAAAGTCTGAACCCCTCCGCATTCATTCCTTGACAAGTGGCTGCCACATTTTGCTCTTTTACCCTGTCTGTCTCTTTTTACATCTCTCTCTTTTTTCCCCCTCCTCTGCCACTTTCTCGTTTAGACAAGAATGCTGTTTATAAATAACCACTGCTCCAGGACCAGCAGTTATCGTAATGGCTATGTTGCTGGACTCCCATGTAGTCGACCATGGTTCGAGTCCCGGACCCAGTGCTTAAACTCACACCAGGTGTGTGTGCGTGCATGCCCAAGATCCCGAGAGGAGAATGGAGGAGAAGGAATTGCAGCATGGCCATCGGTCCTGGGGGGTGATTTCTAGCTTTCTGTTTCTCTGTCTCTGTCTTTCTGGAGAGCACATGTGCCCTGTAGTAAAAACCTCTCCAAAAATAAATAAATTAAATAACCACTACTCTGAACCATCTCAATAGGAGTGAATAATTAATTTTCTACAATATAGCTGTCATATAATAACCCTCCACCACCTAGCAAAAGCCAAACAAATGGCCTTTGTAGGGGTCCTGTTGTTTGACCACTGACTCCCCTTCCTAACAGGTATACTCCTCGCACGGTAGCTGTGAATGTTCACTGATAATAACTCAGAGTCGCTCCTGCTTTGGCGAATTGTCCTGGGCCAATAGGGGCCATCTTGCCTAGGAAATTATGCTGTCCCCTGGGGGTGGCCCACAACCAATGGGGTATAGAGACCAACTCCTTTTGCCTCAAAGCAGGGCAAAATTTATGGTGTAATTCAGGCTCCGGAGCTCCTGAAGGATCAGGCAGAAGCCGGACTCCAGTAGAGACCAGTCTTGCTAGGCCCTTCCCTGCCCTTCTCTGCTCCTTTCCCTCCCTTTCTCCTGAGAATTCTTCCTCGAGGATCACATCAATGCGTACCTGCCTCTGCTTTCAGGGAACCCCACCCAAGACAGCTCCCAAGATGGCAAAGGAGTGTCTTAGTAAAATCCGCACTCCCTCGGGTAGCATTCTGGCCCTCTATGTCAGACCCCGAGCACCCGCTGTCCCAGCCTGGTCCCCACATCCTCTTTCCTTTGCCCTGTGCTGGCGCTGAGCACGGTAGGTCACTGAATCCCACTTGAAGTCCGAATGTTCCTCTGCTTTCTACCTCGGTGCCTTTTCTTTCTTTTTTTTTTTTTTTTAGAGGTTTTTGCTATAGGGCGTGTGTGCTTGCCAGACAGACAGAGACAGAGAGACAGAAAGCGAGAAATCACCCTCCAGGGGGGATAGCCACGCCGCAATCCCTTCTCCTCCATTCTCCTCTAGGGATCTTGGGCACGCCTGGCGTGAGTTTCTAAGCCACTGGGCCCGAGACACAAACCACGGTGGACTACGTGGAAGTCCAGCGACACAGCCATTACGCTAACTGCTGGTCCCCTACCTCGGTCCCTTTTCTATGCTCCTCCTCTTGCCTGGCCTCCCTCTTCTACCTCCTTCAGCCATGCTCATTGAAGCACTGTGAATGTCAGTGCTCCCTCCACCAGGCAGCCTTCCCTAACCTCTGGCCAGAAGTACCATCTCCCTGGGACCAGCAATTAGCATAATGGTCATGTCGCTGGACTCCCACGTAGTCGACCACGGTTTGAGTCCCGGACCCAGTGGCTTAAACTCATGTCAGGCACATGTGCGTGCGTGCCCAAGATCCTGAGAGGAGAATGGAGGAGAAGGGACTGCGGCGTGGCCATCCCCCCCGGGGGGTGATTTCTCACTTTCTGTCTCTCTGTCTTTCTGGCAAGAGTATGAGCCCTATAGCTAAAAATAAATAAATAAATAAAGAAGGACCATCTCCCTAGTTTCTCCCCCCAGAGCACTTCCTCTGTCGCTCTCTAATGACACTAATCACTTTCTGCTCTGTCATCAGAGGGGAGCAGGGAGTTCAGTGGCCCCAAAGTTCCTAGGGACCAAGCAGTCCACATCCAAAGCATGGTCAGAGACCCCAGCAGGACTTACACAGGAGCAGCTGGGAGCTGGGCCTCGCTGACTGCTCCCCTCTGGGCCGTGGAGTGGCTGGGAGGCTGGGGCAGCTGGCGCTCACTCTCGGCGCGTGGAGGGCGAAATCTGGTGGCCAGGTTTAAAACGTGTGCCTGAGAATCCTGAAGGGTCAGGGGCCGCCCCGGCCACCTTCTTCCGTGGCAGGTAAGTCAGCATTTGCAGGGACAGAGGACTGAGGAGCTCCTGCGGCACAGCTGGGCCAGACGAGGTTGGCTTCCAGTCTTTTGGAAGGGGCAGACTGAGGCCGGATGAAACAACAGCTAGGTGGTGCCACACCCGTGTCAGAGACACTGACAGCGGGCGAGAAAGTTCAGCCACGGGTTGGGAGGTGGCATCTCCAAAGAACCCATGAAGGCCCCCCATGAGAGGATGAGGCAGCTTTACACAGATGCTGAGCTCAGCGAGGGCATCGCGGGGGCACTGGACAGTACCAGGCGAATATAACTTGCCCCAGCTGGGAAGGGCAGCGTGGGCCCGTAAGTGGGCAGGGAGGGGGAAAGCAAAGGGGAGCAAGTACGACCATCCCACAGCAGGGGGCCGGCCCGAGTCAGCGCCGTCCATGGGAGCAGTCAGGGAGACGCCTGCATTTACACGAAGGTGCTCCTCGGACAAGGCACGGATTTAGCTTCAAACAAACCAACAAATGAGCGTTATTACAGAAAAGTTCAAACATATCCCCAAGTAAAGAGAATGTCGTCGGGGACTCCGGCGTATCATCACCCAGCTTCCGTAGGTAACAGCACACGACCCCTTGTTTCACCTGTACCCCCCCCACTCCCCTTCCTGCCAATGGACTGGACATGTTAGCGACTAAATGCTGTGGGTTTTTGCACGTGCACACAGAGAGCTTTATACTGCCGTAGAGTGGCTTTGGGTGTGTGTGGCCTTGGGATAGTGACCTCCCCTCTCTGTGCCGTGATCCTGGTCCTTCTGGCCTCACAGAAGACGCTGTCATGGAAGCCCTCTGGGAAGGGCTGTGTGCCGGTGGATGGCGAGGCCGGCGATGATGACGGTGATTACCAGGATCAGGGAGGACGTGGACGGTGTGTGTGTTGGCGTAGGGGTGACATGCAATTGTCACGGCTGATGGCATGCAGTGGGTCGGGTGGCACGCCGAGGGTGTGTGCCTGCAGTCTTGGTGGCATGTGGGCGGAGGGTCGGTGACGTGTCGTGTGCTGGTGTGGGATTGGTCTGTGGAAGGTGGCTGGGGAGTAGAGTGTAGACGGTGTGCTGGGCTCAGGGCATGTAATGATTTATCCGACTCGCCTTCCGTGCCTCCCCACCCAGCAGCAGCCGGCTGCATCTCATACATACCAAGATTCTTATCACATCAAGAATTCATAATCATCCCAAAATATTCAATGGGGATATGAAATATTTACACACGAGGCTCCAGACGATGAAACGAACCTGTCCCCAGACCCTGGCAGAAGCCTCTCTCCTGCAGGGACAGGAATGGAGCTGAGAAGGGGCAGGGGCATCTTCGCGGGTCCCCATCTCAGATCCTAGGGCTCTGGGGCCCCTGGAACACATACTGGGTGTCCTTGTGTGGCAGGGAGAATCAGTTCTCCAGCCTCCCCCCTGCTTCCCGCGTGGGCTTCCCCTTCCTAACCCTTGTGAGGGGGCAAAGGTACCTCTATTTGGCAGGGAGTGGCTGGGAGGAGGAGAAATGGTGACAGGGACACGGAGAGGGACTTGACCTGTACCATAGGAACCCAGACTCTTGGAATTAGAAGCCATCTCGGGCTTTATCCATCACTCGTTTCCTGAAGTGCTGCAGGGACCCTCATCTAGCTTGCTTAACTCCAGTCACAGGGAGCTCATCCCCCATTCAGTCGCTGGTGACTGGCTAGAAAGCTCCTCCCAGTACTGAAATGCCTGTAACTCAACCAGCCACGTCTCTTCAGCCTGACGGTGCTTCAACTCCCTTTGAGGAGTCACTTTGTCCACTCCCTTGCCAATCTGGGCCCTCAGTCCTGGCCCTCGGTGTCTCAAGGCCCCAGCCCCGTCAGTGCGCTGGGATAAGCCAGAGCACAGATGAGCCCCTGAGCAACAGCAAGGGCCTCGGCAGTTTAATTAGCATGCAATTAGTCTAATGCATATTTTAGCATCACGCTGGAGTTGCTCATCAATCATCCACAGGGGGCATAGAAAGACAGATAGACAGTCTGCAGAGTCAGGAGAAAGAAGGTCTTGTCAGTGATTTTTCAGGGGTACAGCACCCCCGAAGGGTTACAGAAAAGCCTGGAGGCTGTGTCGTGTTCAAAAGCCCAGAGTCCTTTCCTCCAGCTTCTAGAAAAGGAAGACAGCGGTGGCCTCAGTCTCTCCTTCGTAGTTCCACCTGCACCGGGGCCAGCAGAGCTGTGACTTCCTCCCCAGGGATGACATTTCTCCCAGCAGGCTGGAAACCCTCAGAGGACAAGAACCTCGCGTTTGCTTTCCTTTCCTGACTTCTCCCACCCTCCCCGGAATGCCCAGCCACAGGTTATGATCTGGTACATAAAGAGCCCTGGGCTGTGAGTCAGTAAACGCTGCATCACGTTGACTGGGCCATGTGTTCTGGCAAAGTCTGTTCCCTCCAAGGTGGAATGGAGAGAACAGAGGCTTGTAAGCGAGGTCTGCGCTCCATTTCAGCTCCTCCACAGGCTAGCTGGGTGACCTTGGGCAAGTGTCTTACCCTCTCTGAGCCTCCATCTGCTCGCATGTAAACAGGTTCTAATAACACTTCACTTAGAGGGTCGGTGGGGAGTTCAGTGGGTTAACTCTGCCAGCACTTGCGGGTACTGAGGACACAGTGGCTCCCTCCCTTCCTTTCTTCTTTCTCAGACTCTTCCTGAATTCGGGCCCCTGTATAGACCCTGGTCATTTGCTCGCAGGTTCCTGGGGCACAAAAGGACCCTCATTGTCGGCGCTGGGTGGGATCCTGAGCCGGGAGAGCTGGGGCTTGTGCTGAGAGGTAGGACGTAGCCTTGGGTGGGCGAGGCAGGGCACTCTGGGCTCCTTCCATGAGGAAAAGCCGGAACGTGCCCTGTTACTGTCAGACCCTGGGAGGAGAACATGGAGGAGCCTAAATATTTCATGGTCATGTTCATCAATAATGGAGACCAAGACTAAATTACGTAACTGTCACCTTTCTGTTAAATAATATTTTCTGCAGAAGGCGGGGAGGGGGCCATGGAGGCCTTCATTGCAAATCATGAATGATTTAGGCCTGCAAATAAAGGGGATTGGGAAGAGGGGAGGAGAGGGGATTCCAGGATCATCTGACATCGTCCCACCGTCTGGGCACGGCTGGAGGGGTTCTGAAAGGCCTGAGGGTCTGGGGGACTGGCTGCCGGTGTGTCTACAGGGAGGCTTTGGGGTTGGGGACACAGCCTCCAGGACAGGGTAGAGGGATGACCACGCTGACTCTGAGTCTCAGTGTCACGTTGTTCGTTTTATGTGGAGTTGGACAGAAAGACGTTCAGAGGCCACTGGAAATCAGGGTGATGTCTCCCCATCCGATAGGAGGTACTCAGGTTGCAGGGCCTGGTTTCCCCAGCAGACCAAGCACGTCCCAAGGGCAGGAGGTGTGGCCCATCCACAAGAGTTGGAGCCCCTGCAGAAGAGCTGTGTCTTTCCCCGTTACAAGGCGACTCCCAAGTCCAGGACCGCCCCTTCCTCACTGGAGAACGCCTGGAGTGCAAGGGCCCTTCCTTTCCTTTAGACTTGGGAGGCCTTGACCACAGGGGTTGCGCCCCCTCCTACAGACTTGTGGCTCCCTAGGGGCCTGGCAGGATCCGAGGTCAGGTGTCTCGGAGGGCAGGGCTCTGTTCCCCTGGCCAGAATGGGGCCTCCATAGCAGGCCTGTGTCTCCTCCATTAGAGGAGGCTCCTGGGGTCCTGGCTTCTACCTTCTCCATCAGACTGGGGAAGACCTGAGGGCAAGGCCGAGTCTCCCTACTCTGGACGCTCCCTGAGGGAGGTGCCTAAGTCCGCTCTCACTGCTCTCTTCCTTAGCAGATGCTGGGAGGGACGATATGAAGCACCAACAGGCGGCCGGCGCTCCCCAGTGGGCGTGTGAGCAGACTCACCCTGCGCAGCAGCCCTCCGTGGGAAGGGTGAGGGTTGGGAGCGCGGTGCCCGCTAAGTGTATAATTACACAGTACTTGGGGTAATTTTCCTCTTCCTCAAGAAGCGCACGTTGGCCCTGATTTTCCTATCTGCAGATTGTAAGCTCGTAATTAGCAGCAAATTACCCACACAAGTGACAAATTTTTGTGCTTTCAAGTAAACAGACAAAATACCCACAGTTCATAAATTGCCTCTCGGTGCAGAGGCACCTGGCTCCGGGAGATGCCCAGCCTGCCCACACGTGGCAGGGAAGTGGGGTGTGGAGCGGCGAGGGCCGAGGCTGCAGTGCAGGGATTCGGGGTGGACGAGCTTGCCAGTCCGGTTGCTCTTTTCTGCTTGCTGACTGGAGCCCGCCAGTCAGTACCCCTGGTCTCGGTCAGCATCAGGTTCCCTGACCTGGATGTAGACCTCGAGGGTGGCAGCCCCAGTCTGGAGGATAAGAAATACATCCCCTCGTCCCCGTCTGCTACCTCATTGAAACTGGTTTTGTCCTCTCAGGGTACCACGTGCCACCCAGGGACCACCTCTTCCTTGCCTGTGCGTGTGGTTAACTTTCTTGCACCATGGGCCGTGTGGCAGTCTGGAGGGGCCTCTGGGCCCTTCTCACTATAACATTTCAAATGCATCAAAGGAAACACACAGGATTACAATGTGTCGAGGTCCAGTTCTATCCTCAGACCTAGGGGTGGAACTTCTTGCCTTTGGTCTAGAGGAATGCACTAAGAAGCCCGAGCTTCAGCAGCAGATTTGGGTTCAACCCCTGGCGCTGCCACTTTCTGGCTGTGTGACTCCGGGCGAGCCTGGTCACTTCTCTGAGCCTGTTTCCTCATGGGTAAAACAGAGCTTGCAGCAGAGCCTCCCACATAAGGTTGTAAGGATTAAATGAGATAATGTATGTGAAATTCTTATCAGAGTCTTTAGCATGTAGCAGATGCTCAATCAGCCTTAAATATTATTATTATTAATATTAGCATTTCAGGATTTAGTGCATCAGTTCTCTTCTGTCCTTTGTCTTTATGTTCACTCATGTCATTTCCTACCACACTCCCACTCTGATAAGTGCTTATTTAATAAGAATTGATTTCCTGTGCTCCCCAGTACCCTTAAGTTCCCCACTACCAGCTGATCACTGGAAAATCAGATCCCTCACTTCTAGAGGCAAACAGGATCTGAGGCTTACACACTCGTGCTCTTCCCCACTCCCTGATCTCAGAGTCCTCCTCAGGGTCCTTATCCACACCAGGGTTCATAACACCTGCTGCATCAGGCCGAAAAGGGGTCCTGTTTGCAGGGTGCCTGGCGGGGTGAGCATCAGGTTCCCTGACCACCTGGTGGCCTGTACCTGTGGTTTGTGTCACTGGCGCTGGTGACCCACGACCTTGGTGGCTCCCAGTACAGCACACCTTGCAGTATCCACGCCCTGTCTACTGCCCTTTCGCACGACTCGGCTGGCCTTGAACCCTGCCCTTACCCAGTACGATAGGGTATAAGCGATGCTGTGTCAGTTCTCGGCGTAAGCCCTGGTGTGCTGCAGCTGGCTCCACCAGCTTGCAAGAACTGATTGTTAAATTTTTAAAAATGTTATGAGCTCATGGATATCAAATTGGTAGCTTGAAATTAGTCTGGGTGAAGTATTTATACCACAGAAATCAGCAAATACTACAAATCAGAGACCTTCTTTCTTCTTTCCTTTTTCTTTCTTTTTTTTTTCTCTATAGAGACTATTACCAGCACACCACTATCTGACAACTTCTACTTAAAAAAAAAAAAAAAAATCAGCCCTAAAGAGGTAATAGATCTTTTTTTCTGTATCTGTGATGGAGTATGTGCATGTGTGGGTGCACGTGGGAAAGAGAGAGGAGCATGCTTCCCAGGGTTTGGTCACACTGGGCCCCTTCCTCTAGGTCATCTGGTCTTGGGCACTCGTGGACGTGCCTGGTGTGTTCCAGGTGGACCAAGCTAGGGATTCGAGCTGCAGATGCCACGTGGGATCCAGCTTCTCCTGGGCAGCATTTTACTGCTGCTCCCTACCTATGAATGAAAAAGTCAGGACATTCCAGCCCCAAGAGACATCTCACAGATCAGAGAGGAGCCGTCCCTGTTGAAGCTTGTCTGGATTCCTGACCCATGGAAGTATGATCAAATAAAACACTTATTTTGATTTTAGAAATGTTGCCAGTGGGTGCATACGCTTGCCACAGAGAGGCAGAGAGAGAGAGAGAGAGAAAGGGAGGGAGAATGCATTCCCCATGGAGCATGGTCATGCTGCAATCCCTTCTCTTCCCTTCTCCTTCCCATTGGGACTTGGGGCACATGTGCACACTCACTCAGCGTGTTTCACAACCGTGGTATTGGCTGTGTGGAGTCCAGCGGCCTTAACCACGCAGCCACCGAGCCAGCCCTAAAACGTGCTTTCAGCCAGTAAGTTTTGGGGAGATTCATTGTGCAGCCATAGGTAACTGAGCCACCATCTCCCTGAGGCAGAGCCAGATGCCCCAGTCCCCTTACCCTGAGTTCCTTGTGATGTAAATTCTCGTTCCTTTCCACATCACCTGGGCTCCAGGAAGCCTAAATGAGGGGTGCTCCCACTCTCTTCACCCCAGTGGGGACAGTCTCACTTGCTCCTGAGCCACCTTGATCTTCCAGAGTGTCCCCATTCATATCTCTCCCCTTTCCCACCTAAGCAGACAGGGAGATGTGGAGAGAAGGGTTCCCTGTGTCTCTGGGGACAAGGGGATTAGAGGTAAGGCAAGAGGAGCAGAGCCAGAGCCAAGTCTTCCCTGCTGACACTTGAAAAGAACAAAATCGGGACCAGCAGTTGGTGTAATGCCGCTGGACTCCCATGTAGTCGACCGCAGTTCGAGTCCCAGAATCAGTGGCCTAAACACACTGGGCGCGTGTGTGTGCGTGCCCAAGATCCCGAGAGAAGAATGGAGAAGAAGGAATTGCAGCCATCCCCCCCGGGGGGTGATTTCTCGCTTTCTATCTCTCTGTCTGTCTCTGTCTGTCTGGTGAGCGCACATACCCTATAGCAAAAACCTCTCCAAAAAAAAAAAGTTTCAGAGCTCTTTTTTTTTTTTTAAGTTAATTCATTTATTTCTTCTAGGAGTGAGAGAGAAACAGAGAGAGAGAGGCAGAGAAAAAAGAGAGAACACCCCCAACAGAGTCCTGAGGGCCCAAGCTACACACAGCTTCAGCTGGATCTGATCCTGGGCAAGTGCACACTCAGGGAGGTCTTTGGGCTTGAACCAGGAACCTTCCCAAACAAGTCAGCTTTGCAGAGCATCATATTTTACTACTGCAGGAATATCCAGCCCCCAGGTATTCTGTTTAAAAAGAAAATTAAATGCATGGATTACTATTACTACAAACCACTATTTTTTGATCATATTATATATTTTTATAACATGTAAAATTTCTATGTGATATAGAAATTTGAAAAGAGAAAATATTAAAATAAGAAAACTGTAACACAAAATGAATGCCAAATAAAAGTAATTGAAGAATTGAAGGAGCCCAAAGGTGGTGTGGTGGTTGGAGTGCTGGACTCCTACATGGCTGACCGGGTTTGAGTCTCAGATCCAGTAGTTTGAAGATCATGCCAGGCACATGTGCATGTGTACCCAGAATGCCAGGAGGAGAATGGAAGAGAAGGGACTGCGGAGAGGCCATCCCCCACCCAGGGGGTGATTTTTTACTTTCCTTCTCTCTGTCTCTATGCACAGTACATACCCGCTATGGCAAAAACCTAAAAAAACAAACAAAAAAACAAGGGCCATCCTTGTGGAGTGGTGGTTAAGGTAGCTGGATTCCACATGGGCAACTGCACTGTTCAAGTCCCTGACCAGTAGCTTGACAGACACGCCAGGCGCATGTGCACGCATGTCCAAAAGCCCCAAAGGAGCATGGTGGAAAGAGGATTACGGCATGGCTATTCCCCCATGGGGTGTTTTCTCACTTTCTCTCCCTCTCTCTGTCTTTGTCCCTTTTTGGTTAGCACATGCACCCTATAGCAAAATTAAAAAAAAAAAAATGAAAGCTAACACATTTGTTTGGTACTCAAGTTTTTTCATTTTTAAAATGAATTTTTTTAAAGGCACAAAGCATTAATTAACCTGACAATCTTGATCTTTATTTTACAACAAGGATTCCAGACATTATAACTTTGTGTGTGTGTTTTGAAATTAGTTGAATTGTCAAGTATGTGTCCAAAAGCATCTTTTTTTGAGAGTTTTTTTTTGTTTTGTTTTGTTTTGTTTTACTATAGGGTGCACATACTTGCCAGAGAGACAGAAAGAGATAGCAAAGACAGAAAATGAGAAATCACCCCCCAGGGGAATGACCATGCTGCAATCTCTTCTCCTCCATTCTCCTCCTGGGACCTTGGGCATGCATGCACACGTGTCCAGCATGAGTTTTAAGCCACCAGGCCTGGGACTCAAACTGTAGTTGACCAAGTGGGAGTCCAGCGATGTAACCATTATGCCATCTGCTGGTCTCCCAAAAGCATTTTTAATTTGGATGTTAGGACACATATTGCTTCATAAAAGAAGTTTTTTTTTTTTTTTTTTTTTTTTTAACAATATAACTACTTTGGTTGCCCTGATTTTCTCTTTGCCACTGAAATCGCTACTGCTTTTACTCATTCCGATTTTAGATCAGTTTCTGACTTTGTGTCTAAGAATTCTATAGTATTGCTATCTCTTTTTTTTTTGCATTTCTCCCACAGCTAATGTTCAAACACTGGAAAATGCCAGTGACCATATCTGGAGAAGATTTGAAGAATGGAACATTCCAAATTCTTAGCAAAGTGAACAATATCGCACATACTAAAATTGCTAATTTAAGGGCTCATTTTGCTTCCAAACTTACTGTTTGCAGTATTGCTCACAGGCCTTGTTTAAAGTATACCATGCACAGAAACTCATTAATATTTATTTTAAGAATGACTCGCCATCGGCAGCAGAGAGGGCCACAAAAATGCATTGATATGACAACCACTACAAGCAAGGCTGACTGATTAGGCAGCGAGGCTCATGCCCATCAGCTCCTGTCCCAGCTCCCAGAAGGGTTAATGGCTGGCTGGGTTTCAAGTCCTGGACCCAGAAGCTTGAAAATCATGCTGTGTATGTATGCGTGCCCAAAAATCCCAAGAGGAAAATAGAGAAGGGATTGTGGCATGGCCATCCCTCCTGGGGGGTGATTTTTCACTTTCCCTCTCTCTGTCTCTCTCCAGTGAGTACCCACACTCTATGACAAACCTAAAAAAAAAAAAAAAAAGAAAAAGAAAGAAAGAAAAAGAAATGTTGAATGTTGATGTTCATCTTCAACTCTGTGGATCAGGATTTCTGGCTCTTGGTTTCAACTTGACATCGATTGATTCCTTTTAAACCAGTAAAAACATTTCTGTGTTGATTATGAAGCTTTAATCATCAAAGTATAATTATAAAATGTATCCCCAGTGTCCAGGTTTTTTGTTGAACTTTTCCTGGGAGTTTGGATCTGGGAAAAGACCATTCCTGAGGAATGCTGGGAAGACATCGCAGCACTGTAGCACTAGGTCTACAGCACACCTTCAGGGGCAAGGACCATCAGCTCTTGACATGCCTGCCTCTGGGCAGGATGGGGCACTGTCGTTTAAGGTGGAAAAGGTCAGTAAGCCCAAGTTGGACTCTGATAGAAAGCTCACCCCTGTGGGCATCTCACAAAGTAAACTCCTCACAGACCTGTGTTGAGCACTCAGCTTCATCTTCATCCTTTCTGGACAATACCTCCATGATCTTAGTTTCAGTGCATTGGCAAAACCCAAGTTCAGGGGTCAGCAAGTGGTGTGGTGGTTAAGGCGCTGGACTCCCATATGGCCGACTGTGGTTTGAGTCCTGGACCTGGAGGCTTGAAAATCACTCAACGTTGGGACCAGCAGTGGGCATAATGACTGTGTCGCTGGACTCCTACGTAGTTGACCACAGTTCGAGTCCCAGACCCAGTAGCTTAAACTAGTGCCGGGCACATGTGCGTGCATGCCCAAGATCCTGAGAGGAGAATGGAGGATTGTGGCGTGGCCATCCCCCCGGGGGGTGATTTCTTGCTTTCTGTTTCTCTGTCTCTCTCTGTCTGTCTGGTAAGCGCACACGCCCTATAGCAAAAACCTCTCCAAAGAAAGAAAGAAAGAAAGAAAGAAAGATCATTCTGGGTACATGTGCATGTGTGTCCAAAATCCCAAGAGGAGAATGGAGAAGGGATTGGGGCACAGCCATCCCCCCTGGGGATGATTTCTCACTCCCTCTCCAAACCACAGCAGTTGGATATGGTATTTCATCTTACGTTGAATTCCTCTTCACAAGTGCCTCAGCTGGCCACAGTTCTTGGTACTCTGGCGAGTGCATGCACTCTATGGCAATAACCTTTAAACAAACAAACAACGACAACAAAAACACTAAGTTTTTTACTTTAGCCCAGAAGTCTCCCACTCTTTTACCTGAAGTCCCATTTGCAAGCTTTTTGGTTTTTGTTTTTTTTCCTATCCATATGACTCTGGACTTCACTGGCTTAGCAGTCTGAACATCCAAGGTAGGAGTGCTTCTACCAGAAGATGTAAGAATTCCATGGAGTGGAACATGAGTTTGTCACCAGGCTCTTTGGTTTCCCATATAAAAAGAGGGATTGTAGAGTTGTTTGGGGTGACTGGTCCTAACTGTGAATGAGACGCGATGGGGGCAGGGAGGTGCATGGAATATTCCTGGTACTTCTACACTGAGTGGTGAAAGTTAATGGATGACCAGCTGAAGACAGGCAAGACCATCAAAGGCTTAGCCTTCTCCAGAAAGAAGAGTAAGATTACCTCACCAGATAAAGAACTGTGGCCAGCTGAGGTACTTGTGAAGACAAATTAAACGTAAGATGAAATACCATATCCAACTGCTGTGGTTTGGACAATGGTCTGAATCCCCAAAGTTTCATGTTTGGGATTTGATATCGGGAAGTAGTAAGGACTAGTGGGTACTAAGGGTGTCAGGATGACTGTGTCCTGAAGGCACCACTTTCATGAACAGATTAATGATGTCTTACGAGACCCAGTGAGTTCTAGCTCTCAAGAAGAAATTAGTTCTCATGGGGCCAGCAGGTGGCGTGGTGGTTAAGGGTGCTGGACTCCCACATGGCTGACCGCTATTCGAGTCCCAGACCTGGTGACTTGCTTTCTCACTTTCTCTCTCTCTCAGTTTCTCTCTGGTCAAATTGAAATAAAATAAAATACATAAAGATAAAATATAATTATTAGAAAGATGAAGAAGAAATCAGTTCTCACGGGCTGGTTGTTGGGCCAGGGAGCCGTCTGCAGTTTGCTCTCTGCATGTGCCTGTCATCCTCGGTGCTTCTGTTGGCCATGTTGTAGCTGGCCTGATGCCAGGCCTCCTAGCCACTGGAATCCTGAGTTAGTGAACTTCTAGTTCTTTATAAATCTCTCAGTGCCAGGTGTTTCTGTTAGCAATGCAAAAGTGGACTAGGACACCAACTGTAACCTTGCGGGCAGCTGTGGAAACAAGGCCTACAGTGCCCCCTCAGATTGTACTCCTTGCTTTGTTAAGATAGACTTAGCTATTTCAACAAAATTTTCTTTTTTCTCCCATCTCGTTCCCCATGATTTTTCTGTTTTTTAGAAAATATGTTCTATTTTGTTTGTAAGACAGAAGGTACACATATTCAGTAGAGAGAGTACCTGCCAATGGGATGTGGTCAGGCCAATTCCCTTTCTCCATTTTTCCCTCCAGTTCTCCATCCTGTTGGGACCTGAGTCATGTAAGCCCATACAGCTGGTGTGTTTTTTAAGCCACCGGGGCCAGGACTTGAACCATGTGGCCAGCCATGTGGGAACTGACTCCCTTAACCGCTAGGCCACGGGACCAGTCTACCCTATTATTTGTCTATAGCGATGGTTTTGATGGTTATATTTGCAATTTTCTGTAATCTATAGATTGTAGGATTTCAGGATGGGATCATAATTAGAGAATGGTATTCTCTAGTTATGCCATTTAGGCTCTGCCTCCCTGCGTCACAGAACTATGAGCATAGTAAATGTTTGTTTTATGTCACTAAGTTTGGGCATTACTTGTTATACAGATGCAGTAGTTAGAACAGACTTAAGTATATTTCATTGACTAGATTCCTAGGGGCCAGCCCTATGGCCTGGCAGTTAAAGGAGCTGGATTACGCATGGCTAACAGTATGTTTCACATCCTGGCCCCCGTGGCTTGAAAAACGCTGGGTGTGTGTCCTTAACTGCAACAGGATGGAGAAACGGAGAAGCAGGGTTTGTGGTGTGACGCCCCATTGGAGGGTGTTTTCTCCCTCCTCTCTCTCTCTCTCTCTCTGGCAAGTGCACGTGCCAGCTAAAAGAAAAAAGAAAGAAGAAAGAAAGAAGGAAAAAGAAAGAATGAAAAAGAAAGAAGAAAGAAAGGAAGGAAGGAAGAAAAAGAAAGAGAAAGAAAAAGAAGGAAAGAAAGAAAAGAAAATAGATCATTAGTGTGGTAACTTGAACATATTCTGGTGTGCAGTATGTGGACCTCCGTTTAAACTCTTGCCCTGGGCCCTGCCAATGTTAGGGACCACCTGTCGGTACAGTTCCCAGGGGGTATCAGTGAAAGCTACAGGGGCCATGCCCAGACATGGGGAGAGAGGGGTGTCTGCGGAGGCAGGTCTAGGGTATCATTTAGGCACTGTTTTCTTCTTTTTTAAAAAAAATTTTTTTAATATGCTTTTGGGCATATGCACTTGGAGAGAGTGAGAAAGTGAGAAATCTCCCCACAAGGGGGATGAGCACATCACAACCCCTTCTCCTTCGTTCTCCTCTCGGGATTTTGGGCATGCACCCACACGCACCTGGCATGCTTTTTAAGGGGCTGGGGCTGGGACTCTAACTACTCAGTGGGCCATGTGGGAACCAGCTGCCTTAACCACCATGCCACCTGGCCGGCCTCTGGACACTGTTTTTGACTGAGTGATTCCTAGGCTTTGCTCTCTGGTGTTCCCAGAGATTCTAAGAGCCAGCTGACCTCCTTTGGAAGTTCCTCATCTGCATAAAGCATCCCGGGGTTTCTGTTGCTTGCAGCTTAGAAACCCTGATGCAAACGGACACCGGACACCGGCTCCGGTTATTTCACTTTGATTGAGTTCCACAGACATTAACTGAGAACCTGCCACGTGGCGGGCTCGATTTAACGTAAGGGTGCTCCAAAGATGAGCAAGACAGAATCGTATTATTAAATAAAGTGGCGAACATTTACTGAGCACTTAGATTGTGCCAGACACTGTGGGAGGCACTTCTGCTGTATGTCAATGCTCGTAATTACTTTATGTGGTAGGCGCAATCACTGGCCTCATATTGGAGAAAAGAAATGAAGACTCAGAGAAGTGACTTAACCAACATCACACAGGTTGTAAACGGAGGGACCGGACGTTGATCCTGGGGCCCGCCGACGGCACTGACTGCTCTTAGCCTTCTGCGTTCAGGTGACTTCTGTGTTCGGTGGAAGAACACACACAGATGTCATTTTAATCCCAGTGAGTTGAGGGCATTACTCTGGAAGCACAGAGGTCCTAGGTGCGCTCAGTGGAGACCTAGGAAGAGGCTTTCCTGAGTAGAATCATGAGGGAGGGGGGAGCTGGCTAGGTGAGGGGGTGTGGGCAGGGCCCTCCAGACTGTGGGAACTGCGTGTTCCCACAAAGGCCCAGAGGGACAAACTGACAAGACCAGGGTGGTCATATTGCAGTGTGTGAGAGGAGCAGGGGGCAGGAAGGGAGAGCTCGGCTCCCACCAGCGGGGCAGGCAGGGCCTAGATCCCACCCGTACTGTGTGCTAAGCTGAAGAGTCTGAACTTGATCCTGGAGGCTGCAGACAGCCACGGAAGGCTTTTCGGTGGATTTGTGATTGGGGAATCTCAGGCGGAGCAGTGGGGTGTTTGCAGGGAGTGTGGGCTGGACGCAGGAAACTATAGGGAAGCCTTTGCAAAATCCAGGTGAGAAATGAGCAGGGCCACGGCGATGAGGACATGGATGAGGGGCCGAGATGAGGGACGTGGGAGAGGCAGACGCTGCAGGAGTCGAATGCAGAGGAAAGGAAGAGCTGAGGCTTAGGCCCGCGTGTCTGCCTGGGGGTGAGGGAATGGGGGTCCACTCACCGAGAGAAGAGACGCGGGAGGGAAAATGGGCCGCGTTTGAAGCAGAGAGGAGGGCAGCCTCGGGGCGCTCAGGCTGCGGAGACAGCTGATGATGCTAACAAGTCCTAAGCACACGCACTCCAGGCCCGTGCTAAGGGCCTGCCTCACGTGATGTGGTGAAGATGAATGGTTAGTACGGGAACGAACCATTTATGCTGTTTTACAGACTAGGAAGGTGACATAGAGAGGGGACATAGCTCACAAAAGGTCACACAGCCAAGAAGCCAGCCGTCTGACTCCAGGGCAGCGTTCCTGGCCCCACACCACCCTTTCTGTGCGTGGGCCACCGAGTGGGTGTGCTGGTGATCAGAGGAACGCACGGGGGTGGGGGAAGTGGAAAGGGACAAGGGGACCGAGGTCCTGGGCTGACCTGGAGGGCTGTTGGAGCCTCCATGAACTCCTTCAACACAGGAACGATGCTGGCATTCTGGGCTGAAAGGCAGATAAACAAGGGTTTAAGAGTAAGTGAGGGGTCAATAGGCGGCTGGTTAATCTCCAGATTGCAGTTCAAGACCTGGGCCCAGTGGCTTGAAAATCACAGTAAATAAATAGATAAATCAATCAATAAATGTTTTAAAAATAGAGTGAGATATTATTGTCCATGTACCCCATGAAGCTTAGTTACCAGTGCTCATGTTTGAATCTTAAATAAATTTTATTTATTCATTCATTTATTTTATTTGACCATATATATATATATATATATAGAGAGAGAGAGAGAGAGAGAAAGGAAAGCAAGCCACCAGGTCTGGGACTCAAACCACTTCGAGCCATGTAGGAGTCCAGCACCCCAACCACCACGCCACCTACTGGCCCATGCCCACACTTCTTAAAAGTATTTTCAAGAATCCCGGATGAAAATGCCTTTCCTTTCCTGCCAGGCTGTCCTGGTCCAGGCCCTCCCTTTACCTCAAGTAGAAACTGTGCCTTCCCCTCCTGCACTGCTGCTCTCTAACAGGTCACACTGCCCCAGGCTCCCTCCCCCAACTCCGAGTCTTTAGAGACTGAGCTCTGTCCAGAACGCGCTGAGAAGACATAGGTGTGCTCCTCCCGCGTGAGCCGCCTGTGACAGCATCTGCTACAGGGTGCAGGCTTGCCGCTTTGTCCCTCCAGAACTGGAAGTTCTGCGGTCTTGCTCTGCTGTACATCCCTGGTGCATGGTACAACGCTTCGTGCTTGAGTAATAAAGCTAATAATTGAGAAGAAGTGTGGTCAGCCATGTGGGAGTGTCCAGTGCCTTATTCACCATGCCACCTGCGGGCCCCCTGAATCTCCAAGTTTTAATCCAGTGTCCAGGACTTAACAAATTCCCATGATATCAATGTTGAAAGCGGAAAACCTTGGTTTGGGCTCTGGTTCTGGCTTCCCCATGAGTGAGTCCCTCACACCTCAGATTCCCCATCTGTAGACTGGAGTCAGCGACCACCTCCCAGAGTTTCCACAATTAAATGAGACTACGTGACTCTCCACTTAGGACTGTGGAGCGTTGTGCAAATGCAGGGTATGGTCATACTTCCTGTCTCCCCCTCCCTGGGGGCAGCTGGTGATAGGCCGGGAAAGGAGAGTGGGAGGCTGCCTCCAACTGGTGGGCAGTTCAGTTCCTCTGTGAGACAAGTGGGGCGAGGCTGGCAGGGTGGCTGGGAGGATGAGCCAGGCGGGGGCTGGCACTCGCTCACCAGGCCCGGCGGGATTGCCGAGGCTCATGGACCGTGACCTCCCCCACACCCATCCTAGCTCACGCCTGATGGTTTGGCCTTCAGTGGTGTGGCATCCCGGATGTACACCTGCCTGCATGTGTGTGTGTGTTGTGGAGCATTCACACTTGTTGGGCGGCTATTTCCCAGAGGGAGGAGGTGGCAGGTGTAAAGTTCTCTTGGGAAGCCTCCTCCCCGATGGCTTCCACTCCAGCCTCCTCTCCGATGGCTTCCACCCCAGCCTCCTCCCCGATGGCTTCCACCCCAGCCTCCTCCCCGATGGCTTCCACCCCAGCCTCCTCCCTGATGGCTTCTACCCCAGCCTCCTCCCTGATGGCTTCCACCGCAGCCTCCTCTCAGGTGCAGCAGAGGTCACTGAGTACTTGTGCCTGTGGTTGGTGTCGACCTCTGTCCTGGTCTCTCACAGCCGAGCGTGTGCATGTACATCTGCGTGGGCCACCTCACAC
Source organism: Tupaia belangeri chinensis (assembly GCF_000334495.1). Taxonomy (NCBI): domain Eukaryota; kingdom Metazoa; phylum Chordata; class Mammalia; order Scandentia; family Tupaiidae; genus Tupaia; species Tupaia belangeri. The sequence continues at coordinate 7,295,005 of NW_006159716.1, forward strand.
TGCCAAGGAGCCATGTCTGGAACGCTGTCGGGTCAGAGGTGGCAGCCCACGGTGCACCCCGCTGCTAACAATGGCGGTGGTGCTGTGGGCGGGTAGGCGGTGGCTTCTCGCTGCCCCTCTTACACACTGCAGCCCCGTTCCCGCAGGGCAGGCCTTCCCTCGAGACGGAAAGGTGGTGACAGGGAGGTTGGGTAAGGAGGAGGAGGAGAGGTGGGCTCATCTCCCGGCACGCTGTGTTTGACCAGCCGCCCCTCTTGGGCGGCCCAACGCTAGTAACATCTGTTTTGCCCTCAGAGGCGGTTTGCTTTCGCTGGTGTGACTGGGGAGGTAATAAATGAGAAAGTCCTGGCTGCGGCACGTCTATGCAGGCGGAGTGAACACTCTCGACCTTCGTGGGAACTGCAGCCTCCCTGCCTGGATCCGGTGGGAATGACCTCTCCCCTCTCCCTAGAGCCTCAGTGCAAATGCACCTTCTTTACTAACTGCCTGGGTCTGGTGCTGGAATTTAATTCTCTGTTCTCGGTGCACTCGTACGGTCAAAGACGGTAGTTTGGCATGCTTTGAGGCCGACAAATCTGGGTGGGACAATGTGATTCCGTAATTGGGCCAATACCCTTCTCTGTTTGTCTTTAAGTTAATTTCATTTAGTTTTTCCACGAGTCAGTGAGGGAGCACGCACACGAGAGAGGCAGCGGCCCTCACACAGCCTTTTTTTTTTTTTTTTTTTTTTAACAGTCTTTTTTTTTTTTTTTTTTTTGAGAGACATTTTGGTGTAGGGCATGTGTGCTTGCCGGAGACACAGAGAGACAGAAAGCGAGAAATCACCCCCCAGGGGGGATGGCCACGCCGCAATCCCTTCTCCTCCATTCTCCTCTCAGGATCTTGGGCACGCACG